>NC_013491.2:775260-926942 GCF_000004555.2 Caenorhabditis briggsae | reverse complement strand
AGGCTCTTTATTAATTTTCACAACACTCCTCTCACTGGTTCCTTCAAACTCTGGGGAGAATTGATGCAAAACAACGAAAAAGGGTCTTTATTAATTTTCACAACAATCCTCTCACTGGTTCCTTCAAACTCTGGGGAGAATTGATGCAAAAACAACGAAAAAGGGTCTTTATTAATTTTCACAACAATCCTCTCACTGGTTCCTTCAAACTCTGGGGAGAATTGATGCAAAAACAACGAAAAAGGGTCTTTATTAATTTTCACAACAATCCTCTCACTGGTTCCTTCAAACTCTGGGGAGAATTGATGCAAAAACAACGAAAAAGGGTCTTTATTAATTTTCACAACAATCCTCTCACTGGTTCCTTCAAACTCTGGGGAGAATTGATGCAAAAACAACGAAAAAGGCTCTTTATTAATTTTCACAACAATCCTCTCACTGGTTCCTTCAAACTCTGGGGAGAATTGATGCAAAACAACGAAAAAGGGTCTTTATTAATTTTCACAACACTCCTCTCACTGGTTCCTTCAAACTCTGGGGAGAATTGATGCAAAACAACGAAAAAGGGTCTTTATTAATTTTCACAACAATCCTCTCACTGGTTTCTTCAAACTCTGGGGAGAATTGATGCAAAAACAACGAAAAAGGGTCTTTATTAATTTTCACAACAATCCTCTCACTGGTTCCTTCAAACTCTGGGGAGAATTGATGCAAAAACAACGAAAAAGGCTCTTTATTAATTTTCACAACACTCCTCTCACTGGTTCCTTCAAACTCTGGGGAGAATTGATGCAAAACAACGAAAAAGGGTCTTTATTAATTTTCACAACAATCCTCTCACTGGTTTCTTCAAACTCTGGGGAGAATTGATGCAAAAACAACGAAAAAGGGTCTTTATTAATTTTCACAACAATCCTCTCACTGGTTCCTTCAAACTCTGGGGAGAATTGATGCAAAAACAACGAAAAAGGGTCTTTATTAATTTTCACAACAATCCTCTCACTGGTTCCTTCAAACTCTGGGGAGAATTGATGCAAAAACAACGAAAAAGGGTCTTTATTAATTTTCACAACAATCCTCTCACTGGTTCCTTCAAACTCTGGGGAGAATTGATGCAAAACAACGAAAAAGGGTCTTTATTAATTTTCACAACAATCCTCTCACTGGTTCCTTCAAACTCTGGGGAGAATTGATGCAAAACAACGAAAAAGGCTCTTTATTAATTTTCACAACACTCCTCTCACTGGTTCCTTCAAACTCTGGGGAGAATTGATGCAAAAACAACGAAAAAGGGTCTTTATTAATTTTCACAACAATCCTCTCACTGGTTCCTTCAAACTCTGGGGAGAATTGATGCAAAACAACGAAAAAGGGTCTTTATTAATTTTCACAACAATCCTCTCACTGGTTCCTTCAAACTCTGGGGAGAATTGATGCAAAACAACGAAAAAGGCTCTTTATTAATTTTCACAACACTCCTCTCACTGGTTCCTTCAAACTCTGGGGAGAATTGATGCAAAAACAACGAAAAAGGGTCTTTATTAATTTTCACAACAATCCTCTCACTGGTTCCTTCAAACTCTGGGGAGAATTGATGCAAAAACAACGAAAAAAGAGTAAAAGAACGGATAAACGGATAAACAAAACGGTTCGGCCCCCAAATTGCCCGCGGTATGTCCGGGGTATCAGGTTCCTGTGATAAAATAGAAGAAAATCAACAAGAAATGTAACAAAATCGGTTTATTATGAACAATTTAGAAAGAAACACCAAATAAAAGCTTAGACTTCAAGCAAACTCACTTGAAATCCTTAAAAGAGTCTCTCAAAAACTACGAGCTAAATCCAAGCTCGCAATCACTCAAAACTAAATTTAAACTGTGCGCGCGCCGAGCGGGATAGCGGAGTGTCGTTGCGTGGTTAGAGGGAACCTTTAGAAGGAGTTGGAGGGTAGATGCACCAGGCAACTAAATAGGAAAATTCCATTTAAAGAGACAGTTGCCATTCGTTTTACAGTCGATTATTTTCAGAAATAGAATCTGACAGCTTTAAATGGTCAAGTTGAAATATCGTTATAAGGTTTTTCCGTTTTTTACTAATCCATCGTTTTGGATTTCGAAAAGAAAGTCAATGATGCGAGTAACGTTACTCAAGTCCGTTAATAAGTATAAAAAACATCTGATCTCGGGCGGGCTCGAACCGCCGGCCTTCTGTGTGTTAGACAGATGTGATAACCACTACACCACGAGATCGGTGAGAGAGAAAGGGGCAGTTTCCGTATAAAAAAAAGGCCCTGAGCAGAGAGAGTGCCGACATGTGGAGGCGCCAGAGAAACAAAGAATAAGGAGAGAGCTGCTTTGCAAGAAAAAAATAGAAAGGAGGGAAAGGAAAAGGAACATGTTGAAACATTTTAAAGGAAATTCTCAACTTCACAATTTTATAGTTTGAATCCTTCGTGTTTCTGAAATTAAGTCGATTTTAGTTTTGTTTGCAATTCAGTAGTAGCATAATTGTTAACACAAACAGTTTGACGGTTCTTCAAATTTGGACCCAGAAACCTGATTGTTGAGTTTTTTGACTCGCCGAAATCTAAAAAATAGCTTTTAGGTCTTTTGGATGGATTAGAAAAGGTTAATGCTTTATTAGAATTTTTAATTTTCAGATTTTGAATATGCCTATCCAAATATCCATGAAATTTAGCACCAGTATCACCATCGTCTAGTATATCATATCCTCACTATTCTCGGAAAATGATTGATGACACGTACATGAACTATTTTGATCAGATATCCAATCAAACACTCATCAATATTATTACACTTCTTTTGTGTCTTCTTCCTGACCTCGTTTTTTTTCTGCTTCAATTTTCAAACTCTTTCTGGTGTTTCCAGACATTTTCACACCTTATACATTATAAATAAAACTTCCCTTTTTCTCTTTTTGTGCATACATGAGTTTCTGTTGGGAAAAAAAAATGATAGGAAGAGATTTTTCGTCTGTTCACCTAAACTCTCTTTATCTGTTCAACTCTTTTTTCCATCGCACAATTCTCAATTTGTGTGACCGCCTGCACCGAACCGACCGCAATAGGCGAAAAAAAGCGAACTCATTTTGTTTGCATTTCACGTTTAGAGAAGCAAATAGAATGTAGACAGAGACATCTGAACAACGGGCCCTCATTGTCTCATTTTTCCACATTCCATATTGGGCATTATATGTGATGGTTTGTTCAGTTTAGCTGAGCCTTTGAAACTGTTCAAAAAAGTTCCTTATCTTTTACTCTGAAAAACAACAGTACCACCTAACTGTAGCTAAAAACTGTGTTTCTGTATGTATACAGATTGCTCAAATCCTTAAAACTTCGCTTTTAACTCTCCCGTAGGTAAAATTTCTTGCAAGTTGTTTCTCCAATTGAGTTTACCCAAAAATCTCCCGCCATCAGATAAAAGTCACTTGGAAAATATAATTTGCAACCCATTTCGCACCTAGGTTTTTTCATATAGCGCGTTTGGAAAAATCACACGCAGTTTTTGTTTTTGTTCTCAGACTAAGCATGTTGCGTTTTAGTATTTTATCCTGAAAATTCATTCTAATTTATAATAAAATATTAACGACTAATGACACATTTATTTAATAATCTTTTATATTTTCTAATCACTTTTTGAAATTTAATTCGTATATGAATCTAGAACGGAAATAAATTTTGTTGATTTTCGTTGATTGTGACATTTTCTACGATTCTGAACTTTGAGAAAAAAAGCTTATTTTGATAACCTTATCTAGTTTTTTTGACTGCCTGTCTTTTTAATTGTTTTCTATTACACCTTCAATGATTCTCAACAAGTGGACGCATGTCTTGGGACGCTTCTCTCGTGTTCAATGATCTGAAAGTAATGGTGTCAGAAAAAAAATAACATCCTTTTTACACATGCACTCTTGCAGACGAGAGTATGCGTTTTTTTCTTTTGTTACCTACATGTGTCTTTTCTCTTTTCTCTCAGACTCTCATCTGCACTTTTGTTAATCTTCACGAAAGCTTCCAAAGACTTTTGGATGGGCCCTCCTTCCAAGTACTCTGGTTTGTGTTTCATCATCTCTCTTTTAGACAGAAAATAGATATAGGAGAGGAAAAGAAAATAGTCTTCTTGGCCTTCCAAGACATTCAATTTCGATGCGCGAAAAAGATATCTAGCGCACTAGCATAACATATCCTTCTACTCGGTTTCTTCTTCTTTTTTCTTCTTCTGGTGACCCCAAATATTCGCTCATTCCGAAACGAATTCCACCACAACATCAAATCAAGGGAAGAAAATTAAACAGAGGATGTTCATTTTTTCGTGTGTTTCTGTGTATTTGTTTAGAGAAAAATAGTTGGATTCATAAGATGGAGAGGAAATAAAATCCGAGACTAGAACACAAAATTTTCTAATTCTCACATATCTTAGATGAGAATTCTGGGAGGAGGAAGTGAGAAAAAGTTCTAACATAATCCATCCGCATTTTTGAATAAATAGAAGGTTTCAAATATGATTTTATTAAGTGTGAAATTAAATATTTGGTTTGCAAACATAAAAATTGACTAATTTTACAATGGGATAAAAAGCATACAATGAATTTTTCATCTATCTAAGAGAAATGGTTACCTAAAAACTGTTCAATTATCCTATCTTTTTTCACACGGCTGGAGTTGGGATTTTGATGCGATTCTGATAGACTTCTAGCCTCCGAACCTCAGCTTCTAAATTTAGTCGAAGTTGTTTCTCAGACTATTCTCAAAAATATTTTTTCTAGGATTTTAATCAGTTCACTTCCGATTGCGAATACCTACAATTTCTTTTCCCAAAGTGTTCATCATGATTTACTATTGTTTATATAATTCAAAATGCGAGTTGCTAGCTCTTATTTCTCAAATTACAGAGTTCGTCATAAACATCGATCATGTGAACGTTCTAATTTTGTTCATTCAAAGGAATTTGGATATCGTGATGTAGTCTTGATTGCAGTTCCTGTGCTATTGTTGAGCTTTCTTAAATCTCTAATTAGAAAAAAAATGACCTGAACAATTTGCACTTCTATTGATTTTATTGCAAGTATGCGCATTTTGACAATTTGTTTTTACTGTTTTTGTTTACTCATTTCCCTTCCCCAAAGAGTTTGAAATCTGGTTATAAATGCTCTCCGGGTGTCACCTTCCTTTTTTGGCCAGCCCTTATTTTTCTTTTTTTAGTAACATTCAGCTTCTTTTTTCATCCGCATCCATCCAACATCATCATTTCAACCGATTAGAATACACCCCACTCTTTCATACGCGTCCTCCATCCTTTTTCCGTTTTTTTTGCTCTCGCTCTCGACCCCCGTACTCTAATCCATTCTCTATGACCCACACCAACGACCACAAATCCATTTAGGCAGTGCTTTCAATGAAATTCGCTTCATTAATGGATAAAAACGAAGATTCCAACAGCGAGCTCGACGATAGTGGAATCGGATTGGTAAAATTTTGCATTTTTAAAAGAATATGGATTGTGATATTTGAGTCTGAGACGGATTAATTTGCGCTTCTCTTTTCTTATGAAGCACAACATTTTACATCATATTTTATAAAAGTGCCTAATAATCCAACTATTTCTTTCTTTTGTTCCTTCTGTCAAAACCAAAAAAAAAAAACAGCGGAACGTGCGAATAAACCGTCGACAATATGAAACTAGTAGTATTGTAGGGACTGGACACCACCACAACTACCTCTTATTCTCCGCAGTCTTCTACTTCCTCACATACTGCTACTACTTCTGCTACACGGTCAAAAGTTTTACGAAATCGTGACACCGGGAAAAGTAACTATCAGAACAACATTCTTAAACAATCTACCGGTAGGAAGCATTTGGTGGCAATGGCACGCAAAGCGGTGAAGGTGAGTTGTCGAACTCTGTTTAAAAAATTGGGAGTATGTAGGTATATCACACTAGGGTTACTGTAGAGTTCTAAAAATAGTCAAATTTATCAATTTTTTAATTTACGTTCTAACCTTTTGAAACATGTTTTTACACTCCTAGTGTATTAAAAATCTGAACTTTCACACGTTGTGTATTTAAAAATCTATAAAACCACAGAACTCTGATAACTTTTTGTTGAAAAGCCAATCCTTCTCCACTTTTTAATTGGATCAAGTTGACCGATTTTTTTGGAGTTGACCGAGACCAAGAATGTACTTTTTCATGTTATTTTATTTTTTGATTACAAAAAAGAGTTAGTGCTCAAAAGACTATATGCCAATGTCTGCATTCCTGATGTTCCAAAAAATTTCCTTAGAAAGCCCTTAAAAATATATTGAGATCCTCTCTTGCTCTAAGAAAAAAACCTACAAACATCCGAAAACAAAATTGGCTCTTATTTTCTGAAAAGACAACACCACGAGAGACGAAAAAAGGAAATCTGTAAATGCTATTTCCATAGCCTGCAATTTTCTCTAAATTTTCTTGTCAGCAGTCCTCCTCATCCATTTTCTTTTATTTTTCAACCAAATACAGTAATCTTATTGTTACGCATTTGAAAACAACCATAAAAGTGTTGTTTTGTGTGGTCTGTTCCACTATTTCATTTTCTTTCCAGAAACCTTGAACATTTAACTTGACTTTACCAGTTGTTAAAGAAACTGGTGTCCATAGAGATGACGTGCGGTTCGATTTCTCGACACTGTCACGTTTGCCAAATTTTCCTTGTATCTATTTTTCCACGTGGTCAACGATAAAGGTCACGTTCCCCGCCACATAAAATGGTTTAGACCCTTTAAAAGGCCCCTGGGAAAGGAATTTGCAACGTGTGGTAATGGTGTTCTTCGTTGTCTCTTTTTTTCGAGACTGCAACTATCCATTTTCTTTTCCATCAACAAAATAATGGACCTTATTGTCACTTCTTTCCTGTGTGCGCAATAATCTGTTCCGATTGAGTTCATTTTTTAGTGAATTAATTAATTTATTTGTATGAAAAGATTCTAATTCAAAATTGAAGACCCCGGAAATGATGAAAAAAGTTTCTAAAGACGAGAAGTGACATTTGAAAAAAAAATTAGAAAAAAAAAACAGTAATGAGTCATTTTTCTAAAAGCTTTTGTGTTCATGTTCTTCCTTCAATCATCAAAAAATTATGCGTCAAGAGAAACGCTCCGCCAGCATTCCACAGATTTTGATGAATTACCAACTTGATCAGGAAGAACATGCCGAAACCTTTCGCCAATTTCATGCGTCACTCGGTTTCCTTCATTATTCGCCAAAGCTCTCCTCAATTTTCCTTCTATCCTGCTCAAAATTACCACCATTACTTCTGCGCTCTAAACTGAAATACTACTTCTTATATTTTACTTTGTGAATATAACTTTCATTGGGTTTTTTACTTCTTTGTACATTCCTTTTCTTGCAAAAAAGAAAACTTTTCCCTCAGATTAGAAATGTATGAGAGTTTTGGATGTTCTACGGAATGAGTTCATAGTAAAATAGAGGGAGAAAGTGCAACTACCGCCGCCAGCTCTTTTCATGCGTTTTCCATGCTCTATTTTTAGTTTTGGCAGTATCGGCCCTTGTCAAACAATGAATTTTGGGAATGGTTGCAAACAAGTGACCAAAAAACTCTTGTTAGTTTAGCGCTGAAAAAAGGGGACGAGAGCAAATTCGTTAATAAAACTCTAAACTGCTGCCGATTCTGTGCAGTTGTTAGTTGATTGAATTTTTCCAACTTTCCCTAGTGTCTGCAAATTCATCAAACCAAAACTCGAAACGATCTGGTTTCCCTTTTCCTCAATTTTCCAATCTTCCTCTTCTCTCCTTGATTTGATCTGACAGTTTATCTCTAGAAAATTCTCTGGAATTTCTGCTCATATGATTGATGGTAAAAAACATTCCGAGCCGTAGACTTTGTTTAAAAAACATTGAGAACGTCGTGAGCTCCGCCCCTTTCCCTCCTCCTCCTCCTCTTCCAATTTTTTTTTCATCTTGTGCTTTGTTTGTTTATACTGGTGCAAGTACTCACATTACAATCTCAAACTCATTCACCAAAACTTTCTCGATTTCCAAGAAAAATTCATTTTCATTCCTCGGTTTCGTTCGATGACCTCACTTTTCTGGCGGGCGTTTCTCATGAGCACTCTGCCCAAATTCAATCGTCCCAATAGGATGTTCCTGAATGTTTTTTTGCAAACCACCCTGCAAATCAGTGCCACCCCACAAGTAGTTCCCAAGGAAATTGAACGTTTTCCTCTATTTTTTTTCTGTAGAATAATGAAAAAAAAGTGATTGTTTGGGCAGGCAAGGGTTTCACCTCTTTCTTAGGTTTCTTTCTTTGGTTTCAATCACAACTAGGTTTCCAATTTTCATTTCGAACTTAAGAAAAATTTTGAGTTGTACAAAACTGGAAAGTATTCATTGCTGACCAAAATCAAAACCGGTTGCAAACTTTTTTTCTCGAAAAAAAATTTAATCAAACAAGTTCTGGAACATTTTACGAAATTTTGTCATTGGGCTAATTAAATCAGTCATTTTTTCCGTCAGATGACGTAACTGGTCTGATTGCTAGAAGTCCTTGATACCTCTTGGGCACTAAAACAACAATAAAACGGTCTGTGTTGTCACCAAGGTGTCTTTTTTATATTTCGGAGGGAAAAACTGCATTAAGAACAAAACCAAATGACATCTTATTTTCTTATTTTTGTGACCACCCGACCCCCGTCAATTAATTGGATACGGTACTTGTTCGTCCCGTTCCTCTCCATAAAAAATGATTCGCTGAACATCATAAAATTGAATGGACTAAGAAACGATGAGGTGTTGAGATCAGCTGCTACTATTTCCTTCTTTTTTGATGAAACATCGTAAAAGAAATCTTTCACCTGCACGTCGTTGCCTCAAACTGCCGTCATTTTTCTCAACATTCTAATTCCAATGTTTAATTCCTCAACTTTTACACTATTCCAGAAAGCCGCCAAAACGCGTCAAAAAATGGAGAACGCCCAGGCTCGTCGCCAACGCCATATACAGCTCATTGAGCAACTTTGCAAAGAAGAAAATAATGGGGAGGAGAAAAATACCACGACCGAGACCAAGAAGGAAGAATTCGAGGAACCACCACCACGTCCGCCAACTAGACGATGGTAAGTGCCCCGCGGAAATTAGTTGTTTTACGTATGACGAGATGATGTGTGACAAAAAGTATATGCGAGATGGATGGTTAGAACTAAAAGGGTCAAGTAAAACAACAAATTCTGAATTGAATTTTGAATTAATACTGAAACGACGTTAGTTTTTGATATAGGAAAAGATGAAACAACTTATATCACAAACTATAGCAAACTCAAAAGTATGACATATGTGCAATAATTATATGTATTTTAGCATGTTCTACCGCGAGGACACAGATGTTGCAAAAATTCTCCGCTCCAAACAACTATAATCGGCCCCGGATCTCATCTACGTGCCACTCAAGATGCCAAAACTACAACAAATCATAGACACATTTTCTCCTCGATTTGGTCGCTTTTTATTCTCATTCCAAAGGCCTATCACCCATTCTGCATTTTCTTCTTAATCTCGATTTTCTTATCTTAATGTGAATCTGAAGCCGGCTCTGGTTAAATTTCAAATATCAAACGAAACCCATAAAACCTAACTTAAAAAATATTCCCTCATTTTCTATCATTCTCATGTTTTTAAAGTAACATCATAATCGTAAGAAAACATCATACAACAAATCCCCGTTTTTCTAATTTCCCAACTGTTTTCGTATCTCTGCAATTTTGCGTTTTCGTGTAGATTTTCCTTTTTTGATAACTGTGATTTTAAAAAGTGTTTCGGTATGATCCCTATCACATTAATTCTACAAAAAGCCTCCTATTATTTTACATTCTCTCTTTATTTGATTCCTTCCTTTCTACATGCTTTATCATTAATTTTCAAAAAATAGTTTGAGCAATATAATCTATGCCCTTAAAATGATTTTCAAATAGAACTTCAAGAAAAGTTTTGTACATTGATGATGATATGAAGCAGGTGGAGTTTGTATGCATCCAGACAAGGTATAACACAGAGAACGAAAATCTTATTCTAGAACGAATAATGTGCTGTGTGCAGTTTTTTCTCGGAAACAATTCAAATTTTATGAAAATCTATGAATACGCGGATTAGGTAGTATGGTTTTGGCAGTATGGTCGCAACTGATAACGGACCACATATTAGAACTACATATAATGTTCTAATATTCGAAGAGCAACTATAAAAGCAGACAAAAGAATATTTTTCTTGAGAAACGTGAACTCGCAATGAATAGATCTTAGGTACAGCGCCGCTACCGGCTGCCGACATGCACATGCTCAGCGCGATTTCGTTCTCCGAACTGTTCCCCAAAATTTTAGTTGTCTCGCCTCCTTTATGGGGTTATTCAGAGAGAAGCAAATCAGGCTTGTTCACACGGCCAGCGATTAAGGAGCCCAAAAATTGAAGGCGCATGGAGTTCCCTGCTTGGGTCTCGCTTAGACTGGTCGTGTAGCTCCACGAGGATAAGACACGGCCTAGAAAACCTCAGCAATCGGCCCCAGCAAATTGCTGGTTTTCTGCATAAAGAAAAAATAAGCAATTTGCTGATTTGCTTCTCTCTGAATAACCCCATTAAATAAATATAAAACATTTCCTTTCTTCAATTCAATAAATGGGGATCGCTCTGCGATCCCAAAAAAGCCTTCAGGTAAATTTCAGAACCATTTAGTACAATTTCGTAAGTTTTCGTTTCTCAATCTCTGATTGACGAATTTGGAATTTTGAAAACTCATATCTTTTCCACTATTCCGATAAATTCTTATCATGTTTACCTCTTCCTCCCTGCATCATTTGAATAAATCCACCTGGTGATTCCGCCGATATATGCCCCATATCTGTCAATTAGTCACCTCGATTTGTGTCATTCGATTCTATCACGTATGATCATACATTCATATTCAGAATTTGAATATAATTTCTCATTCTGGTTTTTCAGTTCTATTGAAAATGTCATTATTAATAAAGAAGTATTAAAAGTAAACATCTCAATTTATTTGAATATGTAAATGATTGCTTCGATATTTTGACTTCTAGTTCTGACTTTTTTACAACACATCTAATTATTTTTAATAAAATTACAGTGAGCATGTCGGAGGACACCTACCGTAGTTCCATAACTTCTCGACCATCATTTAACAGACTTTCTACATCCAGCACTCAGAACTATGGAACCCCAGGATCTGGAAGCCGTGTTCTCAAAATCGTCACTGAGATGTCGTCGTCATCAGTAGCCAGTGGCCTCTCTCCATACGGCCAGAATGCTGCTTCAACAATTCGTGACAACCGTGAACGTGAGAAAAAAGAGATTATGGAGTTGAACGACCGTCTTGCTGGATACATTGAAAAGGGCCGATTCTTGGAAGGTCAGAACAGAAGGTTGGAAGCTGATTTGCGAATGCTTCAAGGAAGATTTGGAAAGAGAACTGGATCTGTCAAGGTGATGTATGAGCTAGAGATCACAACTGCACAGACAGTTGTTAAACAGACGGAAAAAGACAAGGAAGCAGCTGGAAAAGAAATTAGACAGTTACAAGATCAATTGGATGAGTTCCGTAAAAAGTGAGTAGTAAGAATGTTTCACATTATAACCTTTTATTGTTTTTCAAAAATTTCGATACTTGAATGTTAATATCGAATAACTTGAATGTTAATATCGAATAAGTCCTGTTTTTGTCTAACGCAACTAACTGTCTGACTTGTTTTCTTATGACTCAACTTCCATTTTTTGGACTCAAATTATGTTTTTCAGGTGGGCGGAAGCCAACAGCGGACGTGCTGAGGATCGCCTAAAAATTGATGAGCTTCTCGTAACTTTTTCCGAACTTGAAGCCGAAATCAACCTTCTAAAAAGACGTATTGCCCTTCTGGATGAAGAAATCGCTTGGCTCAGAAAAGAAAATGCTAGACTCCAAGCTGAACTTCAACGTGTTCGAGTTGTGAGTTCAATCCAGCATAATTTAGACCCTTATTTTCCAAAATGTCAGTCTACTTGTTACTCATCCGAATATTTCAGCAACTTGACCAAGAGACTCTTCTTCGCATTGACAACCAGAACAGAGTAAAAACTTTGTTAGAAGAGATTGACTTCATGAGAAGAGGATTCGACTCTGAACTGAAAGACCTCCAAGCAATGGCTGTTCGTGATACCACTAACGAGAACAGGGAAATCTTTAAGAACGAGTTGGCCAACGCGATTCGTGATATCCGTGCCGAGTATGATCAAATGATGAACGGAAGCAAGAACGAGTGTGAGTCCTGGTACCAATTGAGAGTTCAAGAGATCAACACTCAATCGAATAGACAAAATGCTGAGAACAATTACCAAAAGGAAGAGGTCAAGAGACTTCGTAACCAGATTTCAGAGCTCCGCGGAAAGCTTTCCGACCTTGAAGCTAGAAACATTCTGCTGGAGAAACAAATTGAGGACCTTAACTATCAACTTGAAGATGACCAGAGATCTTATGAGGCCGCCCTCAACGATAAGGATGCTCAGATCCGCAAACTCCGTGAGGAATGCCAAGCTCTTATGGTGGACCTTCAAATGTTACTGGATGCGAAGCAGAACCTGGATGGAGAGATTAAAGTATACCGACAGATTCTAGATGGGCCAGATACAGAGGGATTGAAACAGTTGGTTGAGCGTGTTGTTCGTACTTCGGCTATCACTGAAGTAGCGGATACTGAAACCATGAGAGTGATCAAAGGAGAACATTCGAGTAAAAAATCTTATCAAAGATCTGCGAAGGGCAACGTGAGCATTGAGGTAAAATTTTTGCTTCGTTTTTTTACAAATTTAATGTTCAAGGAATCCTGTGCTGATGGGAAATTTGTGATCCTTCGAAACACTAACACATCCAAAGAAGAGCCCCTTGGTGACTGGAAACTGAAAAGAAAAATCGATGGGAAACGCGAGATCGTCTTTACATTCCCTTCCGATTATATTCTTCAACCGTCTAAAACTGTCAAGGTATGTCACCTTTTGCATTATGCGGATTTCTTAGTTGTCCAAGAAACTTAAACCTGTCCAGCATAAAACATTTTTGAATTGGTTTTTTTTTGGAGAAGAGATGTGTTGTTGTCTCTATTCTTGCGTCGAAATGATAATCTAATGCGTCGATTGTGTTTGGGTGTGGCAAGGTCATTCGACTACTTTTTCGTAATTACGGGCCGAGGGGTCGGGCGATGGGAGGATGATAAAAAATAGAACAAGTGATAAACAACAACGCCAATACTAAGAGGAAAAATGAAAAAAAAACACTTGGTCTTTGTATAAGGCAGCATTTAAATATTTTGACCCGAGTCTAAACAATCTAATGAAAAATCAGTATCCAGAAAGAACTGATAAATCTGGAGGTTACGTCAAAAGACAAATAAATCAAAAATTCTCATTTGAAACTGGTTTTGAAGCATTAAGTACCAACCGTTTTTAGATTTTCGCCCGTGGACACGGTGTGGCCAGTCTTCCAGATACTCTTGTTTTTGAAGGAGAAGATAATTTTGGCGTTGGAGCAAACATTCAAACTATTTTGTACAATAATAAAGGAGAGGTACGATTTGTCCTTTTTGAGACCAAGCTTGATAATTAAACGTTGCAGAAGCGCGCCACTGAAAGTCAACGTCAAAGCCAACAGACAACGACGTCTCAAAGCTAGATGTAAAGTTGTTTCATTATTTTATGATAGTAAGAATGACTGATAATTCACCGCTGTTTAGGAAATTTGTTCCACAAAATTTAAATTTTAATTTTAAAAATATAGTGTTCATAATTTATATTCATTATCATGATTCCAACCATCTCTCTATTAAAATAACAACAGCAGCAAAATTTAGTTAGACTTGATGTGCGGATATTGATTATTTATTAAGTCCAATTTACGCTATTACATTATCAATCGGATGTTTTTTATTATTTGTTTGATTATGTTCTTCACCAATTGTATTTCATATCCACCACATTCGACACAATCACGGTTTTCTTTAAATTCTGTGCCTTTGCAATAATGCCTCTGACATTGTATTCTAATTTTTCTCAGAAATGTGCATAACATTGACCAACTATAGCATGAAAGTATATTAATTATATTATCTATATTCTCGTTGGTATCTTTTCTTGGTGTTTTCCTTTATTCCCATCTCGCATCAAAATATGATGTATTAGAAAAGTAATCGTTCACAATCGTCCACCCGAATGCCGCCTATTCAACTGCTGTGCGTGACCCGAGATATGAAAACACAATGTGAGAATTGATGGCTTCCGTTATTCTGATTTCTTCTCCGAGAATCGTCGTCTTTTCTCTGGTTGGCCGGTGAAAAGAAAAGAAGAACTGATTTGGGATGTGAGACGTACAATAACATTTATTCGTCCCATTAGGCCCCCCGTTGGATGCTGATGCTGTCTTTCTCGGAGGGACTGCTGCAGATAACCTTCTCAATCTTCTCGAATTAACGATCTCGTCTCGCTTCTAATCCTGTTATCCGGTCTTACACTACAGTTTTTTTCTTCGTTTGAATCTGTGAAAAAGAAAATGGTTTTGGAAAGAGAGCGGATTACAAAAAAAGAGAATCGTTTAAAAATTGAATGAACTTGAATAAATTAAGTTTGAAAAAAAAAATCGATGAACATACATTCACTGAAAAATTCTCGAAAATCATTCATTTTTTGAGATTGCTCTCTATTCCAAACTTGTTTTGAAAGCGGTTTGGAATTTATGTAAAAAATAGGAAATTGTTAAAACATACACCAAAGGAGAATTTCAAAGCAACCCTAATTTAGGTAATTAAAAGTGGTTTACGGTGAAAATTTTTATTGTACTGAAATGTGCAGAAAAGCATATAGATTAACATAAAAATAAAGAAAAAATTAAAAATTCCTTCATCGAGAAAAATACATCGAAAAATAGGATGAAAGCCATTAGTGACGAGCTTTTTCGCTTGTTTTCCTAGGCCACCCGGTGAGTAAAAGCGTGCGAATTCAAAACATGTTTTGATGTACAGTGTTTTTTTTTCAGGTTTTTTTCAGGTTTTTCAAGGTTTCCGCGCTCTTACTCACCGGATAGCCTAGAAAAACTAGCGGAAAAAGCTCGTCCCTGAGGGCTTTCATCCTATTTTCGATGCATTTTTCTCGATTAAGGAAATTTTTTTTTAATTAATTCTTGGTTTTTATGTTAATCTACATTCTTTTCTGCACATTTAAATGCAATAAAAATTTTCATCGTACATCCCCTTCAAGAAGTTTTTCTTTCACGTGCTCATTTAGATTCTTTACAAGCTTTAAAAACGTCTTACGTCATTGTTATTTGTTACAAAACTTCCTTCCAATCTTCGGAGTTCTGCAACCGTTCCGTTTCTAACAGAACCAGTTTCTGACCAAACATTCCTTTTCTCAAATTAGGGAGTAATAACTAAAAATGATGAAACCAAACTGCTGTCGGTTTTCTTTGAAGTCTCCCTCCCCGGGCGATTTGATCACTGATTGTTCTTTTTCTTCCGAAATTGTCCCCAAAACTGTCTCATCGTGTTTGTATCATCGCTTCCAATTCCATTGAGTGATCGGTTAGAATTCTGCGATATGTATCACCTTATCTATCAATTAGTCACCTTGATTTATATTAGATCGTTGAGAATCTTCCCAAATTTGAATACAAAAAAGATAATGAACTGCTAGGGAGAATACATAAAGAAAGTCATCCATCACAACCACACCCAATCATTTTTCAAACTGACTCATTTTGTCCATCTACTCCTAATAACGACGCCCTTTTCTGGTAGAACAATTATTCACATCGGGAACATGTCCATCCGTCTTCTTCTTTTTCTCCGTCTTCCACCATCACTTTTGCAATTCCAATTCCATCACTGATGGGCGGGATTGAGAACGGATAACGGAGTGACAGAGGGGCTAAGAAAAAACGATAAATTGAAGAAAACCGCACCCTTCCATCATCTTCTCTCTCACCCACACACTGAGAAATGCGCCTGCCTATCTTCTGCCCCTCCCGGTCCTTCAGTATACACCTTCTCATTTGAGTATAAGAGGTCGTATTCTTTTTTTGAGAAGACGTTACTTATGTTTTTTCATGTCTTCCAGTTTCCAAATTTCAAGTTTCTCTCACCAATAGGTGTGGCTTAAATCAATGGGTGTGCCTAGGTACTTTGGTACTTTAGATTTCTGTAATTCTTTCACTTTGAGAATTACTTTCAAATAATTTTCAAACAATTATTTTACCATTTTGACAATAAAAGTTTGTGTTCCAGCAAATATGTCCGACGACACCTACCGTAGCTCAATCACATCCAGACCATCTTTCAACAGAACTGTCACATCCAGCACTCAGAACTATGGAACCCCAGGATCCGGAAACCGTGTTCTCAAAATCGTTACTGAGATGTCATCGTCATCAGTAGCCAGTGGCCTCTCTCCATACGGTCAGAATGCCGCTTCAACAATTCGTGACAACCGTGAACGTGAGAAAAAAGAGATTATGGAGTTGAACGACCGTCTTGCTGGATACATCGAGAAGGTCAGATTTTTGGAGGCACAGAACAGAAAGTTGGGAGCTGATTTGCAAATGCTCCAAGGTAGATTCGGAAAGAGCACCGGATCTGTCAAAGTGATGTATGAGCTGGAGATCACAACTGCACAGACAGTTGTGAAACAGACTGGAAAGGACAAGGAAGAGGCTGAAAGAGAGATCCGCAAGTTACAAGATCAGTTGGATGAGTTCCGTAAGAAGTGAGTTGTAAAGATTTTCAAACACTTTCTCTTTATTTCGTTTCTAAGGCGCGTTTCAGACTTTCGAACGAGTGAAGAAAAATTTTGAAATTCGAAATTCGATTCTTACGTTTTTAGAGGTATATTTGAATAGTAATATTGAATTGTCAATGCAGAGAATTTTTTTCGTTTCAAAAAAAGATTCAGAATTTTCAGTAGCTTTATGACTATTGTCGGTCTCATTGTCTTATGACTTAAATTATGGTTTTCAGGTGGGAGGAAGCCAACAGCGGACGTGCCGAGGATCGCCTAAAGATTGATGAGCTCCTCGTAACACTTTCCGGACTGGAAGCCGAAATTAACCTTCTGAAGAGACGTATGCCCTTCTGGAGGAAGAAATTGCACGTCTCAGAAAAGAAAATGCTAGACTCCAAGCTGAACTTCAACGTGTCAGAGTTGTAAGTTCATTTTAGAATGTTTGCTTTTTACATTTGTTTTTACATTACGTTGACCCATTCACTCATCTGAATGTTTCAGCAACTCGACCAAGAGACCCTTCTTCGCATTGACAACCAGAACAGAGTCAAGACTTTGTTAGAAGAGATCGACTTCATGAAGAGAGGATTCGACTCTGAACTGAAGGACCTCCAAGCCATGGCTGCCCGTGATACCACCAACGAGAACAGAGAATTCTTCAAGAACGAGTTGGCTAATGCAATTCGTGATATTCGTGCAGAGTATGAACAGATGATGAATGGAAACAAGAGCGAGTTGGAATCCTGGTACCAATTGAGAGTTCAAGAGATCAACACTCAATCGAATAGACAAAATGCTGAGAACAATTACCAAAAGGAAGAGGTCAAGAGACTTCGCAACCAGACTTCAGAGCTCCGTGGAAAGCTTTCCGACCTTGAAGCTAGAAACGTTCTGCTCGAGAAACAAATTGAGGATCTCAACTATCAACTTGAAGATGACCAGAGATCTTATGAAGCTGCCCTCAACGATAAAGATGCTCAAATCCGCAAACTCCGTGAGGAATGTCAAGCTCTCATGGTTGAGCTCCAGATGCTTCTTGACACCAAACAAACTTTGGATGGAGAGCTCAAGGTGTACAGGAAAATGTTGGATGGAGAAAGCGACAACAATGGACTCCGTCAATTGGTCGAGCAAGTTGTTCGTACCTCTGCTATCAATGAAGTTGGTGATACCGAGACGATGAGAGTTGTGAAGGGAGAACACTCCAGCAGAACATCTTACCAAAGATCTGCCAAGGGACATGTCGCAATCAAGGTAGTGTATTAAAACTTTAAGCATTAAAGCTTACCTCAAGGCTATTCATTTGATTTTTTTTCAGGAAACCTCCCCAGAAGGAAAGTTCGTCATTCTGGAGAACACCCACAGAGCTAAGGAAGAACCATTGGGAGACTGGAAGTTGAAGAGAAAGATCGATGGAAAGCGTGAGATCGTCTTCACCTTCCCATCTGATTATGTGCTCCATCCATTCCAATCTGTTAAGGTATGTCCTGTTTTAGAACCTACTTCTGGATTCTCCAAATATCTCCAAAACCCTTTCACAGTTTCCTCTAGATGTTTTCTAATTATCATAGTTTAGAAAACATTAATGTTAACAAAAACCAGGCTGATGCGTATGGTATGATTGTGTGGGTGGGTGTGGCAAGGTCATTCTAGTCGTTTCTTTTGTAATGACTTGGTGTATGGGGTCGGTAAATGGAGAAAAAAAAATGTACAAGCGAAAAGAAGAGCTGATAAACCATTCAAATAGAGGAAACTTAAAACTTACGGGATTATTCGGATTGATCGGAAATTTATTAGAAACTGAACTTATGCTGTGTGAATTCCGAATAAGGGCAATTCTCAGAATTTATTTTAAAAAATTGAATTTACGCAAGCTTACGATCAATTTTTTTTGGACTCATCGAAAAATGTTACACTGCTATTTTCAGATCTTCGCCCGCGGAAACGGAATCGCCAATCCACCAGACGTTCTTGTTTTCGAGGGAGATGATACTTTCGGTGTTGGAGCCAACGTACAAACTATCCTTTACAACAATAAAGGAGAGGTAAGAAAGCAATCTTTATGAAAATTCTATTTTTTTATGTTTCAGGAGCGCGCAACCCACATCCAACGTCAAAGCCAACAGACAACCACTTCCTAAATTCAATCTAGCTTTTCCTGCTTGAGCTATAATAAAAACTATTTTTCTTCTTTTTGTACCAGAAATCTAAAACATCCAATCCCTGTCCTGCCAGCCTGCATTTGTTTTTTTATAATTTGAAACTTTGAACTGTGAACAATACCAATTGTCAACGCTTACATATTCATTTCTCTTTCTTTATACTCCAATAAATATGCTTAATAGACACTTTTTCTGAAGATCATTAACTTTTTTCTTACGCCTAGATGGACGAGAGTAGAGAGATCAATATGATAACGTGATCGAGAGCAAACATAATCAGACGGGGGGTTGGCTTAAACCCTGATAAGAAGAGAAGGTCCAATATTTCGTTATCAACCTAGCACACACGAGAAAGAGACCTTACTTGTCATTTGCTCGTTTTCAAAGGAACAACCTACACGATATAAAATATGGGCAGTCTTTATTATTCGGGTAAGTCCCTTTTTCTAGAATTTTAATCTTGTTTGGTGAGTAGAAGCGAAATAATGCATTCTGGCTAATATTGTTTAAATCGAATTTCGTATTCTTTTAGTTTGGATTTCAAATGGCTTTTCTATCAACCAGGGGCCGTATTTATGAAATTCACTTTTGTAAATCATTTACTCTCAAAAAATCAACGGAATTATTTACCAAAAGGTAAATGGAAGCGTGAAAATGTACTGAAAATCTTTTTCTCGTTTGTAAATTATTTTGCTGTTTTTTTAGATAGGAAAACGACTGTGAACTAGAATTTCTCAACTACTTTAAAAAAAATTGAATGCTCTATCCATTCATCACATTTGTATCAAAAGTCAAAAAGAGGGGTATTTACCAAAAAGTAAATGATTTATCTTAAATTTTCACGTTTTTCAGTTGATTTTTGAGAGTAAATGATTTACAAAGGTAAATGTTCATGAATACGGCCCCAGAGCTCTCACGATCCAATATATTTTTTCCGAAAAAAAGTTGGCAGGTGAAACACATAACTTTCTTCCCCTGTCAGCTCTATTTTAACTTGTGTTTCCTGTCAAAAAAGTGCTTATTCACTCACTCGACTCTCAATATAGAGTCAAAAGCAACGGTACTGATAAGAAAGGTGAAAGTCGTGATTTGCTGCATCCCGGAAACAGTCGATCGATTCTTCGCTCTGCCAAACTCTTTCTTTCCTATTCACTCTTTGAAACTTATTCAGAATCAAGAATGGTCAGGAAGGATGAAGTCTCCTGTAAGCTGGTCATGGGGGACGACAAGAAAACCGTAGTGAGTTTAAACCTTTTCTCTTCGAAACATTTATAAAACTCTTCTCTTATTCATTTCAGGTCTATGCGGTGCGTATTGGGGATGGTCCAATAATGCAAAAAGTTTATGAAGAATATGAGAAATTTTTCTTGACGGTGAGCCGTTTTCTGGACGCGCAAAAATACGGAAAGCAGTTTTAGGATGTCAAAGACATGGTTCCCGAGAAGTTTACGATTTTCCCAAAAAAGAAATTGTTGCAATCCAAGAAGACGTTCTTTGAGAAACGACGACTATGGATCCAGGACGTGTGTCAGCATTTAGTTGATAATCAAACAAAAAGGTAATCAGATTAAACGTTGAAACGTGTCATCTATTTTTGTAGCGAGGATGTTTGTCGATTCTTCCATATTGAGGCTCCAGATGACGATGATAATACTGTGGATCTGGGACCTAGTGAGAGGAAGACGTGAGGGAATGATTTCATAATATTGTTATTGCCGTGATTAAATTTCAGTGCCACCGCTAACGACTTTGATTTCTTGACCACCATTGGAAAGGGCAGCTTCGGAAGAGTCTATCAAGTACGCCATAAGGAGACTAAGAAAATCTATGCGATGAAGGTGCTCTCCAAAGAGCACATCAGAAAGAAAAATGAAGTATCGTTCGACGACGAGTGAAACTACTTAAAATAGATTATTTGACAGGTCAAACATGTAATGGCGGAGCGAAATGTTCTTATCAACAATTTCAAGCACCCATTCCTGGTGTCCCTTCATTTCTCGTTCCAGAACAAGGAGAAACTGTATTTTGTTTTGGACCATTTGAATGGTGGAGAAGTAAGTATCACGTGATAGATCATCAGTGTTACGTCCACAACAGCTGACTGAATTTTCAAAATATCAACATGCATTGTTTTTCTAATCTTTTCGTTGGAGGTATCGCGTCGCCAGCTGAGCTATTGTGGCGCTATTTACGCAGCCGATCGATATATGGAAGCGGTACCGTAGCAACTACTTTTGCATACGGTCGTCCCGAAAAACCATATAAACTTTCCTGTCCCTTATCCTTCATTTTTTTGATCACCTAACGTAATTTTTCAGTT
This sequence comes from Caenorhabditis briggsae, assembly GCF_000004555.2. NCBI lineage: Eukaryota > Metazoa > Nematoda > Chromadorea > Rhabditida > Rhabditidae > Caenorhabditis > Caenorhabditis briggsae. The sequence goes on along the minus strand of NC_013491.2, from coordinate 905,639 downwards.
ATTCTCTCATCTACAACGCGAAAAGCACTTCACTGAATCTAGAAGCCGATTTTATGCTGCAGAAATCGCCTGCGCTTTGGGATATCTTCACGAGAAGAATATTATTTACAGGTAAATGCAAATCCGTTTTTAACGAAGACTATTTATGAATAGCAGAAAAATTGATTACATTTTTTAACACGTCATATTTAAGGGACTTGAAACCGGAAAATCTGCTTCTTGATGACAAAGGATATCTAGTCCTTACCGATTTCGGTCTCTGCAAAGAGGATATGCAAGGTAGCAAGACGACGTCAACATTCTGTGGAACTCCAGAATACCTGGCTCCCGAGATTATTCTCAAAAAGCCATATGACAAAACAGTGGACTGGTGGTGTTTGGGATCTGTGCTCTATGAGATGATTTTCGGATTGGTATGCGATCTTTCACTAGACTCGAGTAGTTTTTTCTTCACCTGTTGGTGGTCCGTGGGAAATTGAAGCCTGGTGTGGTATTATAAAATATTTCCATATAGAAAAAAACGAAAAAAAGCCAGAACATATTGACAAGATAAGAAATGTTATCAATCAAAAGTTTTCAAATTGATTTATTAAGTTTTTTCTAATTTACTCGTAATATCTGACCTAACTCAATTTTTCAAAAACCAATCAGTCTTAACTTGATCTATTATTTTATACATTTTGCCCCAAAACCGATGACCTTTTTCCAGCCTCCATTCTATTCAAAAGATCACAACGAGATGTATGACAAGATTATCAACCAACCACTCCGTCTCAAGCATACTATCTCTGTACCATGCACTGAGCTTATCACTGGGCTCCTTCAAAAAGATCGTTCGAAACGTTTGGGACACAAGAACGATTTCCGCGACATTCAAGATCATCCCTTCTTCTTACCAGTAGACTGGGATAAGTTGTTGAATCGAGAGTTGAAGGCGCCATTTATTCCGAAAGTCAAAAACGCAATGGATATTTCTAACATTTCCAAGGAATTTGTGGAAATTCAAATTGATCCTGGTAAGAGAACAAAAAAGGGTTTTTTTTTCAAATTCAGTGATACGATTGCAACGGAACGTTTCTAGTTTGTGAAGAAGTAAAGTTTTCATCCGCAAATTTAATTCAAATAATTATATCATTTATCTAGGGTGAGCTCAACACGCAAACATATCCACAGAAACCCTTTTCACAAACATAAACTTCATATTTATACATATAAGTTCATAGAGCTCCTACTCTTTCTCTCACCTACACACACATACACTACTAATTAGACCTTGCCTGCGCATATCCACACAATTTTCTAGTAGCCTTCTCCCCTTCTTTTCGCCCCAGTAATGCAATGGAAACACCACTCAAATTTCGGAAACCCAGCCCCCTTATTCCTCATTCTTTCAGCTTCTCTCGCACCTCAACAATTGGCCGTCACTCACCGTGACCATGACTTTGAGAACTTCACGTTCGTCGACACTAATCGCGTGTTGGTTTGAGTTCATACTGGAACCGCATTTCTTTTTTTTTTAATTTCTCTTTATTTAATCTGCAACCTATTTGTCTCTAAAATCCCACCTTATAAATATACTTGTTACCACAATAACTTCTTTTTATTCTTTATTTTTTCTTGCTTCCATTTTTCTTCTTCTTCTTCTAATTTTGTTTGTTGTATGCTCACATTTCCTCCTCACCTATTGAAATAAAATCCCTGGTCTTTGAAAATTACTAAAAGATTCAAATATTCCTGCTTTTCGACTTTTCAAAATTGTTTGGTCTATCCTTTTTTTCTTCTCACGGACAATAGAAACATGATCAGTGAGCTCAAGGAGAGACGCTTTATAATGCATACGCATACTTAAACTTGACACCACGGATCCAGAAGAAATGAAGTCAGTTACCCATCGCCAAGTCAAAGTGATCAGAAAACTAGGTTGACCTTTTTGAAGAGGGAGAAATATACTGAATTCTCTTCATGCGCTAGTATAGTAGTATCTGTTTTTCGTTGTTGGGAAGATTCAATTTCCGACCGGAACACCTATAGCAGTCATTGTCTACGAGTTTCAGTTATTGTAACAAAAAAGTCAGTTGACTATGCCTAGCTCTAGCAAGCTTAGTCATTATCTTGGGAACCTATAGTAAAAATTAATTTAGCATGTACTAGAAAACATGTACTTTTTGCTGATTACCTCTATGCTCAAAGTTATCTGCACCTATGTCTTTCTTCCTTCCTTTTTTGGCTTTTGCTTTTTATTTTTCACTTTTCTCATATATCCATTCCCAGCCATTCCAGAAAACCCATGAACATTCCATTGGAAATTGAAGAATGTCGGTGAAATACCAATGAGACGCAGAGAGCACAGGGCGGCGAAAAAAAAAACAAAAAGAAAGAGACAATGCGAGTTTTTCATATTCACAACCAAAGACAAAAAGGGGTGAGGTGTGAGAACCTCCTGGGTGTGAACTCATGACGCCACACCCCAGTATGGATAAATGAAAGAGTTTACCCTAGAATTCTCAATTTCTTTTTCTCTCCTTCCTTTCAACTTACTTCTCGGTTCACATTTCACTCGATCTCCATGCTAATCACCTCTCCTGGCCACCTGCGTCTGGTCACTTTAGAAGCATGTGTAGCTTAGACTGGCTTATCTTTTTTCCTATTCTTACACATTCGTTTTCCTTAGTTTCGGTGGTTTAGATTCTTCATGATATCAATACTGATTTTTTATTTTTTAGCATAGATTGGAATTCGTGTAGATGAACCGTTTTCAAACAACTGAAATTTTTGATTGAGTTGCAACTAAACAAGCAATTTTTGCTATTAACATTGTGATTGTAATATTTGTTTTCAAACCGCCTTCTGCGAAATGTAACGTTGTTCTGCTCGGTCGGTGATGAACCTTGTGGCCAGAGAACTATTTAAAGACGCATTGCTGAAAAATAATTTTTAGCGTCTCTCAATTTGTTTCCATTTTTTCAAACGTTTTTAGTAAGTTTTTTTTGAATATAAAAATATCAAAAATTGAATGAAACGATGAACGTCATTAAAACGGTACAAAATTGTCAACAATAAAAACATGTCTGAAGTTTTATTTGGAAAATCTAGAAACTTTAAGGGAAAGAAAATATAGAAACTTTAAAGGAATCCAACGATAATTATTTCTCTACTAGACCGATTTTAATAAGTTTAACCAAACCATTCCTCACCCTATTAAAAGTTCATAAAAAGTTCAGAAAGTTCTTGTTACCAAGTTTTGTATTTGAAAAACTCAATACTTTGTAAATTTCAAAATTTGTTTGAATTCTATTATATATACGAGATACCAAAATCTGTTTCCTACAATGTTCCATCTGATGAAGTACAAGTACGAAAACCACATTTTCCCTCCAATTTTTTTTCATAACCTATCATAAAGTTGTTCATTTCAACAACATGGTTCACTCATATCTCCTCTTTGAGTTAACAAATTCTAAGCACTTTATACCCTATATCCCCCCCCCCCCTTTTTACCAAATTGCTTCCCTCTTCTTTCTTTAACACCCAATTTCAAATATATACACTGCATTCTCTGGATGTGTCTAGGTTCTGACACGTTTCGTTTGATTCTTCTTTTTTGTTGAAAAAGTTTAGAAGGAAAAAAAACCAACTTCCTGTATCTTCCTTGAAAGCGTTTCAAATTACCATTTTCCTTATTTTCTTTCATCCTTTTTCTTTTTTTACTTGCTCTTCTTCCCCGATTCTCCTCAAAGAAAAAGAAAGATGGTTGCTAGGATTTGTCCCATATTTTTTTCACTTTAATTGCATTCTTTTTTATTTCTTTTCTTTGTCAGTTTCATTTCACCTGCTTTCTTTCTCCCTAAAAGCGCGTCCGAACATGTTTCATTTTCATCTTCTTAGTTTTCAGGATTTCGTCTTCTCCTTCTCCGTCCGCCTCCGAGGCACCCTATTTCTTCAATGAAACGGGAAGCAGTGACAATGAGATAGACGTGCCGTTAGATGAAATCTGGCCATACACAGTACAATCCACGATTCTCGTTTTTCTGTTTGTAGTCTGGATGTGAGTTTTTTTCTTATCCTACTAAGCACTTCCTTACTTTTTCATAGAAATCAAATGCTTTATTATTAGGTTGGCCGGAAAGTAACTGTCCATTTTTTGATTCATGAATAACACAAAAGCAAGAGTTATCCAAGATTGACAGTATGCACCGTCGCGGTCCATGACATGTTGACAACATTCAGGTAACTTGTGGATACCATCTCTCCAAAAGCCCGCTGGACGCGACTCAAAGTATTTTTTCAGTCAGGATTTTAGCTCATCTACAGTGTTGAACTATTTCCCTCCAGATGACGTTGCATATCTCTTAATAACCAATAATGGAAGGGCGAAATCAGCATTTTAAGGGGGCATGAAGAAGAACCGTCCAGCTAAAGAGGCCCAGGTCTTACTTAATTTTCCGTGGAACATAGGATCTCGCTTTATTTAAGAAAAGTCAATTTAGTCCTGAGCCGCTTTGGATGGACGACCCTTCACTTTCCTTAAACTCCAGACTTGACCCTTTTATTATTGGCTATTCGGAAATATTCAACTGGAGGGAAAATAATTTTACACTGTCGATGAGAAAAAAACGTCCGGGAAGTTGCCTGAATGTTGTCAACATGTCGAGGACCACGACGGTGCATCCTGTCAATCTTGGATGGTTCTTGTTTTTGTGTTATTCACGAATAAAAAAATGGACAGTTACTTTCCGGCCAACCTAATATTACAGGATTATTGGCGTATTTGTGGCGAGAGAAGTGATGTTGGTAATACTGGATCATCGAAAGATTAGGTGGGTCTGCATTTTATATTTCTCGTTCCATAGAAAAAAAAACAAAAACACAAACTATCATCCATCAAATGAAGGATAATTAGAGCCAGATGGCTAAACGGGTCCCGACATCTGAATGCGGATAAAAACAAACATTTTCGTATTTTTTGAGAGAGAAAAAATTGATGTGGATTTGATGAGTTTTCGGTGCAAAACGATTTGTTTGTTTTTGCAATCAAAATATAGGAAATTAGGAAAGACATCCCAAACGGAAGTAGAGAAAACAGGAAATCAAAAACGTCACAAAAATGCGATTTTGAAAGAAGAAGTGATAGCAAAAAATGGGTTTCATGAGAATTTCGCTGATTCCAACTTACATTTAGAATCTGCATAACCTGTAACAAAATCTTTATAATCTGTAACTCAATCTCTGCTAACTGACTACATTCGATACTGAACTACAAAAATTAATCTTGAAGACTGCTAAACTTTTGAAAAACGTAGTAACGTTCATGATGTTATTCACCCTAAAAGCTGGAAAGTCTCCCCTCTGAATTCATAAAATCTCTAGATAGATTGTTTTAACAGCTGAAACACTAATCATAATGTTTTACTGTGGCTGGTTTTTCTGTTGAGTTGCAAAGGTTTCTGTTTTTTATATTTGCTTTATTTGAGTTTTCCAACTGACAGTTCAATTCAAAAACCGAAAGAGCTTTTAAAGGTTGGAGACAGGAGATGTTACGGGGGATTTTTAAGGCCAGGGTATGCATTCTACCGTAACGGTGTACAACGCTTAATGTCACTCTGCATACAGCTGTAGTCCTCACCCTTATGTTTACCATTCTCTTCGCTCGCGTGGCTCAGTCGGTAACGGCGGCGCACCCTCAATCCTCACCGCCACAAGTAATCCTCGAGGGGCACATACAAACCGAATTTGGAGAAAATTGTTTTTTCATGTCCCCCACGTTTAAGAAAAATCGCAAAAGAGTCTGTCTAACAACAATCAAAATTTTTGACGTCCCATTAAGTTTAAGAAAAGTTCAAAATCTTTTTCTGCTCTTCAAAAACCAAATGAATAACTGATCGCTTTTTTGCACTTGAATGCGAACAACACACGCCTGATTTCAGCTGCACAGCAACAGAAATTATACTTACATTATGAGCGAAATTTTGCAGAAGAAAACCATTGTCAAGAAAAAGGTATAATGGAGCTTACAGTGTGAAAAAGAAGCGATATGTCAACGACAAAAACTACGAAGCGGTGGCAAATGGAGGCAACGAAATCGTGTGACACCGGTGAAGGATTATCGTTCATAGCTTTCTGAATAATTGTTCTTTCTTTTTTTTTTAGAAATCACGTGTAAATTGACAATGTTCTTTATTTGTATACAATATTAATAATGATCACTTGTATGTAAGGTATTCACTTTGATTTCTTTTTTTTTTTCTTAATCAATACTGTGATTTTTTGGTTTCTTGTTTGTATGAAAAGACAGTTTTAATTCTAAATAAGAACTGATTCGAATAAAAATAAAATGAAAAAGAAAGTGGAGTTTGAAACTATTTTCGGTTTCAGGAACCATCAAAGGACGCCTAGGTTTTGAGCGAAAGGTTTTATAGGAAATTTCAACTGCGAGATTCGAGTCTATGCTGTTTTTCGAAAGTCGAGAAACATTAGAAAAAACTGCATAGACTTTCCATATTTCTGAGGTAGACCGGATTTTCTTCAGATAACACGGATATGGCTTAGAAGGGTAAGTGCGGAGAATTGCTCTAGGTGTCAAATATTCTTTCAATTGTTTCTTTCAATTGTTTTCAATTGTTCCTCGGGCATGTCATTGTCAGAAAACACAGATATTTATAATTAATTGGCAGGAACTTCTTGACGAAATTCGCATCAACCCATAGGCCTTTAAAATCTGATATCAGGCTGTTGAATTTGGTTCAGGCCCAATTTTAAACGGTTTTATGTCCCATTGAATGAATTATGAACACTTTACTGATGAAATGAAAATAATGAAGTGCTTCGAACTCTCCAATAATGCGTGTAGGGCGTGGATGATTTCGAATTGTCAAAAAACCTCCGGATGCTGGTCAAATCCTGGTCATTTTTATAAATTTAAGCCGCTAGAACCTTGAGTAGAATTTAGCTCAGCTTCAGTATATCTCAAATTGAAAGCTGACATTTGTCTCGGTTCCTTGAATTCATTTTTTTCACATTTCTGTTCGTTATTTCAGAATCCCTTTTAGTTCTTAGCAAAACAGATACAAGAAAGAGTTATCATATATAGTATATAGGAAAAAATCTTGTATGCTTAATTTAATGAGTTCTTAATGTCTCATACCAATTTACTTATCGCCCCTTTTCTTCGGTCAGTTTGGCCATTTTTCAAGAGTATGGAGCTCGGTTTTTCAAGTTTCCAATCACTTTGAAAATTTTGAAGGATGTGAAACGGACATAGATTGGAAACTTTGCATTCACAGAATTTTATAAAATTCCTAGTTTTTCAGATATTTGCCGAGTTCTGAAAGACACCCGTTTTAGTACTGAAATCGCGAAAAAACTGTATTTCAGAAATTGGCGAATAGCTGAAATACTAGGAATTTTTAAAAAGTTCCGTGTATGCAAAGTTTTCAATCCAGGCCTGTATTATACACTCGAAAATTTTCAAAGTGATTGGAAACTTGACAGCCGAGTTCCACAATCATGAAAGTGGTTAAAAATCAATTGAAAAATAAGTTTTTGTATGGGCCCTTCTATTATGGGGGCCCTTCTATTACAGGGATTACTTCTATTTTTTCAAGCACCTCTTGGAGGGCCCTTCTATTACAGGGATCACTTCTATTTTTTCAAGCACCTCTTGGAGGGCCCTTCTAATACAGGTTTAATGGTAGATTATTGCTGGTACTGTAGGTAATGGATTTCGAAAAATTTCGGGATTTCTTCAAAGCTATTGAGAATTTTTAGATTCCAAAATTCTCTGACCACTATCCCCAAAATACTATACTTACATGTATCCTGGTAATGAAGGTGGAATCAAATTCGGCGATTTATAATAGCTTCCAGCCCTCGATGAGCTTCTCATTCTCTTGGTTTTCTGTTTCAGATATCTCTGATACTTGGAGAGACAGCAAACGAAAATTAAAAGCCTAATTAGTGCAATAATCAATAATCCAACGACTCCAATTAAGATCAGAGTATTCAATGGAATATCAATTGGTGCTGTGGATTCAGAAGACGATGTGGACGTCTTCGGAAAGCAAGCATCAACATTCTGTACTTTGAAAATGTGATGGAGTTTTGAGATATGACCATTTGAAGGGGAGATGAGCGCCGTGATTTGTTTATAATCCAGAATTGCATTCTCACGAGTCAAATAGAAGCATACAGAGGTCCTGGAAGCTTTTTTTGTAAGTGTCAGATTCTGAATTTATACGCGAACCACGTGGAATTCTTTCTATCCATTTTTGGCTCATCGAAATGAATGTCCAATTGTTTTCCAGCTTTCTGATTGTCTTTTCCGACAGCTTCCAGAATTTATCGTCTGAATTTTTCCAGATTTGCGCCGAATTTGTTTCGGGACAGTGAGAGGACGTAACGGAGTTTTGTAATCGTTTCGAATGTGATGGAGCTGAAAATATGAATTTAAAAACCTCTAATAGTATGACCCCCCTTTGAGCTAAATTTTCTAATAGAAGCCTACTCAATCTGTGAAATTAGAGATGATTCTGCCCGTCTCTTCTTTTCAAATATTATGTTTTGGCAGTAACATCTCAAGAGAAAAATAATTCCAGCCTTGACAGGTTGCATAGTTTTTTGCCTACCGACGCTACAAGTAAAGCAATGTGAGATTAATAGCCGATTTCATTTTTTTCTGGAGTTAGCGTATCGATCTTGTTGTATGTGTATATCAAAAATACTGTCCCATTTCTAATAAGAGTTAATTTTATTCCACAACCACTGAAAAACAAAGCAAACCATTTGCCTTTTTTCTGCAGAGCGTATTACAATATACATCAAAACTATCGTAGTTTTATGAACGTATGTGCGTAGAAAACACATCTTATAGGTGAAAACTAAGGCTGAACTTTTTTACATTTCCTGGTAAACTATAAGATATATGAATTAGCCAGAACATATTCAAAATATGGGAAACGTTACTTAATCGAGCAACCAGTCTACTCAAAAGTCGATAAGTATTTCGCGTAACTTTAGTTTTACGGGTACTGTAGATTTTCAAACAAAATACTGAATTTATTCATTTAGTTTTGGTTTTTTGACATTTTCTCTGATCAGATATTAGGTCGCATTTCGGAAAAAAGGTATGAGTAGGCCAAGTATTCAATTAAATTTCCAATAAACGTGTTTCTACATGCTCACTTCTCTGGTGGCGCATGTAGGGTTCCAATACTTTTCTGGCTTTGTCGCTTGACCCGAATGTAATCTTTCGCGCCCTGCTAAATTGAAAACATTTTATGTTCCAGTGTCTACTCGAGTATCTTATCTCTACACTCTCAACCTTCCTTGTCTATTATGTATTTCCCAAAAAATTTCTTATGAAACGCTCTATTGATCGTTCAACTCCTCCTCTGGGAATGGTCCTCGCTACTACCACGTCATCATAACCCCTTCCCACCTGTATATCTTCTATATCTTCCATTGTTCTCCTCTTTTTCTCACTCATAAAATCTATACTGTGCATGCAAATTTGAGTGACTGTCACTGTGTGCATGTGTTGGAATTTTTTGGTCGATCTTTCTCCACCCCCTTGTAGGCTCTTTATTGTTGTTGACGTCTCATCAAACAGTTTCTTCTTGCATGCATTCTCTTATTTTTTGGCTGGCAGTGCGGTTCTCCTTTCCCTTGCTCTTCTTCTTAATATATCGTCTCTTTTTTCAACAAATACTGTTTCAGACTCCACTCGAACATTTGCCATCATGCCGATTCTCAACAAAGTTGTTCCAACTGCTGCCCAGGCCAAGAAGGGAAAGAAAGCCTTCGTTGCTGTGGCCATTAGCCCAGAAGAGATTCAAAAAGAGTTCCAAACGGCTCACAAGAACACTGGAAAGGAGTTGGCTGCCCTTGTCGTGGTCGTTGCTTGCATAATCGTCGGATTCTTTGCTCTCGAAAAGTTTATCTGAAGCCGCTCAAATCATCTGAATGCTTCACTCTTTTCATTTTACCTATCCAGCCCATCTACCACTGTTTTTCTTTTCAAGTATTCCCCTCTATTCAAAAATTATTGTAACATTATCTATACATAATGATGTATCCACGGAATCATTAAAATTCTGTAAACTTCATTTCTGTATTCAATGAAATTATCCTTCTTAAAAACTTGTATATTTACGCTTTTCAAAAAGTTGTTTCAGTGTCGCAGAGCCGAAAACTATTCCCTACGAAGACTAGGACATTTTATGGAGTGGGTATTCGAACAGGGTTTGTGAACAGCGCGGAGTGTTCAAAGCTAGTTATATTAGTTTAAAACACTACACGAGAGAAAGAGAGAACCCTCTCTCGCAGGGTCAAATACACACTCGGAGTGTACTAGAGAAACGAGTGTGTGTTTGTATGTGTGCGTCCCTTGTTCTTCTCTTCTCCCTGTCTTGGTCTCTTGGCCACTATGTCTACAAGAATAGAGACGAAGCGTGTGTGCCGTCGATAGCTCAGTTGGTAGAGCGGAGGACTGTAGAGTCAGTGGTTATCCTTAGGTCGCTGGTTCGAATCCGGCTCGACGGAATTCTTTTTGCTTTTTTGGATGGGGTCAATAGTAGCAAGCGAATCTGGGTTCAGCATTTGATTCATTATAGTTTTGCTAACAGATAATAAATAATACTTTTCGTGTGATTTTTTTTTCGAATTTCAAGATTCTGGCTCAAAAAACTAACCCTTCGAAGAAATTATGGTTCAACATTTTATATTTTGGACAGAACATTTGTTCATATGAAGTTTCAGATATAATTTTTTTATAAAATATCTAAATACTTTCAGCTCTATTTCTTGACAACATGCAACTTTTAATGCTCCAGATTCTCTAGTCTGAATTCTGAAAACCTTCAAAATATCCCTTTTAGATTTTTTCTCAGGACCGACTGAAGAAAGGTTTAAACGTTTCTGGGTATATTAATGTATATCACAATCTTATTATTTTTTCTAGTGCCAATTGGAATTGTTTATCACATGTATTGGATGTTTGTGAGCTTACTCCTCTTCTATACTCCAGGCATCTGGTTCATTGCTGGCTCCCTCATTTTTTGTTTTCGACCTTGTTTCATTAGATGGATACAAAAATTTTTGGTTAAAAAAAAATTGCCTCCGCGTGATCAAAACTGAAAGGAGTGAAGCTCGAATTAGCTTTTTCATTTGGAATTTGGAATGCACATAATTATCGATAGAAGACGCTGTCCCTTTCGAAATGCATTTTTTGTGTCGTGTCGTGCACACATCTCATTTCCTTTTTGCAGAAAATGTTTCAACTAATTCACTGTCCTCTCAAATTCTAAATACTTCACCAAGAACAAAAAATTCGAAACACAACCACTTTTTTATCTTTCAGTTTTTTGAGCTTTCTATGAAGGGGGCGTTGACTCTAGGCGAAGAAAATTACTGGCTTGATGAGAAAGGTTTCACGGCTCTGTTTGTGTTTTTGACAAGTTTATTCAAACCTTTCACCTTTTAGAAATTAAGTAAACACCAGTGGGATGTTCGGGGCTAACCCGTCCTTTTAATCCTTCAAAAAATGACAGTAGTAAATCACTCATAGTATCTCTATTAGCTAGAATCCGGGTAGCATCAATACAAAGCCTTGAATAACCCCAAACACGTCTCTAAGAAAGCATGAAAGGATTACCATTTTCAAACCAGTAAGTATGTCGTAACCAGTGAATATCGAAGTAACTCTGGGAAAATAAAACTGTGTACAGGTTACGGTAGTTTTTGTTTTGGGATCTTTATCCACGGTGACTTCCGATGCGTTTTCTTATTAAAAGTTCCTCTTGATTTCCGTCTTTCCTAATTAATACCTTTCTTTCGATGGACAGTGCTTGTTGGCCACAAGAACACAAACCACTGGCCGAGAAACAGAGATAGATTGAAAATCAAATTCCTGTTCGACGTCTACCAGATTTGTTCAAAAACAATCACTCAAGTGAAGAGAAGAAGATCAACCTTGACAACACCTCTTCGTGTCATTGAACGGGTGTCTCCAACACGATTCGAAGATGATTCCGTGTTGCGTTTTTTCCTCCGTCTTCATCCCCAATGATTTCTCCCGAAAATGTTTATATCATTGCTTTATCTTTTAATTTTTGAAATCCCTTTGAGAATGCCGCTGATCATAAAAAAGGCGCTAGAAATCTACTTGGAACACTTCCTATATTTTTTACTTTTTATATTCACATTCAGCATGCGCATAATTCCAACTGAATGCATTCCCCCTTTTTCAATACACATTCTTACAAGAGAGTCACATCTATTCGATTCCGAGCAGCCCAGAGGCAATTCTTCTTCTCTCATACAAGCTCTGCAGCAAGAAAAAAAAAATCAAGAGCATCATCAAGATCAGCATTCAATGCCTCTTTGAACATAATGTTGTCTTTTTCTCTGGTCTCTTCTCGAACACAATTTGGAAGGGTTTGAGGTTGTAACCACGTATTTTGGAGTTATTCTGAAAGTATCGGGTTTTTTATAGGGTTTTTTTTTCGCATAAACCGCTTCCGAGCTTCCAGCTATCAGCAAAACCATTGAAATTACACTTTTGAATTTCCAGCAAAACCAAGAAAGTTTGTTAATGGAGGTGAGGCAGCGAATAGTTTGGGGTCAGTTTATGGAACAAAATCACGCCGAGAATATGCAGGCCATTGGTTGGCAGTCTGCTTTGCACCCGAGTAGCTCACCCGGCAGTGGCGCTGATTGTTTCCTCATGTACTAAGCAAAATATCTAGAAAACATGTTTTTTATGTCTTGCCATTTTTAATGTTTTTGAATTTTAAAAGGAATACAACCATACTTTTGGAGTCAGTGTTTTCAGTTCTACAGTAGCCGTCTGTCTGTTTTTATAATTTTCAAGCTCGTCCTTTTAGTTGCTATGTTTCCCTTTGAGTGTCCCGATTCTATTCTCCAGTCATATTTTCGTGCAGACAGAAGACATGTTTATGTGCTTTTCTCTTAAGGCAGATAGGAAGTGCCAAACCTATCGAGTTCCTTTCACGTCATCGGTTATCCATCATTCGCCACCTCCAAGCATTCTGACCCCGCCTAGTAATTGTCTTCTTTTTTTACCAGCCACACTAGCTTCCCGAAAAAAACACAACATTTTCAGCGCGTCCATTGATCTTTGTGACTCGTAGTCTGCTCGTGGGAGTCCCCGGTAGTCAAAACAACTCGTAATCCGTTTTTCGTTGTCTCCATTGTCTAAACCTCCACGTATAGAAGATTCATTCTATATTCCAATTAGCTTCCCCGAGACGCGTGTCTTCCTTTCTTCTTCCATTTTTTGCTCTCTGACATATTCCTACATTCTTTCATTTACCGCTTCCTTCAATTCTCCGCTTGTTGTTTTATGTCTATCTCCACCTGGCACCGCCCCTCCTTCCATCTCTTTCACTTTTTTTTGGGTGCACACAAAACAATAAATTATTCGAAACAGCCATTGAAACATCCCTTTCGGAAATTGGCCCCGGTTTTTCCCATCCTTCTTCCGATGCGAGTCCATGAAACGTAATAGCCACGTCCCCAAATGTTTTTTCGACACAAAGGCGCAAAGGCATGAATTGTCAAGAAGATGAGGAGCATCGTTCTAAGAAGCTTTTTGCGACTAAAAAGCAGGAGAAGTTGTTTTTTGTTTACGGCTTCCCACCCATATATTTTCTGTCTGGGCGGCTTGTTTTCTCCTTTCCTGGTCATAGCTTTTACGAGAGGAAAACCGAAAATAGGGTTCTGAATTATTTTTCGTATTTTTTGCGAAGTAGTGAACCTCTTTTAGGTGATTCTTTCTACGTTTACTATTTTTCTTCATTGTTTTAAAATAATCTCTTTTAAATTCTCATGAAGCAATAAAAAATTGGCTCTACTCTTCCTCGCCACTCATTCTTTTTTCTGCTCGTCAACGTCTTCTGGTTTTTCTTTGCCCAAGCGTGTACCTCGATTCAGCCAGTTTTTGCCGCGGCTCCTCTTCAAGAAACGCTCAGGGGCGCGCCCGGTGTCAGCTCCTTTTCGATATGGTCTCTTCACTTCCAGTTTTCTCTGATGCTTCTTCGTGCGGCTCGTCTATCGATTATAAGATGAGCAGCTTCCTCACGGCGCCACGGCGCGTAGGAAGAATTGTGAGCTCGGGTTTTTTTTGCGCTCTTCCTCCTTCCCAATTCTGTCCTCTTACCGATGCATAAGAAGAAAAGCACAAATGCTCTTTCTCTGTGTCGCATCGGAGCAGGAGAAGATTTGAAGAGAGAAAAAGCAAAAAAGGAAGAATACAAAGATTGAAAGCAATGAGTAGAACGGAGACATATATAGGAAGGGGGTGCACATTTTGCTCTCTCTCTCTTTTTTGCTCTCTCTTACAAGCAAACATTTGAACTCATTCTCATTTGTTATCCAAAATACTTACTCGAAAATTCTTGAAAAGAGCACTGAGGAGTTTGTACCAAAAAAAAAATAACTGTCAATCAGTTCCAAAAGTGGTGCAAGCTGAAAATTGTCAGGTCACAATCATACAAATCTTGTATGCTTTACTCAGAATGCCACTCTTCGATGATACGTCTTGGTTTTCTCATAGGTTATGAACTAAAATTAGGTCATGTGTCAAAAATATCGTGAGATCAACGTGAGAGTTTCTCAGCATTAGAAAGTATAAAAAATTTTTTATTTTGCGTCTAATCTGTGAAATATTTCATCAGCCCAAATTGGCTCAGTTCAAACCAGTATTGTGAATTTTTCGCAACATTTTTCTGCGACTGCCTGGTCTGATGTTTGATCATGGTTCTTACTGAGTATGGTAGGAGTAACAGAAAAGAGTCGTGAGTGACTGGAGGACCAAACCGTGCATCATATTGAAAATTACAACCGAAAGAAACAGCTTTGTTTTCGACTATCATATCAAACACAAAAATTGCTGAAAGCTGGAAAAATATAAGCTATTTTGGATCCTTAACTCCTGTTTTGAAATATTTCACTTTCCCAATTGTTGCAAAAATATGTTGACCAGGAGGTTCGAAAAAAAGTGAAGCAACGCAGATGCCCTGGTCGCTTTTTTTTTACACAGAAGCTTTATTTTGCACGCCTACTACTGGGTGTCCCACATTTCTTTTTTTTGTTTACGACTTGAGTTCTATTGGGCAGCTGTCAGTGTTCTTTGACAGGAAGGCGCCCGGCCGGCCATCTAATTTTTTGCAGCTTGAGCCATGTTTCGGGTCTTCATAATCACTTTGCTCTGATTTGAAGAAAAAACCGAAATTATTAAATTTTTCTCCGAGATACCGATCTGTTTCAAACCTTTCTATACCAGAACATAAAGTGAATACCGCGAACAAAAACGGCCTTGGAACCGACGAAACACAGGTGCCTCGTTTCTAATTTTATGGAGATTCCCTCTGTGTTCTATTTGAATTTTACTTATTCGGTTTTCCACATCTAGCGTTAGTTACCACAAACCAAGTTTTGATATTTTTCAGTCATAGAAAAAATTGATTTCGTTTTTTTTGCTTCCGTTTTTTTTTCGGCTCTTCCGTTTTTCGACATGTGTACCAAAAGCTAATAAGACGGGCGGGCGCCTCCTCTGCAGAGCCCAATGAATCAGAGCCAATGAAATTTCGAATTTTCCTTTTTCTTTTCTCCAAATCACACATGTCCCTTCCTTTTTTTCAAGCCATTCTCGTTTTTTTTCTCAGAAAAAAATCACTTGATATCATAGCTTTTTTCGTATTATTTGTGGTCGAGAAAGAAAGCGACGACACAAATGGTTTAGCTGTCATCCCGATTTTTTATACGCTTTTCATATGGACATGAATATGCATATAGATCCATGACTACCTTTTTTTTCCGTTTTTTGTGGCGTTTTTCTGATGCGTCTCCGATATTTATTCTTCATTTCAAACAAAAATCGTTTTCCAGGCTTGGCTTCATTCTGTCATCATGAACCTTCAAATGGCAGGTATGTCGGGGGATTGAAACATTGAAAAACAGTATCAGTCCTCCTGATAAGCAGCCGTGACTGCCATAAGTAAAACCTGAAAAAATTCATTTTCTGGCACTGACAATGCATTTATGCATTCCTGAAATAAGTGGCCTGGTCTAGAGGCCGGCTCTCCTATCATATTAGGTTGGCGGGAAAGTCTTTGTCACTTTTTCAATAGTTTATTTCTCAAAGAAAAAATAACCGAATAATTAATTATATTGTCCATCATTATCAACAACATGTCTCCAACGTTCCCTCAATTTATGGATTCCATTGCGGTAGAATCCAGCCGGGCGTGAGGCAAAGTATTGTTTGAGTGCCGCTTCGACCGCTCCACGGGAATTGAAGCTTCTTCCTTCGAAGGCACGTGTCATATCGCCAAATAACCAATATCGGAAGGAGCAAGATCAGGAGAATACGGGGGGTGAGGGAGAACATTCCATCCATATCCCATCAGCTCCTGCTTCACTTGTTTCGAAACATGTGGGCGAGCGTTATCATGTTGATAGTACACTTTCTTGTCTTTCAGGGCCGAACGGTCGACTGCTTTCTTGAGGTTTCGTAGTTGAGTAGTGTAGAGGTCTCCAGTTATTGTTTTGCCCTCGGGCAGAAGTTCCCAGTAGATGGGGCCGTCCACTCCCCACCACACAGAGAGCATAACTTTTTTCGGATGAAGGTCGGGTTTGGGGACATCCTGTGGGCTCTCTCCTTCTCCAACCCACTGGGATTTCCTGTGGGGATTATCGTAGAAGACCCACTTCTCATCTCCGGTTATTAGCCGGTCCAGCCATCGATCGCCCGCGTGGAGAGTGAGAAGAGTAATCGAATCGTCGACTCGGCGGTCAAGGTTGGCTTGAGTCAGGTGATGAGGTATGAATCGACCAAAAAGTTTTCTCATTCCAAGAGACTTCAAACCTTCAAGGACTGTGCTATGGTGAACTCCGAATGTGACAGCTAGTTCACGGCTAGATTGAAATGGATCCGATTGCAATGCGTGCTTCAGCTTGTCCAAATCCAACTCACGGGGTCTCCCAGAGCGATCCTTTTCATCGAGCGAGAAGTCATCTTTTTCGAAACGATGGAACCAATTGCGAATAGTATTGTAGTGAGGGGCATGTGTGTTGTACACATTCTTCAAGAAAGTTTCCGAATCCTTCATCGTGGTGTGAGATAGGAAGAGGTAAATCAAAACATGTCTGATGTGAATAGCAGTGGGAACAAACATATCGTTTCAATTACAGATGAGGAGCAGGGAAGGAAATGGGGACTTGTTTATATGGAAGGTTCTTATCACCTTGTTATTCACTAGAGTCGATATCATACACAGCCTCCATATACGAGAACAGTGATTAAACAAACAGAGTGACAAAGACTTTCCCGCCAACCTAATATTTACATATGTATTATACCTGGGTCAAAAAGTATAGAATCTGGAAAAAAGCATAAGGTTCGGCCTAGGTCTCGTTTGAGTGCTTTTTAAGTATGCATCAAAAAACTTACAAAAATAGTATTGCAGTGGATAGCGTTGAGCACGAGATGCTAGAGCTTTCACAACAACACGATGCCTTCAATCGGGATTTGAACGTAGACATGATCCAGGAAACTGACTATGCCTCACATCACGATTTGATGAGATTGATTGCTGCTCAAAATCCGGAGGCCGCTGAGGATATTTTGAGAAACCACAAAATCAAGCATCCATTGGCAATGGAGAAGCAGCGAGAGTTGTTCTCTCTTCGTCCCACAGTTTTCCAGTTTTTCGTCGAGATCGTTGTGAACAAGGACCACCCGTTCCATCGTTTGAAACAATACCAAACACTTCTGTCTCTCATGACTGACCTCTACCCATCAGTTATGGCTGACGCTGAGCATGTTCTCTTCTGGGAGCGATTGCTCGATGCTGCTGTTTTCAACTTTGCTAACTGTCAATGTGTCAATGAAGCTTTGAAAATTGAGGATCAACCACTTACTTTTGAATCTCACAAACAAAACAAACCGGTGATTGAAGTTCGACAAACCCATGCAATGGAGAAGGAGGATGTCTGTTACCTAGACGACGTCCGTGTTCATGGATTCATCAAGCCACGTCACATTAAGTATATTGTGGAGATCGCCAGCGCATACAAATACTTCTTGGCTCGCAAGATTGACATTCTGAAAACTCTCGAGCCGGATCCAAAACTCAAGGTGGGATTGTTCAACATAAGCTTGAAGGTGAAATATGACCCACCGATCTACATTGGGTTCAGGAGCAAGAACAATCGCGGGAAAAACAGCAAAACTAGTGCGTTTTCTCAATTACTAACTAGGGAATGATCAGAACTTACCTCGCGATCGAGACATACCAGTGGTTCCATCGAAAAGAAGGTCATTCCCTGGGTCCAAAACAGTTTTCAAATTTTGCTAAATGGCCCGGGATATTTGTGGTTTAAAATCGACCAATAAAGCATGTAAATTTCAACTTTTCATCACGAGCTCCCTCCTCCACTCCCCTCTCACAAACACCGGTTTCTTAACCGCCACCGTTCATCATTGTAAAGCGTTTCTCCGGTGGCCGAGGGGTGCGCGCGTTTGTCTGGTAATCTTGTTTTGCGGGTTCGAACCCACCTTCTTTTAAACTTTTTGTTTTTGAATTTTTTGGCCATTTATCAGTTTTTCACTTCTTATTGTGATTTGGGTATCCATAAAAAGCTACCCTTGAATTTTGAAGAACTTTAAATTTTTTTCGAATTTTCGAGGTTTTTCAGGACCAACATTATCGAAAAATTCATTGCTGCAGCTACTGATAGACATCAAGCATTCAGATAAATTTTTCAGAACTTCGGTACGGAATACGTCGAGTTATATGAGAAAATTGTATTCTAATTTCCAGATTTCCGATTTCCTTTTTTTTATCTTCTGCTAGAAAAAATGACCGTAAGAATGGAAAACGGAAGACGGTATTTCACACACAGCGAGGAAGTGCAAAGACTGATTCATTTCAGCAATATTGAGAAGATTTTTGACCAAAAAATCCACTTTTTCGATAATGTTGGTCCTGAAAAACCTCGAAAATTCGAAAAAATTTTAAATTCTTCAAAATTCTAGGGTAACTTTTTATGGATACCCAAATCACAATAAGAAGTGAAAAACAGATGAATGGCCAAAAAATTCAAAAACAAAAAGTTTAAAAGAAGGTAGGTTCGAACCCGCAAAACAAGATTACCAGACAAGCGCGCGCACCCCTCGGCCACCGGAGAAACGCTTTGCAATGATGAACGGTGGCGGTTAAGAAACCGGTGTTTGTGAGAGGGGAGTGGAGGAGGGAGCTCGTGATGAAAAGTTGAAATTTACATGCTTTATTGGTCGATTCTGGAACACAAATATCTCGGCTCTCCGGGCCATCTAGCAAAATTTGAAAACTGTTTTGCAACCAAGGAATGACTTTCTTTTTGATGGAACCTCTGGTATTTCTCGATCGCGAGGTAAGTTCTGACCATTCCCTAGTAAAGATAAAAGAACCGCATTTTTCAGTGAAAAGCTGCACTGGTGAGAGAGTCGAGGGAGATTTCAATGACGTTGTCCCAACAGTCTGTATTCATGAAAACTGTCTCGTTGGCAAAAAAGGAAGTTGTAAGTTCATTTCATCAAATTGTAAATTTTCGCAAAAATTTTTCTGCAGGCGATCTAGAGAAAGGAACTTCTTACATTGATATTAAAGTTGACACCGTCCGTCTCGGGGACCCACCACTTGGTGCCACAAATTGCGTCGATATGGTGGCAGTCGAAAAAGCGTTGGAAGTGATTAAACTCCATTTGGCACGAAATAACATTCATACTGCTGGTAAGCTGCCAGCAGTTCATTTAAAATATGTAATGGTGTGTTATTTGGATGAAAATGCAAATATGCTCTCTTCACCAGCGGGTGATGATGATGACACTGCTCACCTACGTGCACTAGTGGACCAGTATCGCGAGATGAATGCGATCGATGTGGAAGTCATGAAGAAGTTCAAATTGCCGGAGTTTGGAATGACTGGATATTTCGGTAAGAGATTGACTTTCTAGTTCTATTATATGACAGGAAGAACATAATAGAGTAGAATTATAAAAACTTTGAGCTTATTTTTGAATGACTTTCTCTAGAAATTTTCGAATCAATATGCCTTATAATTTCCGAACAAGGTTGGGACCACTTTCATGATCGACGGCTCGATGATTTCATCATGGGACCTCTCTTCTGGGATGGACCTAAAAACCTTCCGTCCGAATACTTTTGAATCTTGTATCACTCTAGATGTTTTATTTTGAAAAAAAAACAAGGGTTTTCAGAATCCAACATGCGCCTTGAAGGGAGCTTCCACAACGTTTACAATTTGTTCCTTCCAAAGACTTACGAGATTCTCTAAGCATCAACCCGTTTTCATAATTTTCCTTCCTAACTTTTCCTTTAATCTCTGATTTTACAAATTCCCAAATTTATCTATGAGCTCTTTCAGTTTTATTCACTTCAACGAAATCACTTCTTTCCGAAAAACGAATCTTACCTTTTGGAACTGTATAAATTTTACCCATTCGTCATTATGACGTTTTTAATTTTTCTTTTCCATTGCTTTCGCGATTTCTAAAATCACAACTACTTCTTCTACTTTTTTTCTCTGAAACTAAGGCTCAAAAATTGAGCAAAACTATTTTTTACGATACTCTGCGTCTTCATTCATTCAATGACTCCATTTACATAATCTTTTTCTTTTTTCAATTCTCTATACCATTTTTTTCAAAGCTCTTCATTTTTTTCTTCTATACTTTCTTCAGAAAGATCTCCTGTCATATTTAGCTTAGCTTCCCTTTTGGAGTACCATTTCAACTGTAACCCTGCATATCTTTCAAGATTATGCCAACGTTTTCTTTGCGATCTATCCTTTCTTTCCGAACGAATCTCATCTTCTCTTCTTCTGTCCTGTCTTTTCCAATTGTTAGTATTTTAGTTCATTTCAAAGTAGTTTTTTCTGTGAAACGCGAATCGTTTAAATTACCGTATACATTTCAAATGTTCTGCAATTGTTGAAAATTCGCCCAAATTTTATTTTTTCCGTATACCTGCTTTACTGTACTTGAAACACACATTTTTGATACTCAACAGAATTCTGAAATAAAATTTGTCTCAATGGGAATGGATAGAATTTGTGGATGTCGATTAATTAAGTATTCTTCTTGAGCCAAGCGTACACTTCATCGTAGACAATGAGCATGACAGCTCCTCCAGGGCCAAGTCTCATCACTTTTGGGAGGAGTCCTTTGTAGAGAGCACCAAATCTGAAAAATGTTGTTGGAAAATTTGGAAAAGATTCTTTTTTCAGAAATCGAACTCAATAAAATATAGACACTACTAGCAGCAAAATTTCAATTTTTTGGATTAAACGAATTGCAGTAAAGTTTTAAGTCACTAATAATCTAGTTTTCCGACGACGCGCGTTGTAGCAAAACAGTTACAGTCAGAGGCATCATTCGATCAACTTCGAAGGCTTTAATTTTACAGAATTAATGGGTGCTTGATACTGTATTTCAAAATTATTGTATTTTTCCTCTCTTTTCTATTTGATAAGGAATCTAATCAAAGATTGATGAGAATCAGGCGAAAATTCACGAAAAAACGCGGGAAAGTAGGAAAAATAGGCAAACATAGAAAATTTTCGAGATACGGTATCAAAGGGTCATGCATTTATTCAGAAAAATTAGTTTCCGCTATATGTCCAACGATGCTTTTCATACTGAATTTTTGCGGGTAATGCGCATCGCAGTCAGACTAGAGTAATACTGAGCACACTTCTGCAAAAAAACTAAAACTGGAATTTTACATTTAGAGGTATTTCATCATTCGGATGTTATAACTTCTATAGTTTTTCGCTTGGATTTTGATTGGATTAATTATTTCAGATGTTTCTTTTTTCCTTTTTTAGAGAAATTTTGACAGAACTTCTAGTACATGTTATTTCACAAGAATCAAGTAATAATTACCCTTCTTCCTTGTACACCAGTGAAATGGTTTGCAAAGTTCCGCTATACTTTCTCGACAACGGATCAGGTTGTGGTCCTTGAATTCTACTTTTGGCCACGTCGAATGGAATGTTGAAAACAGATGCAGAGATCCGGCGGTGAATCCTAATGCAATTCGTCCAATCAGATTTGCTGATGGGTTTTGCTGTAAATTCGTCTTTATAAGTTTTTGTTCGATGTGGAGATTTCAAACTTTTGCATCCGGAATGATTTCTTTGCAACTGTGGTAGAGACCAAAGTAGACCATATTCCAAGCACCATGTCTGCCAAGAGTAGCTCCCAGTCCGCGGTAGAGACCACTGGTTCCGAACCCTTCCGTTTTATAGATTTCCCTAGCCATTGCCGCCGTGGATCTTTGCTGGAACACCGAAGATTAATTATTTGTATCCTTATTCCTTTCCTCAGTTTTCTTTTTTTCCATTCCCGTAGATATGTTCAAGAACAAATGCTCGAAAATCAAAGTTTACCTCTTTGACGCTTGATTTCCTGTCTGCTTGCAGTCTCACTTTTACCACCTCGAATGGACAGATAACAATGGCCTCGGTGAGTCCCGAAAAGAGTCCGGCAAATGACATCGTCTGAAAAAAAAACAAGAGAGAGTCATATTCCATGTCATAAGTCCCTGCCAGCAGATAATACTGTTTCAATGCCGAGAAACTGCTACGATAAGAGAAGCTCACACTCGATAAAAAAAATGGCTTAGCGGAGGTCTTGTCACTGTGTTTTGAAACAGCAAAGAACAGTTAAGAGCACTTTCTCTGTATCAAACCAGATCATAATCTACCGTATGCTTTTTCCTGTATCCGAAAATCTGTTTACGGAAAAAAAGAAAACTTTGATGATATGATAAGACGGGGCAAATCTCAACACGGTTCGATGTGGAAGATCTCAATTTTCTTTTATTTTTACTTTCTTAATGAAAATAGACACAAAGGAAAGTTCAAAAGTTCAAACTCACCACTGGCATGGGAATTTCAGAGTGTGTGAAAGCGATTTTGTACTGCTCAAAGGTAAAGAACTTGGTTGCTCTTTTTGGAGTTTCCGCAAGAATTGGTGGAAGGATACCCTAGAAAACAAGGTTTTTTTGGTATCGAAAAGTTGTAGATTACCTTATAGAATCCACCAATTCCCTCATTTTTCAGTGTCTTCACCACACAATCCATCATTCCCTTGTCTTGTTGTCCCAATTGAAGACGGGTCTTTATAACATCCAATGGGTACATAAGACATACTTCGACGAGCCCTGAAAAAATTAGATTGGATAAATTACGTTTTAATCTCATGAACCATATCTAAAAACCAAAAATTGATGGTCCCACTGACAGATATGTGGTTGTTTGTTTAGTAGAAAATTTTTACCAGTTAAGATTTTTTCAGATTTCTTTTAACTATGTTCTGTCAGAGGGTCCCTTAAAAACTAGAATAACTATGCATGTTTTGCTATTCTCGGGTTTTTTCACTGCTCAGTCATGACGTTTTCTCCCCGGATGTTCGTATGTTTTTGTTTTAGAGTTTAGAATGATCCTAATTTTCTATGTTCGTCTATTTCCGTTCCTCTTGGTCGCAATACTTGCAAAAACAACTGGACCAAACAATTGTGATCTACAGAATAAAATTTGGTTTTATCATAATGTGAACATCACGCGGCTAAAATTTTCGAATAATTTCTTCCATGCCGTACAGTCGCGATGTTTATAGATTGACCCCATTTTCTGTTCCCGGACGCCTTAAAGTCTATGAAAATTGTCTTATTTATCAATCGGTCTAATTGAAAAAGTGGTCTTTGGAGGCTTAAATCAATTCGTTAATGTTTTGAAACTGTGGAAAATACCTATTTTTCAAAAACCGTCCATTGTTATAGCTCTATGACGTGACCTCTCAATTAATCTACGATTTTCTAATCTAATGTATCAAACCGTCTTAACAAAAGCTGAGGTTACTTGCTGTAACAATCACTCAAGAACACGCAAAACTAGTGTACTCAAGAATTCTAACGTAATTCGTTCGTTATGAAGGTGATAAAAACGACACCCCGTATTTCGTGTGACGAGAGACATTTGTTGTTTCATCGTTATTCTTTATTTCGGATTGACCCCACAAACACAAGCACGTATCTGTTGCTCTTACCTGCGGACCCGCCAGCTGTGATTTGTCTGCCGCCCTCTTTCAATTTGTCGGTCACACTCATAGTGTTGCTGTAATGAAGTGGATAAATAGAAACGGAACATAGAAAATTGCATAGAAATTCCGAGAAAGATTTTTGAAATAGTGGAATGAAGCTGTTCGTTTAGAACAGGAGATGCCACAAAAAATTTGATTTTTCCAAGAAGAAATCACGAGTAACTGAAGTTAAGGAGACAGTTGATTTTCAGGAACATTGAACTTTCAAAAACATCTGAGAAACGTTGTACCTTCAAAAAGAATCTAAAATAAGACTCAGAAAAGTCTCAGAAAAAATTTTTTTGCGAAAAATCGATAAATTGGAAACGTCAAGACTGTCGAGAAAGAAAGGAGGAATGCAACATCTGCGAGGCACACGCACGGTCCTATCTCTTCTTTGCATCGCATGAGAGCGCATCACCTTCTGTTGTGTTCAATCAAAAACAGTCAATATAAAAGAGAAAAGAAAAAAGATAGAAAACTGATAACTGTTCAATGATACTGCAAGTTTGGAAGGAGAGAAAAAAATGTAAATGAGGGTGATTTTTGGCAGTGACAGGCATAAAGAAAAACATTTTTTGGAAATCCCTTCTTCTCAATTTGAAGATAATTCAAAAATGCGGTAACCTGTGTCCCTCTTGAAAGCCCACATTTTATACAATGTTGTTTTATATTATTTTTTGATACAAACATTTTTTTTTTCTAAAAAAAGATTGAAGAACTCCGAAAATAACCGGAAAAAGTGACCAAACACTATAAAATTCCGTTGTAAACATCATCAAAATGCAATGAAACAGCAAAAATGAAATAGATTGGTCCCCAGTATGAAAACACGTGGAAAACAAAATACAACACATTGACGATGAGTCTTTTGGCCACGTGAGCTGAGGTTTTCAAAACATCGCCTCGAGAAAAATTATCTCCACGAAATCTGCAAAATGAGAATCAAGTATAAAATTTCATGATGATTGTTGTGTGTTGGATAGATGTAAACATTCCATGATTTTGAATCAAAAACAAAACATTACTCCGCAAGATATTTATCTTCTGTCTACGTAAACTATCTCCTGCCTTCCTATTTCACATGTTCTTCGTTCGTTCGGTCCACTTGGTTTCTGATTCACCAGATATAATTTCTCGGACTAATTTCTCGCACAACATTCATGTCAGACAAGGAAAGTGCTAGATGATGAGTTCTTATCAGTACGAACCCCTCTCCTTCCTTTTTTTGTGAAGCAATTGCCCAGGTGTCATCCCTCTTCTCAGTTCGTGGGCCCAACAAAAGGGTAAACTTGTGTAACATGACTGACATTGATTCGAGAACAAAGAATAGAAGCTTTCTCTCTCAATTGCCATTTGAGGAATTGGTACCAGGAAATGGAAATTAGCCGTAAGGCGAAGGCAGTACAATAGATTCGCAACCCGATTACACTTTTGAAATGTTTTGTGTATTTCGAGAAGAAGTGGCCAACAAAAGAAAGAAGGAAGATAATTTTTTTTCGAAAAATTCTTATCAGTTGTTTGTTTCATATGTTTTCGAATATAAAACAGCAACATCTTACTCTATGTAGCTTATACAATAATCATGATCATTATCAGATGCTTTTAATCAACAATTTATTATTAACGATCGTATTTTTAGTGTCTCATTTTTCTCCAGATTTCAAAAAATGGCTTTCTCATGCAATTTATAAAAAGAAGACTTTTTTGTTTCAGATGAATTAACGACAAGATAAAAAAATGAGATGGAAAAAAAATGGTTGGGATAGGTTGAGAATAAAAGGAATCACTAAAAAAGGGTAAGTTGTGCGTGTGTGCGTGTGCGTTTGGGGGTTCATTGAGAAACAGATGATTTTAATCAGAAAATGGAGTCTACACGGAACTAGATAGATAAGGGAAGTTTGTTTGTGTCTGTGCTTTTCTGGGTGTTAATTTGTGAGACGACGTATAAAATAGGATTCGAAAATGTACTTGGTATATGCAGATACAGGTTTCATTTTGGCTCGAAAATTGAAATTCGGAACACAAATTGAAAAAGGTTTGGTTGACAAAATAGGGTTTTGCGACCCGCAAATTTGCAATGCGTCTGCCGCAAGACGAGATCGGATGGTTTTTCTGGAGTAGAATAGTGGGTGGGTGGCGGTGATGGTGGATGATCAGAAATATGACGAGCATGTTTTCGGGGAGTGGGAAACAATGAGAAACGGGAAGTAGGAAAAAACATGGAATGGAACCTTTTTTGGGGTGGGAAGAGAAATGGGAATGACTCTTTGATCACAAGTTATGACATTTTTTTGAAGAGAGCGAGATGGTAGCTAGAAGACGTTGAAGAAGAAAAGGAAGATGGTAGATGGTGGATTGTTTGAATAATTCCAGTGTGGCCTCTAGTTCCGCGTGAAAAGGCATTGAATTGGCGAGAAGTAGCAGTTGCGTGGATACGACTTCTTTTCCGACGCTCGACGCACACGATCAGTAAGTTCCATTCGGTCCTGTCGAGAGAGCTCTCGTTTAGCGAGCACACGTTCCGCCAAGTCGCGCTCGACGAATTCCCGTTCCAAGTCGCTGGAAATATACACGGATTAGATTTTGATTGATGGAAATCGGATATCTAGTTAGACTCTTTAATATGGCATATTAGGTTTGTACTTTTTGGTCTTTAAGTCACCACTACTGTTCTTGATTTGTCTGGAAAATGAAATAAACTGAATGGGAATAGGAGAAAAAAGTAATTAACGAATTCTGTGTGCTCTTAACTAATTCAGGATTCCAGTGATTCCTATTTTAGTCGCATTTTAAAACTCAATTTGAAAACAATCTGCACAATTGGAATCCCCCGACTTTTGAACTCCCTTTAAAAGTACAAACTACAGGATTAGAATTCTGTATTTTCAAAATCTGATGATCAAACTCACTTCAGAAGTGCCTCGTAGATGGCCCGATCGTAGCGTTGGGCTTGCATAACAGTGGCGAGGGCGACAAGAGTGACGAACAAGAAAGTGAGTACCCTCATGTTGAGATATTTGACACTGAAACAAAAAAGTGTTTTGAAAAGGGCCTTTCAAATGAATGGAGGTCATAAAATTGAGAAGCGGTGGCGGTAAGAAGAGCACTACTCAATGAACAAACAAATAATGACGAATTGAGGGGGATGTGCAGAAAAGAGGGATGTGTATTAAAGAAATGACCGTGTAGGTCGAAAATGAAGTGGAGGACTAACTTTATGACGTGGCACACGATCTTTTCACCTCTCCCAATTTAAAGCATCGCGGCGCCATCACCCCTTGGCCGCCGCTCCCGTCTGCGAGAAGCAGTGGATGAATGAGAAGGGGAGGCGCCCAAAAGAGAAGACGTCTATGGTCTCCATCTCGGTGGGCGGAGTAAAGGGATGGGAGGAAAAAAAAAGAAAATAAGAGGTAGTTGTGTGATTGTAACATTGACGAGGGAAAGGGAAAAGAACCGGGAAACCCCCTTTCTTGGTTTTTTTTCGTGTTGGTGAAGAATGACAGTATCAGTGATTTTTTAACCGAATGAATGAGAAGACACTCAATCACAGGCGAGAACATTTTTTTATTTCTCCTCCTCCCTATTTCATCGCCAAGTTGAAGATAGATGAGCTGATTTGAGGGATGGTAGAGCTTATAAAACGCAATGGCCAGCCAACACTGCTCTGATAGCGACGAAAACGTTAGACTTTGCCCTGGAAATTCGGAGAGCATTTAGACTTCTCTCTTATCAGTAGCATAGAATAACACCTCTTGTTGGAGTTCAAAAAAACCAGAAAACCTCTGTCTCCTTGTGAGGTACTCAAAAAAAAATGGAAATGCTTGCTCGAAAACCTAATAACGACACGTCAAAAATCGCTTTGAGTTTGCGCAGGTGCAATAATTTAATGAAACAATGCTGACAGTGAAATCTAGTTGAGACTGAAAAAACCAAAAGTTCTAAGGACAAAAAAACCATGTTTTCTTTTTCTTCCTACGTTTTTTTTTGTTTTTGATTGATTTCCGAGTGAGTTCGTGAGACAATCATGTTAGTGTACAACTCTTTTTTCTCATTTCTCATATTATGATAAGTGACATCATTTATTTTCCACATTCGGAACCGATTGATAGGGATTATCCGATATTCAGTAAGTGTTAATTATTACTTAAAACCGTATATGCGTCTACTCATCACTATGAAATAGAACCGGAAAAGATGGGATCATCTTTTGAGAAATCATTAAACAGGAAAAAGGAACAGATGTTCGAGAGCGTGTTTTGTGGATTTCGCATATGGAAAAGTTTTGTTTTGAGTTTTAAGGCGACTATGATATAGAAAAATATCGAATAATACATCACTACTCAACCATTTTTATGCGCGTGGATTTTCGCAACACTTTTTTTGAGATATTCGAAAAACAGCAAAACAACTTTTGAAAAAAGAACACATTTGATTTTAAAATTCTGATCTTCCACCAGTGACGATGATGTTGATATTTTTCGAAAAAAGAAGAGTTCTACTATTCGAAATCTGTGGAGCACACGTTTTACCGTAATCTCTAGAACGAGGAGGTCATCCTAAACCGAAGCCGTCTCACATGATTGTTCTTGTACTTGTTTTTGATGAAACGCAACAAAGTTAAAGAACCAAAAACCTTTAAGATTATCCTACTCCCATTTTTGCTTTAGTATTTCTCTAAAAAAAATAATTAGGAACCAAAACTCTTCAATAGAGAAAAAACCTCTGACGTTGAAGAAAAATAGCTTGTGTTCTTCATGTTCAGAGTATTTATGGAATAATTATTATGAGAATAGTGAGGAGCAAAAGATCCTCGAAGTCTACTAATAAATGAGCAAAACGTGATCGTAATAAACGAGAAACCAAGAACTTAGACATGCTTAGTGCCCCCGGAAGTTATCGTGTAGAGCATAAAAGCTCAAAAGAAACGCGATGATGTTGGATGGAAGAAAATGGAATGTGGGAGAAAAACGAAGAAAAAGAAGCAGAAGGCTGAAAAAGTCGCGGATGGAATGGAGCACTCTTAATTCCATTCGTTTTTTTTTTGAGCTCAAGTAGATGAGCGGAGACAAGGAATAGAGATCGAAGGACTACCATGCTTCAATGAACTTCTCAGACGGCACACATCTAATGTGTGTTTCTATTTAGATATCTTGAAAGACCTTTATATAATTAATTCTTTTTCCGTTTCGCCAAAAAAAACGACTCCTCCCATTTTTTTTCTCTTTCTTACGAAATGGAATTTTCGGAATTTCGAATCTAACCTAAAATTTTTGGAATTTCAAAATTCCTTCTACACAGTGTTCTTCGTAGACAAAAATAGATATTAAAAATTACACTTGAGACTGCCACCGTAAAGGATATCATATCCAGTTACCACTTAAAAGGTGGCAAATTGCAAAAAGTCACATATATACTAGTATTGAATGTCTCTGAGGGAGTTTGATATCTTGCTCCTGGTACGACCACCTATGCTCAAATTTGAATAAAAAAGGAAGTAGGACGTTGGTGCAAATTTATAGAAAAATGAATGCAAATTACAAAAACAGTAATCATTTCTAGTGTTATACTCTTCTAGACTTAATTGCAGCTTTCTGAGTATACGGTAACTATCTGTTCTGATGTCATAATCTGTTTTTTTAGACAAGCTCAATTGATATCATAGTCTTGCGTTTTTCTGACATAAATACCTGATGTGTCAGTTTTGATTGCGGGGACTTGTTTACAAAAATGAGTGGGTGAAATTCAGCTGGATATGTAAATGCTCACTGTCAGTTGGAACCTGCATTTCTAACAGGAACACAGGCATTTTCAAATTTTATCCGGAAGTATTTGCTAGGATGGACAAAAAATCTCGGCTCGCTCAAGGAAATGAAAATTGGAGAATGAATAAAAAAGAGGCGAAAACAATAAGATTGGTGGTTTTGCGCCCATTCCAATCCACTTTTATACAAAATCAAATGTCCTCTTTTATCGCATTGTTTCAAGGCCCCACTAGAACATAATTCGATTTACTGCGACTATCGAAAATGAAACGTCAAGCTCCGCCTACATTTTCAACTGAATTACCCCTCTACTGTTTCGTCAACGGCTGAAAACAACGGAGATGAATGGGATGCCAGCAACAAATGAGTCAAAAAATAAAGATGTGTGACGCAATACAAGGTTTACTCTCCGTGGAATTGTTCCTATTATAGTATTGAGTAATCATGTGAGGAGGACACCCCAGGAAAAATACCCCAGCGTTAGTGAGTAGGAGATAAACCTAATAATAATGTTGGAGGTCTTTGGAAAATGTTAAAATTGGAGCTACGTAAAAAGGATTGCAAGGTTGGAAACTACAATTTGAATATACATAAAACTGGATATAGATTCAAGAGCGTCGGTTTTAGAATAATGCTTAAAAATTTGTTTTCTGAAGCTACAGTTTAATATTTGTTTAAAATATTGTTATTCTTTGCCAAGATTTTACTAGGATTGTGTGGTAGATTTAATTCAGTTATTTTTCCAAAATCTGTGCACGAGTTTCTGCCTCCTGTTTGGCTAAGATGATTTAGGGCATTGGCTCGTCCTGGATCTGTTTTATCACAAAAAAGATTCATATGTAAACAATCAATGTTACCTTAGTTTCTGGGAGCCGCTTCAAAGTTTTGTCTGCAATCCAAAATCTAATTTTTATACGGTATGGTATCTTTTTAAACAAATAAAACACTTTTTAAAAACTTTTTTCCTGAATTAAAACTGAAGATCATACTTTATTTACCTGTTCAACAGTTTTTCAAAATTTATTTTAATGTTTTTCAAAACAAAGATCTCTTGGTCAATCATGGATTTTCTCACAAAACTAAGATGAGATGAGACTTACCATTTTTTCATTTTCAACTGTCGCAACTAGAGATAATCTAAATCGCAAAACCCCTAGAATTATCAGATTAGACAGAACAAAAATATATAGCAAAAAAAAAGGATTCTAGAATCTCAAGGTCTAAGAACGAGAAGAACCAAAAGGCTCATGAAGACGTCGGGCAAAAACTTCAAATATAATGTTTGGGGGTCGCCCCTCCCTATTACGAAACCTTTTGAGACAACATCCTCGTTTCCAAAACTTGTCAACATTCTAAGAAGCGGAAGACTAGAAGATTAAAACGGGAGTAAAGAGGACACACGACGAAACACATCGTCTAGGGTGTTCTCTAAATGAAACGAGTTTTGAAGTAGAGTGCTCTTCTCATTTTCTCTATATTTAGTACATTTTCTCTATATCTAGACAAAAAAGACCAAATGAGAGGCAGACCAGAAATTAAAGTGAAGTGAATAAAAAAATTATAGTCCAACTTGGGGGTAACACACATGCCAATTTATATACTAATATCTAATATTTGGACGCCACGGCAGCTGAAACTTATTCTCTTCTCTCCCCTTCTCCCTCTTGCCGTTTTCCTTGATCCTATTAAAAAATGTACGTCATTTTCAGCATTTTACACCTACTATTCCTACGTGCGAAATTAGAGCAAATGTGTTCCGGAGGCACGGCGAAGAATGAGATGAAGATCTATTCCAGAGCCATCCATCTATTCTGTTATTTTTTTTCATAATTGTTCTGAATCTTACAATGAGGCAAGTTTGGTCCTAGTCATTGTTGTAAATAACACTTGCCAGACCTCATCGGGCGAAATAATGGTGAAGGCACAAACAAGCGCCATTTTTACTTTTTCCTCCACGGTGACACGCAAAAATATTTTTTACTCGAGTCCTTCACTAAACGTTCCATTTTGAGGCTATACTAAAAATTAGACTACAAAATCACTGATTTCGCTATTGCATTTTCTTGATATCTTTGGTAAATATAATAAAACAGCAGCCGGTGTTCTTTTTTGGAGCTTTTGCATCAGCTGTTTGTGTTCTCCGAGCTTGGTCGGGGAAACAGGGAAATCAGAGAAACATGACGTTTTAGGGGTGATGGTCATCATCGGAAGAAAAAAACACGGTTACACACACAAACATTGGTGAGCCCTTCAAACTTCTTAAAAATGGCCTTTGAAACTTTCATTCAATGTGTATCCCATTGTCCAGAAAAAGCCCAAAAGACCCCATCTACGTAAGACGTGTCCCCACGAACAATAAATAACAGGAGGAGACGGACACGGATAAATAGATCTTTTAATGAAGGATTAATTCCACACTATTTTTTTGGAATAATACCTGGAATGATTGAAAGAGGAAGAAAAGTAAGGGAATGTTTTTAAGAAAATGTGTCGAGTCTAGAGTTTCTACATTTGAAGGTTATCTGATAACATCATAATTTTAACTTCCTGTTAAATAAATTCCGCCTCATTTGATGAAAATAAGCTAGCTGGTAATGGGTGGTAGAAAAAAAAGCAAAAAGCGGACGACAAAATGTAATGGAATGATCCGAGGACCTCACTTTTGAACACCACATGAGTCAAGAATTAAAACCGGCAGTATTATGCGGGATTGTGCAAATAGAAACCGCGCCTTCATCTAAAAAATCTCAATGAAAAGACTTCCAGTTTTCCACCATGTGTTTGCCGTGCTGGCCCGGGTGTAGTAGGCATCACGTTCCTATCTTTTTTCTCCTCTTCTGTGTTAACCGTAAGTCTTACGTGAAAGTTCCACGGGAGGTATGAGCAAGTGCAAACATACCACAGTTTCCAAAAAACTAGTTTTACAGAAAGCGAAAAACCCACAAAGAACATATGGCAAAAATAGTACTAGGAAGCCAATGAGCCAATACACCATAGTACTATCGGGCATGATGATTTCAAAACGAAAACCACCGGGAAAAGTACACTGTATGACGTGACTTTGTGGTAAAATGGTGTTGGTCTCGATTTCGACAGTTAGTGGAAGAA
Source organism: Caenorhabditis briggsae (assembly GCF_000004555.2). Classification (NCBI taxonomy): domain Eukaryota; kingdom Metazoa; phylum Nematoda; class Chromadorea; order Rhabditida; family Rhabditidae; genus Caenorhabditis; species Caenorhabditis briggsae. Next base: position 872,603 of record NC_013491.2, on the reverse strand, counting down.
CAAGTAACAATTGACGCCAAAAATACTAGATCTTCTCTTTTATGACGCAACTAACCTCAAAAGCGGGTAGGTGTAGGTAAGATAGTGTTGTTTCCAATGACATGAGTCATTTTGAAATAAACGTTTCGAGTTCGGTTGGTGAATGAATCATATTTTGAAAATGAAGTTAGGAGTAAGAGCTCGCAATGGGAATTATTAAATTTATATGAAACGGATTTCTGAATAAGAAGCATTAAAATTTCAATAATCAATGATCCGAATGATTTGGTATCATTTGAATGAATCGAGATTCCAGTAAATATATAGAAAATGTTAAAATCCATGGATTAATTCAAACTACAGTAATTATGGCTCTTTGAATGTTCTGAATTTGAAAGAGAACATCAGAATAAGAGTGATGGGTTTTTTTGGAAAAATTAGGACCCAGGTCTCAGCAATTTGCTATATACTTTTAAACAAATATCTTCTGAATTTTTGCTTTTCTGTTTTTATTAGTGATAATAACGAAAATTTTAGTTAATTTTCCGATTTCCAAACATATCAGGCGTATTTTTGATAACTACAGAAATTTTGTCTTTGAAGCTATTGCTGAGTTCAATCTGTCAGTTATATAGCTTTTTGTGGGGATTCCACAGAATTGTTCTAGGTTTTAGTTATCTATAATTATTAATCTTCAAAAGCTAGAAGCAATTTCCAAAAAAGAACAACTTCCGCTTCAAAAATGCTGGGCAAGATGTCTGGAGTCGTTCGATTCTTCGAACTTCAAAGAACAGTAACAATCATCTAGACAGACGTTCAGTCATCAAAGATTGAACGTCGGATGCAGACAGTCTACAGTAAGAGAAAAAACGTTTTTTGAAGATTGGTTGGTCTTGTTAGTTAAATCTTACTATATCAGAAACATCACCAGTCGCATGCGTCCTCATTAAATTTTGCATCTTTTCACATGTTTTCTTTCCAAAATAGTGTTTTGCTGGCATTTTTTGAAAAACTCAACGAACGTACCGACCGACCGACCCGAACAGAACAAACACAGGTGATTTTTGTGAGTGTTTCCTTCTCCTACGCCAACGTCAGAACACGTTTCAGAACTAACGTGATACCTTGTTTTTCTATCTGGCTTGACATTGACCTTTTTGGAAAAAAATGCCGAGAGGGTGAAGAAACTAACTAAATCGTTGAAATATGAATGAAGAAGGATATAGAAGAAAACATCGGGATGCCTCCCTGGGTTCAAGAAACTTGAAAATGATTCAATTGGCATTTCCTGATGCCTGTGTGTGTGTCTTGAGCAGATGAAACAGAAAATAGGGAATAAAAATAGGAAAAGCTTATTTTTTCATTGTCTCTTCTCTCATCCCTATTAATAGTGAACTATATTTTTTAGAATAGAAACATTATTGCCATTCAGAACTTTTGAGTTCTAATTAATTTTGAAAATGACTGGAAAAACCTTTTCTGATGTGCAAAAAACATTGAAAAATCGGAAATATGACGAGAAATATTTACGACGGCCCTAATAAAAAGAATTTCCAGTTCCCCTCCACCTGTTCTTGTATGCGTAACTGGAACACTTCTAGATTGGGGAAAAGGAAACAAAATGATGATTTATTGTTATTGACTTCAGAGATCAAAAATGATTAGCGTGCTTTAATTGATAGGTTCACTATCACATTTTTCTATGATTGACAAGCGTTCGGAAGATGGTAGGCATATTTTTCTCTTCCCCAAAGGCAAAGATATGTAATTACTTATACTGCGAATTCTTGAAAAAAGCTTTTTGCATCGGTAATCATCAGGTACGAATTCTTATCAGTTGATATCTAACATCAGAAGAGAAACGAACGCTGGTGGAAATGCAAAACGGGATTAAGATTTTCAAAAAAGCACGGATAGACTGGAACAAAAAAGAATTCCTTTTTTTGAATAAATCTGAAACAAAATGAAGAGGTGTCGACTGAAAGTGAATTGACAAACAACTAGTTTTGGAAGATTGGTGTTTCCTGCATAGAAATCTGTCAGAAAGGGACCTCCTACAAAGTGATCGACGATGTTTTGCGGATAGTTATGACGATAGAAAAACAATGACACAAAACAAAAGTAGCTTAGAGCTGAATTCTGAGAAGAATTCATTTCCTGGCTAGGCGACCCTGTTGTCGAGTCCACGTGGCTATTCACCGACGCAACAACTTTAAGATATTCTGAGGACTTCTAGGCCCAGCCCACTGTGCTTACTCCTCAGAAATCTTCCTATTTCCTACTTTATTCTCTTTATTTTCCTTTGTTTATTAGTCTTTTATTGCTTTCTCATATTCAAATTCCCGCCAATTTTCTCTCTTTTCGTGCAAGCGCGCCCTATCGTTGAGGTCTCGCCACGAAGGGGTTAAAGGCGCACACACACTCGAAACGGGTTTACTGGCCTATTTTTACTCAGATTAACTGAGTCTTACGCAGATTAACTGTGTCTTACGCAGTCTAATTCTAGTCTAGTAGTTAGTGCTGTTCCGTGACGTTTTCCTTCAGTTTGCAAGTCCGTCAATCTCGTTACTCATCATTATTCCTACTATTCCAATACTATAAGACCTCCGGCGATCGCCGATCGCCTTACCGGCCTTATTGGACTATCGGAAACCGCTAATGATGTGAGTTGATATAGATTTACTTCTGAATAGACTAACGGCCAGTTCTGTGACCTGTTTCATGAGTGTTTTCCTTTCAGTGCTCTCATCGTGACCACTAGGAAGCGTGTGCTATTGGGAACTTTGTCTATGAGAAGCGATAAGCTTGTCACCGGTAGGAGAAGGGTTTTTGTTGCCCAAGGCTTTTTGCCCCTTCAACTATTGAGTGATCAGTGATGTCCTTCTCGTCCGTCTCCAAGCCAGCCCGACTCCAAGGAAACCTCTTATTGACGATATATTCTCTTTATTAAATATATACCGCTCAATAAATGGGTCACTGATACTACTGTTGTTATTATTGTTTCCACACCGCTTATCTGCCCGCTCGTCGTCCCACTCCTCGCTACAGACATAACTAGTTCCCCTGTTACCGATGCACTTTCCCCTATTTTACGAGACAAGGAGGTAGCTTGTTTCTCTGGAGCCGTCACGGGGGATCCAACACTCCCCAAGATGACCCCTCTACAGACCCGACCTGGTGTCTGATTTCAAATACAGCTAAATGATGTCTACTGAGTCATAAAACGTTCGAATCGGAGATAAATGTGAAAACAACCACCGTTAGATTTAGTGACCGATTTTACGAATGATGATGATGACATTTGAAATTCGTCGCTCAAAATTGAGGAATAAAAATAATCAGAAAAAAGTAAAAATGAGTTTTTGTTTTTTTCAAAGTTTCCAAACAAAACTAATGTAATTGTTCACCTCTTAAAATTTTAGCACGGGCGACTCTGGCGCTTCTGTTCTCTAAAAGGGTTTGGCACCAGCAAACAACTTTCAATTAGTATTTTCGGGCCAAATGGGAATTTTTCCAGTGAGTAGAACTTTATGACTAAAGTTTGGCAATTCTGAGTGCTTTTATGCTCTTTCAGTTTTTCCAAATATTGAAAAAGAACTTTCCAAAATGACTTTAAAAAATGACTCCAAGATGACTTTAGATGACTTTAAGATTACTTAAAACACCTAAATCAAAGGACACCCAAAATATGTATGATGCTCCCAATTCAAGTTCTCTAATAAAAACGCATACTGTAAAAGATGTCTCAAGAAGGACGCCCTTCAAACTCCAGGGAGTTCTCCTATCAAAAATGCCGTATTATACATATTGTACGGTATGAAAACTACATTATGAAACTTACTAAATATGTTGGCAGTTTTGTAAGTCATTTTTTCGGAATTTATAGATTTTCATCCGTTTTGTAAGTCCATTTCATTTTAGGTTGAAATGTTCACTGTGTGTGGGTGTGTGTGTGTTAGGAAACTCTGTGATAAATTCTGAAAGTTGTTTCCTCTTTTCATTCAAACAGCTCGAACATCATCTTCTATTTTTTACTATTTTGTGATGTTTTACATTATTTTCAAACACAAGTAGGTTTAATGAAATCCGCGGGATCATCCCAAGCTATTATACCACTTATTCATGCAAATAGAATAATTCAAGAATCGGATAATTTTGCTTTTTCTTCTCGCTCAAACAAACAACGTCACCAAATTCAACTATTGCGGAGCTCATCAGTGTTCCACTTTGATCCGATCTTTAGGCTTTGTTTTTAAAAAATTAGGTATTCCAGTTTGCATATTTGTCTAGACCATTTGTGATGACACATTGGTTGATAACTCACCAAAATGATTTCATTTGTAGAAAAATCAGAAAATAAGAAATAGAAAAGAAAGAGCAAGAGGAAGGACGTATAATATTTGGCGAAAAGAATCAGTTGAAATATTCATTTTCTCAGAACAGATATGACGTTAACGAATTTAGACACAGCTGAAACATTTCGACGATGGCGGTGTTATAAGCATATCATTTTCTGAAAGAGTCCTCCACTTGAAACGAGCCAAAGTTCACTCAAAAAAAAGACGGGGGGAAAGTGACGTAGGAGGTCTCCTCTCCTTGAAACAAATATCCATCCGCCGTTGCTCGAAGTAATATGAGTGGGTGGATTATGGCGAAATTAAAAACGAATTTTGTTGTTCCGATGAGACCTTTGAAATGATCTTCTATCAAATTAAAGAAATTTGCTGCAAATAACAGAGCAAATAACAATACCTAGTGCAAAGGACCACGTGACCGATTCGAGAACTTCCAGAAAAGTTTGAAATACTTCGCTTATTCGAAATGGAATGAAATGTTTTCAGAATCATTCTAAAGACTTTATCGGGTCCAATAGTTATGAACGCAGAAAAAACCAAACGTTTTCCAGGTGATTCAAAACTTGATTTGTTATCAGAAAAATTTTTTTTGCACATTTCGTTCCTTATCGGAGAACAAATGACCACTCTGCTACTTATGAAGCTATCAGTGATAAGAGGAAGTGACATCTTGATCGTTTTGCAATTATTCTAGTCACAGTAAGCTACAAACTTCGAAGAATTAGTAATACAGATAAGCTTGAGAACCATCCTGTCGTTGTTGAAATATAATCAAAATAAAATAAAATAATTCATCTAATTTATACATTCTGGAAACTGTCGCGTTTGTTAAAAATAGAGATAATAAAAAATGAAATTGTTGGAAATAAACTCAAACCTGTTTTTTGAGAAGAAAGTAGAGAGACCTGGAACTTCCTTTTTTGAACCGTATCAGACTTATTTGTAGTTATGCTAAATACCATGTCAATATCAGTTGCTGCCAAAGAAAAGTGACAGGTGGTGTATCCTTATGAATTTAACTATGAAATTTAGGTTATACTCTGATACCGAAAGTTCTGGAGACATTGAAAAATGGCCGGGATTATGATATTCTCAATCGCACATCAGTGACAGTTTTTTTTTTAAATTTTAAGTTTTTCGAAACTCACGAAATCTAGAGGGAAGAGTGGGTCTAATCCACATTGAACGCATTGTATGAACGACAACAAAACCAAATTCACTTCCAAATAGAACTCTAAACCTTAACCACTTCCCGAACAACCACTACCATGAAAATGACGAGCCACCCATCACTTTTTCTATTTTTTTCAGCACACGTGATCATTAACTGATAACGCAATACCAACACGTGTAGCGAATGCCTGATAAGAGCAGATCCTACGGTTTTCGCAAACTCAGTTGTCAGTTGAATCGGCACGATGTGGAGGAAAATTTTTGGTAAGTTTCCCAACGCTCACAATCAAACAACCAGTATTTTCCTCAGTGATTTCTTGTATGGCACTGTATGTGCTCGCCACACTTCCCGATATTGGAGCTCCGGGATATTCCTGTGATGTTGACTTGATGAAGAAGAGTAAGAAGGTCCCGACCAATGTGAACTCTGTAAGACCAGCAGATATCAAAGTGATCATGGCTCTTGGAGATTCATTAACTGTGAGTGTGGTATTTCACTTTTTGTCTGCCAGAGGTTCTTTGTGTCAAAAGAGGACCCATTAGAAAAAGTAGGTGCTTCAGAATAATGTAGTAAAAGCACATGGTCCCAAGAAGAACGTTACTGAATTTTTGATAGGTGTACTTTACAAAACAACCTTTTCATGATATGGAATAAATACTGAATTCGTAGACATTTGGTTCAGAACTCTCGCTTTAGTTATTTTTTGACTCCAATAGACCAAATGTATTTTAGGCAGCCAATGGAGCTGGTGCCGAGGACCCTGTGGCAGTTGTTCTTCAATATCGAGGTCTTGCATTCCAAGCCGGAGGCGATAAGTCACTCGACGAGCACGTCACTATTCCAAGTAAACGAGAACTCTCCTCTCCTTACTAATCTGATTTCTCCCCAAAGGTTCATCTGATTAGATACACTTCCTTATTCATTCAGATATTCTCAAAAAGTACAACCCGGACATCTTTGGATACTCTAATGGAATTGGCTCGCCGAATGTTTGGGAAATTGCTCGCCTCAACGTCGCCATGCCCGGCGCCAACGCAAAGGACCTTCCGGGACAGGCTCGACAATTAGTGTCACTGCTTCAACAGCACACTGAGGTTTTTTAGTGAGAGAAAGAACGTATTTTTAGATTCAGCTGTTTTAGGTGGTAAATATGAAGGAAGACTGGAAACTGTTGAACATTTTTATTGGTGGAAATGACATCTGTGGTTACTGTAGGAAGCCAGTGGTATACTCAAAAAAATGATGTTCTAAAAATAAGATGTATATAATTCAGGAGGACTCCCCATACAACTGCGCTCAGAATATCAGTCAAGCCGTCCAAATCATATATGACAACGTGCCCCGAGTGATCGTATCTGTCACTGGAATGTTGCATCTCGAAATGCTACGTCAAACTGATACCGGTCACTGGTTCTGCCAACGTTTGCACCAGTATGTTGCAGTTTTTAGTCTTAAGAGAAAAAAAAAAACTATTTATCGGTATATAAACAAATGATCGTTTGTGTTTGCAGCGATGAGTGCGGGTGCGAGAGCAACAAGAACTTCACTGATGCGGACATTCGACAGGTAGGAGAGGGAAGGAGCGGAAGTAGTGATGTTTCTATGATTAAAATATGTACAAAAGTCACAGAAATAATCAAAAAACGGCAGAAATGTAGTCCAGAAATTAAGGGAAAACCAGAAAAGTTTATTAGTGTCGATTACCTTGCCTTGCAGGCTTGCTACGACTATAACAAGTACGAGAAAGCTTTCGAAACTGCAGGAACTTTCGAGAAGGACGATTTCACCTATGTTGTGCAACCAATGTTCCAAGATACTCTTATCCCACCAATGGAGGTTCGTATTTCAAAAATATTTTAAGGTTTTTAGCTTGGTATACACACTTTCCAGAACGGCAAACCAACACAAAAGTTTTTTGCCCCTGACTGCTTCCACTTCTCCCAATGGGGACACGGTCTTGTGAGCACCTACCTCTGGAACAATATCCTTCAGCCTGTTGGATCCAAGTCTACAGTATCCAACATGTCGGTTCCTCTCCTGCCATTGGCTTGCCCAGATCCGGTAGGACCATATTCGTATTATTATTGAAATAAAATCTGAATTTTCAGGCTTGCCCCTTCATCAGAACCCCAAAGAACAGTCAAGATTGCAGCAATTATATGACCCCTCATGCGTAAACTTTTGCGGGTATTCTATGTAAATGTGTTTGTATCAAAAATGTTCAAATAAAGCATGCAACAATTTTTAAGTGAATAATTTACATAATCGTCTTATCACTGTTTGAAATTGTGATGTTTCTAAAACTACAGAAAGTTTAGTTTCAGTTGGAAAAAGAAGAGGACATAGGAGTATGAATGGTCATTCCGATTGCCTTTGGTTTCGAAATATAGACAAGTTGCAAAGTGCACTTTTTTTTGTAATAATTACGGTTCATCTTTGAGATACTCAGTTTTTGTAATATCTGAAAAGCAAAGTACACATAATCTAAAACACCTAGTACATCCTAGAACAAAAAAATAAATTGCATTTGAAATCTATTAAGAAATTTTGGAAACCCAGGACGCAATCACCGTATTACTGTAAAATGATATTCCCTTGTTTGTTACAGTGTGAACTCATCTAGAAAGTTGTGTTCTCCAGTCATTGTTCATAATTTTCTATTGGATTTTTGACATATTGGATGCGGTAATAGATATTTCAGAGATCGGATTAATTTGATTGCCGATAACCGTTATTTCAGGAATCTTCTAAAATTTCCTTCGATTTTCAAAAAATCCAAAGAACAATCGAATTCCTTCTTTCTCCAGATACCGTCGGATGTCGTTGCCATCGTTTTCGCTACATGCATATATAGTTTCTGTCTCTTTTTTTCTGTCCCCTCTTCTTCTCGGCGGGGCCGTTTTCACTTGCGTCAGAACAGTCATGTATCTATCCGCGCACTGCAGCAGCAGCCTCCGAATGCTATCGGAACTAGACTGCGGGCGCCACATTCTCTCACACACATACGGGAGGGCCACCGTGAGTCAATTTCGTGCGTCTCCTCGTTTTTCATCTCCTTTCTCTCACCAACCCGCAACAGTCGGTCGCCTGTCGGCAGGTTATCATAAATGCCTTTCATTGCCTCCCGTGTTTCTATCCTTACTTTTTCTATCCTAACCTCTTCAAGGCCTTCTTACTTATTTCACACTATGAACTGAAAAAGGATTAAAGATATTAAAATGATACTTTTTGATAAAGAAGAAAGATGAAAATTGACTTTATTTCACCAATCAAGAATTCTATCAAACTTTGGCTACTGATTGATTTAATTACTAAAGACAAGTGACCCAAATATATTGAATTTTGTACAGATCATTTTGTAAGTCTCAATTCAGCCGCGTAATTGATAACAAACATCAAACTTTGAATTCTTTCTTGCACCGTATTCTGCCAAAATCAGAATAATTCTGAGCAAGTTAGTATCAAACATTCGCGACTTTTTGGAAAGTTTTGACAAAATGTTTTTCAGTGATTACTGATTTCAGAATCGATTTTGAGCATAAAAAATAAAACATTCTGAGCAAGTTTAGATATGTTGAAACAGAAGTTCTCATTCTTTATTTTTCTTATTAAACTGATATGATAGAGTCTGCATAGCTTTATTTACCGGTTTTTGCAAAACCTACGATGTCATGAAACAATTCTGCAAAGCCTCGAAAGTTTTATAACATTGGTTTCCGTTTTTTTTCGAATTGTCCATCTCTTTATGCCCTAAAGATGGATTTCTTCGCGTTTACAAAATGATAAGTTGACAAGCTCAAAATACTTTGAGTTCAAAACTGTCAAAGACAACAGGTGTCATTACGAAATTATTAGGTTGGCGGGAAAGTCTTTGTCACTCTGTTTGTTTAATCACTGTTCTCGTATATGGAGGCTGTGTATGATATCGACTCTAGTGAATAACAAGGTGATAAGAACCTTCCATATAAACAAGTCCCCATTTCCTTCCCTGCTCCTCATCTGTAATTGAAACGATATGTTTGTTCCCACTGCTATTCACATCAGACATGTTTTGATTTACCTCTTCCTATCTCACACCACGATGAAGGATTCGGAAACTTTCTTGAAGAATGTGTACAACACACATGCCCCTCACTACAATACTATTCGCAATTGGTTCCATCGTTTCGAAAAAGATGACTTCTCGCTCGATGAAAAGGATCGCTCTGGGAGACCCCGTGAGTTGGATTTGGACAAGCTGAAGCACGCATTGCAATCGGATCCATTTCAATCTAGCCGTGAACTAGCTGTCACATTCGGAGTTCACCATAGCACAGTCCTTGAAGGTTTGAAGTCTCTTGGAATGAGAAAACTTTTTGGTCGATTCATACCTCATCACCTGACTCAAGCCAACCTTGACCGCCGAGTCGACGATTCGATTACTCTTCTCACTCTCCACGCGGGCGATCGATGGCTGGACCGGCTAATAACCGGAGATGAGAAGTGGGTCTTCTACGATAATCACCACAGGAAATCCCAGTGGGTTGGAGAAGGAGAGAGCCCACAGGATGTCCCCAAACCCGGCCTTCATCCGAAAAAAGTTATGCTCTCTGTGTGGTGGGGAGTGGACGGCCCCATCTACTGGGAACTTCTGCCCGAGGGCAAAACAATAACTGGAGACCTCTACACTACTCAACTACGAAACCTCAAGAAAGCAGTCGACCGTTCGGCCCTGAAAGACAAGAAAGTGTACTATCAACATGATAACGCTCGCCCACATGTTTCGAAACAAGTGAAGCAGGAGCTGATGGGATATGGATGGAATGTTCTCCCTCACCCCCCGTATTCTCCTGATCTTGCTCCTTCCGACTATTGGTTATTTGGCGATATGACACGTGCCTTCGAAGGAAGAAGCTTCAATTCCCGTGGAGCGGTCGAAGCGGCACTCAAACAATACTTTGCCTCACGCCCGGCTGGATTCTACCGCAATGGAATCCATAAATTGAGGGAACGTTGGAGACATGTTGTTGATAATGATGGACAATATAATTAATTATTCGGTTATTTTTTCTTTGAGAAATAAACTATTGAAAAAGTGACAAAGACTTTCCCGCCAACCTAATACTTGGGTGTAGCTGTAAAACTTTTGCAATATATAGCAGGCGGAAATCTTGTCAAATCTTTGACTTTAATTATCAAATTGCAGCTCAAACGATCCTTCCTAATCTTCAAACGACTTTCTTGCATTTTTTACCCAGTTCTTCATTACTCATCGTTACTACTTTGTTTCCCATAGGTTTTCCAACTTTTGCTTCATTTGCCACAATCACCAGTACTCTTTGGCCAACGCTACCCATTCTCTTCCACTTGTCTTTGTCAACTTTTCTACGCCCCTCGATTCCCTCATTGAATCTTTTGGGTATTCCCAAGTGAGCTTCTTTTCTTGGACATACACTGTGAGGTCCCCTTCCTTTCACTTTTCGGACCCTCATCCTCTTCCTTTATTCTCTTCATATTCGATTAGACCGATTGGTCACTTGGCCCACCTCTCTCTTGCCTATTCTGTGCACTAACAAATACCCATTTGGCTTTCTCTCTCTCTCTCTTCTCGAAAGTACACCTAATTTCTTGGGCGTGCACTTTGAATGTCCCGTTAGTACTTGCTCTATCGAAAATACATTGGTGCCAGGTGACGCTGGCCCCCAAAACACATCACATTATTTTCAAACTTTGATACTCTCTTTTTTCTCAATCTGTTTTGTTTTTTGTCTCGTCCAAAACGTCAGTTGCAAGGTGGTGCTAGGAGACAGCGAAAGTAGGTCGCACGGAATCGGCGGAAAATACGAGATGCTCTTGGAGTCCACAATGTGTTAGGCGACGAATACTACCATTATATATTTAGTTTTTCGGCGGATACTAAAACACATTTTGGAGCTTGTTGTTCCGGATCAGTTTTTTTCATTTTTCTCATCTAGTAGAATTTCATTGGTTTTTGGCATGATCCATATTTGAAATGACCTAACATAGAGCGTGATAATTAAAGTTATTTTGGGAGGTACTGTACTGTGATGATTCTCGAGAAAGACTGTTTCACGATAGAAAGAAAAAAGGCCCATTGTCCTGTCGCGCCTAAAAAGATTCTCCAAATTGCAACCACTTTTCTCTATTCTTTTTTTTAGACACATTGTTTTCACTCATGACGTTTTTTTTCTTGTGTAGTCTTTTACAGCAAATTAACCAACCTGCCTTTATGTTTTACACCACAACTGATAACAGGTTAACTTTTTCGAGAAATTTCGTATTGGTCATCTTGTCATAGTTAGTGTTTCTTTTTTCTGCAATTGTTTTGGGTTGTTTTGAAAATCTTAGTGTTTGAACACGTAGATTCAGTAGATATGTATGTTTGCTCTCTGCTTTTCACTATTTTATGGGAACAAAACAATAATGAAGTAGTTATTTTGAATCAAAATGAGTCCACATTTTCATTCTCTCTTTTTCATTTTTTCTTTCTATTCCAGAGAATGAGAAAAAAAGAGAACACACAAGGTACAGGATAGCAATTGTCGGATGGAATAGCAAACTTTAAAAAGAAAGAATTGAAAAAGAGAATTATAGATATATACATTAAACAAAACGGGCGGCAGCGGCGGCACAAAGGTTTCAAATTTATCACTACTTGGCCGCTTACGGCGGGAGGGCAACGGGTGTCGAAATGGCATTCGTTGCCTATGGTATACTGAACTTTATTACCTTGCAAGCTTGTCAGGTTTTCTATTTTAGCTACTCCTTCTGGGATTTCACTAAATCCAATTGCAAAGAAATGAAACAGATAACGGATCACTTTCAGATTTGCACTGTTTTTACATTACTACCAATTATTTCCTACTAAAGAGGTTCAATTGAACGGAACCCAAGAAACCAAATTTTCAAATTTTGCTTTTTCGCAAGACCATGTTTAGTAACAATAAGGAACCCATGCCAGAAAGGGTAATTGTTTTCGTCAATGCTTTTAGCTTCATTTGACCATGAAATGATCACTAATAATCGATCAGTGATTTATCCCGTCATACAATTTAATTGCAAGCGTTCATTAACAAAACGCCTCCATAAACAATTATTCATTCCGCATGAGCAATACTTTTTAGTGACGAAATTAAGAAACAGAACATTTCTCACTTTTTCAACTTCCAGCACTAAAATGTTCGAGTCACTTACAGTAATCTCATCCTAGCAAGACTTCGATTATCTGTTTTTTTTTCTGCAAACGTTATCTGAGCACAACATCCAATCGTATGCTTAACGATACACAACACATTCTCTTTATTTTTCTAGAAGCCCCGCCCATTATAATCCCTACCTATGAGAGTGAATAGAAGCACTCTCAACACATTATCCATCAGTTCACTCTCGCTCTTGTCTCATTTAGCCAACTGCGGTATATGCACATACAATTAAACAATAGCTGACGTCATAGCGATCGTTGGACGGACTTTTGTGAACAAAGGGACCCCATCGCAAATACATAGACGAGGTTGTGTGTGTGTTTTTGGTGAGTGTTTTTGTTGCTTTTTGAGTGGGGAGAGATATTGATCATTTGATAAAAATTGATTCACCAAAAGCTCCTTGAATAGTTATTCCGAAATTTTAGAACTTTAGGCAACTATCTATGCACCGCACTCTCGTCGGTTTTTGAAGAATTAAGCTGAGAAAATTTGAAAATCAATGCGATTCCTGGCTAATCATGAGAATGAAGATCTAGATAGATCCTTAGATTTTCCGACAACCGATTCCACACAACCTGCAATCTGTTGAATGGCAATTAATTTTTCTGACCGTCCCTAACTTCTTATCTTTTCATTTCAGGTCTTTATTGGTCACTCGTAAAAACTTCAAACTTTCTGTCGTTTCCCTTCATTTTGTATTGCTTTATTTCCCCTTAAAATGATTTTCACAGTCAGCTAGGCTTAATTCAACATAATCAGTTGTGTTACCGCCTGTTTTTGGAGTGTGGGCCTAGAACAACCCCTCGGCACGGTATGTCACAGACACATACCCAACACATACTCACAAGCACGCAGACAGGCAAAAAGGCACACAAACACAACACTGTACACACGTACCTTCATACTTCTCTTCGTCTATCTCACTCATTCCACCAATTTCTCCATTCTTCTCTTCTTCTTTTTCTTCTTGTCCCACCTTGTCCTCTTTTTTTTCCACCTCCTACTCTTTTTCTACTTGTTCTTCTCATTTTCTCACCACTTTTCTTCTTCTTTATCTTCTACCACCAAAGATTTTCACTAGTCTTTTTTTTGTTTTTTAACACCCGTTTGTCCTTGTGCCCTTTGAGTTTGTAGGGCAAAAATATTTATAAAAATTGCCTCCCGGAAAACTCAAAATAAAATATAAGGCAGGGAGCGTGATGTCTTAACAACCGAATGTCCTCGATTTGAACTTCTAGTCCTGCTAAGTTGTTTAAAAAAGTTTTTATGATCCAACGATTTAGGTCGTAAAATTCAGCGTATTAGCCTAAATTGACCATTCAAAAACAAGCTTCTTTAAAGTTCATAACAGTTTGAAATTAACCTCTCTAGATTAGTTTTGGAATAGAAACCTAAAAAAGTGTAAATTACTGAATTCCAATCTTTCGGCTAATTAGGGAATTTCATTTTCCACATTGCTGCAATTATCTATATTTTGTTATTTTTTTTTGAAAATTGTTTTTTTGAAAAAACAAGGAGTGCTTTGTTCTCTTTCAGCAAACTCGTGCATTTCCAGTGCTTTCTTATCAAAACAAAAATATCTGCACTAATAGGAATTGCCCAGTGAACGTTTGTTTTTGTTTGATCTAGAAGTACCGTCTCTTTTCTGAATAATGTCAGAAACCACAACGTTTGAAAGTCTATTTAATCGAAAAATTTTAAATATGTAGTCGAAAAATTGTTCTTATAATCTAATGCAGATTATGCAATACAATCAAACAAAGTGCTCTCTTCCTTTTTGAAATCCAAGTATCCCTTTTTCTCATTCCCTAATCCGTTGTTGGATTTGAGCCAAAGGATCACAGAAGCATCCGTCTTGTACTCCCTTTTCAGTGAGAACTCCACTAATAATATATTCCATGCATACTTTCTTTTGTCCTTTTCCTGGAACTCTCTGGTCACGTCTTTGAACTACCATAACATTAGTCTAACGCTTTTGCCCTTTACCGGAAACAAAGTGAAAAAAGAAACAGGAGAGATTCAACCAAAAATAGATGGGGTTCTCTGGTTTTAACATGTCTCAGAGGCTGGACACGTACTTTTTGGGGTTTCTAAAAAGGAAATTGAATAAACAGTAAAGTGCACAAGATTCCCTTTAGAATAAAGTTCTCATGAACTGTTCTGGAATTCACATATTTCTCGAGAGGCTCCAATTTCAACAGCTGCACTTCCTTGTCACCCTTTCCACGCGATGTCCATCTCCTTCGTCTTTTTTTCTGCCATTGTCCACCACAACCACCACCCACCAACACCCATCGTCTCGTTTCTATATCGTCTCGTCGTCTCACAATGTCCACTGCTCGTTCTCCACCTCTTTACATAGCGCGCAACATTTGGAAGAGAGGAGAAGGGTCATCTTGCATCATCATAGTTGTGAGAGAAGTAGGGGAGGGTCCACCAATCTCAATCTCTCGCTTCCTCTTCTTCTACCCACACAAACGCACCCACGTTCGTCCCTACGTCCACCCAAGACCGCCCGCTCGGGAGGCACCAGCTTCCCGGGAAACAGATAGAGAGAGAGAGAGAGAGAGAGAGAGAGAGAGAGGGGGGGGGGGGCTTGCCCTCTACAAGATTTGACATCCCTTGTTGCCTCCAACTACTTCCTAACAGCTAATGACCTTCAGTAGGCAGGTGTCTCGCAATTTTTGAATGGCGCCCAGAGTGTAGTACGCAGATTCGAAAAACCTGAAGCCCCCAGAAGCTAAGTGTATTTTTATCCATCGGATATGCCCCTGATGTCCATCAGGTGCTCACACTCTCAGTGTTTTTGTCAATGTCATTGAGTTAGTGTGCAAGTGAAAGACTCCTATCTCTTTTCTCGAATAGGCCCACCCCCTGAAAACCAACTTCTTTCTTTTTTTCCCGCGCCTATCTCTCGATTGCTTTATATCTCAGTTTTTTTCGCGCTTCTTTCTCTCCGAGTCTCTTTCCTGTTCCATCATCACCATACAGCACACCGGAGAGAATTGCGAAATAGTTAGTCGCTGCATGTACATGTAATTCCTATATAAACACCTTTCAAATGTAATTTTCTTTGCGCGCCCGCCCCGCTCGCCATCCCTAGGAGGTCCACCTCTTCCTTTCTCGTCGCACGCGCTCGTTTTTCTCTCTGTCTTGTTAACTAACTAACTAACTAAGCCAAAACTAGTACCTGTTGGTGGGAGAGAGTGTTTTTGTTTTGTTTTATTCTGAAATTCCTCTTTCGATTCGGGAGAATCAAAGTTTCACTTTTACAATACAGGTTTTCAAAGTATTTCCAGCAAAAGTGAAACGTTCAAAACACCATATCAAAACTGAACACTTCAAAAACCTCAGTTTCTAGGTTGCTGTGCTGTTAAGAATACTATGTCTTTTTTCTTTCTTCCAACTTCTCTTTCTTCTTCTTCTCTCTTTGCTCTCATCACATCCTCACTTTTTATATTTTCATTTTCGTTTTTGTGTCCTCACACCAAATGCTTTCAAACCTCTGAACTAAAAACGTTTTTATTTCAGGTAGTCGTCAGACTCCTCTAAACTCTGGTGGTTAGATTAACCGTTTGGACACCTTTCCCCGCGGATTGGTTGGATTTGCTTCTGGCTTTTGGATTTGGCTGGAAAGATGATGACTGGATACGGTTATAACTCAAACCTGGTTCAGCAACCACCAGTTCTTCAAGGGTGAGTCATTCAAGAATCCATGAATGTTTTGACAAATATATTTGCCATAGCAAACAGTTCCAGGGTAGTCATATTTCTAGAAACATAAACAATCGCTTGCCCATTCTCGAAATCTCATCTACCGAGAAAAATTGCTTATTTAAGAACTTGGTCACCTAGATTCAAGAGGTTTTCTAACATCTATTTCGAAACTTTATATTATTAATTTTATAAAGTTTCTAATACTTCGAATAGTCGGATTTTTGAAATAATGTCTTGTTTTTCAGAGTCGACGACACCTGGGGACAAGTCGCAGGACAATCGCAGTACTATCAGTCGGAAAGTGGTGCCACCGGACTATCTAATCCCATGTTTTACGGGTCTATGGGAGGATGGTATCAACCACCGCCAAACTTAAACTTTGATGGAGTCACTGAAGACGTTGGACCAACACCAGCGCCACCAGTAGCACCACCACTCCAACACCACCACATCACCATGATGCCTCCTCCCGGTTTGGCACCACCGCCACAGCCGAGAGTTTCGATTTCGGACGAGGAACTGTACCAGGCGTTAAATATGTCACCGCTTCCGTTGATTTCTACTGGATATCATGCTCAGCATCAGCAGCAAAAACAGCCACATAGCCAGGCAATGTTGTCACAGCTTCAATCACATCCACAGCTAGGTGAGGGTTCAAAGAAATGGATTATGTAGCGAACTCAGTGTTTTCAGACTATCTTTCGTCCGAAGTCTGCTTCCCATCTTCTTCAACGTTTGACTCTTCAGGATATAATAATCTCAGCTTTTTGGGA
Organism: Caenorhabditis briggsae; assembly: GCF_000004555.2. Lineage (NCBI taxonomy): Eukaryota > Metazoa > Nematoda > Chromadorea > Rhabditida > Rhabditidae > Caenorhabditis > Caenorhabditis briggsae. The sequence goes on along the minus strand of NC_013491.2, from coordinate 855,403 downwards.
CCCATCTCAACACTTCAAGGGGAAGACCATCATAATTACCAACATGGCAACGATGGTGATGACGAAGAATCGTTTGGAGATCCTGATAGATTTGAAACAATGTCTCCAACGTTTTCATTTCATTCTTGTGCTCAAACAGCATCCACCAATAACGCTGAGGATTTGGAGGTAATTTTTTTGTTAGATCTTTGTAGTTACTCCGTTATTCTGGGTGTATCAATCAGACAGCTGTAATGTCAGCTTTTCTAGTGACGTCAAAAATCTTGGCACGGCGCCAAAAGTTTGTTTAGTTAGCAGCCGTTTTTTCCCTATTTCTCTCGTTCACAATCTAATATTTTGTTGTTGTCATTTGAAAAGAGGAGAAGAGGAAAAGCACAGGGGGTACACACCGAAAATGTTTTTTTCTAGACCCAGACTCCTAGTTCGTTTTCCTCCTCGTGGTTTCGCAGTTTAGTTATTCTCTACATTGTACCACTACTGTCCTAGGTCCGTCGGCCTGCCCTGGTAAACAAGGTCTCCATTTTTTGAGCCCTCTGTGTTGTGTGTGCTCCGAGACTGATACAACAACAAAAATAGAAAAGGGGCAGGCTTTGTCGCCAAAATATTTTGTCTTGAATAGGGGGTTATGTCCCTTTTGTTGTTCCCAGCTGAACCACGAAAGCTATATACTACAGATGGGAATCTCGTCTCCAGAAATATATGGAAATCTTGAAAATAAGTGTTTCAGGTTGAACTGATCAACAACCACAAGCCGACGCCGCGCTACCAGATCACTGATGATATCGACATGTTCCTCCATACCGGCACTACTGACACAACGGAATACCAAGACGACAGTGATTCGAGGGTAGGTTTTGGTAGGGGGGCAATGTCTTAGAAAACAATAGGGGGATTAGAATGACCTCTACGCGAATAGAGATAGAAGGGAAGTCTCTTTCTTATTGCCAACGCACACACGCACTCATACACAGAGAGACACACATACTCGTTCTGCCAGCACCAACGATTATCGATTTTTGGAGTTTTGAATCACCTTGGTCGGCCGAATGCATGTGTGCGTCTGTGTATTTGCTCGGTATCACTTCATTTTTTTGCCGATTCCACCATCAGGTGTCGACCACTTTTTTCTTTTTTTTTTCTCAGTTTTTAGCTGCGGGGGTGTACGAAAAAATTAGAAAACAAAGAAAACAAAAGTAACACATCTGGTTCTTGACGGATTTTGCGTCACTCTAGTAGTTATAGAAATCTAGGGGAATGAATAGAAAATTAGAAACTTCAAAAGTGAAGAGAACGTGACAAAATCATTTCTGAAATAATAATGAAAATACAAGAGCCAGAAAAGGGAGAAAACAAAAATCACCCGCAGGCTTTTTTTTGTTATTTTCATTGTTCCTCGCACTTTCTGTTTGACGCTGCCATTGTGTTCCCACATAGATTTGTGATTCCGCTTGCTCATTGATTTGGTTTCCTGTTTTCAGCTCAAAATATCGAACAAAATTTTCAGCCGACTACTACATTTTCCCATCGCAGCCAAAAAGCATCATCTCCACCGTCATCGCGTCCGGCGTACGCGCAGAAGCTCACCGCTGCCAGAGCTCAAAAGTCATCGGAGTCGCAACACCAGCCACAGAACACTTCTAACATTCTGTCGCCAGTGTCGAAGACATCACCACTCTACTTGCAGACTAATTCTCAGGATCCAGCTGGATTTACGCCTCGTAAGTGATGATCGGGGGTATGAGTGGAACTAGCATCTCTTTTTTGATGAAAATTCTAATTCAGGATTTAACGTGAACCTATATTCAAAAGATTTTTACTTAAATTTATTGCTCACTCTTAAATAATATTGTGACGAAATGCTAGACACTACACATACCCCCTGCCTAAAAATCACTATCACATAATTTCTTCATAAGTTAAAATCGAGTCATGAGTCTAAACATGTCTTAATTTCTTATTGTATTTCAGTGCTCACCCCCAACTCGGACGCACTTCTCCAGAAGAAATTGAGTGAGGTTGTCCACAAACCACCCACCCGAGCCATTGGTGTAAACGCGTATCCGGCATTCCCCTCACACCTTGGTTTCCAAGAAAACCAAAACTACGGCTCAGCTTTCGTCGACTACGCACCACAGTCATCGTCGGCTATCGCCCAACCAGAGTCGGAGTTCTATCCAGATAGCAGTCTGAACACTCGATTCGGTAAGAAGATCGTGAATGAATTGAATGTAAGAAATAGTGTATTCATGTTTTCCAGATTACGATACCGATCGAGACTTGCTCCCACTTCTCCTTGACACCTTCAAGCCACTCCCACCACCTGAAATTTCAACTGTCCCTGTCATCGTTCCAGTCACTGTACCGGAACGTCTAACCTCTACAAAGAAGATCCCAGCACCTTCAGCACCGATAAAGGTCCCTCGTCTTTCTGACCAAGAACTCGAGTCGGAGAGTCAGAAGCTTGCCTTGGACGTCATCTCCAATTTGTTCACCAACAGAAAGGAGATCATTAATCGTGCGGAAAAGATCTACGCCCCCAAGAAGCCAGTAGCCAGAAACTTGTTTTGTCTCGATCAGGAAAGTTTGGATAAAGCGAAATCACAAGAGCCAATCACGATGAGCGTATTGGACGACTGGGAGACTGCCGATGATGATGATTTGACAGTTCGTATGGAAAATCTGCTCAAAGACAAAAAGAAAGAGGAAGTCAAGAAAGCCGCCATGACCAAGACTCCGCTGTCGCAGTCGCCAAGAATCACTGATTGGGATTCAACATTCCTACCGCATGTACTGGAAATTTATGGAGTTCCAGACTACAAAATGCAAGAAGATGTCGTTAAAGCAATGGAGACTAGCGGAAATGGAGACTGCAAAGTGATGTGGATGGAGCGAAAAGTTGTTTTTGCGGTTTTTGAAAGTGTGAACCGGGCCAAAAACTGTTTGGCGCTTTCGAAGCACGACTGGCTCCGATTCAGAAGTCTTGCGGATTCTCCAAAGACGGTTCAGGACTCTGCGAAGCAGCATGCATCTAGTCTCGGGATTCCAAAGTGAGTTTGATGTGGTTAAATTGAGATTTTATAGTCCTACTGAGGCAACTTTTGAACTTTCAGTCATGAAATTCTGACATCAAAAATGAAGTTCTGACATGAGTAATCCTCGCTTTTTCAGGAAGAAACAGCAAACCACTGCCACCGTCGCACGTCGTATGGTCGAAAATGCTCTTGGCAAAAAAGCTACAGTATCCACTGAGAAGCGACAAGAAGAGCGAAACCAGCTTGCAGCGGCCAAGGCAGCCAAGAAAAGCTCTATCCAATGGGATTAGATGCTCGAATTCCTCTTCTCACAATTTTTTTCTTGCAAAACTAGTCACAATTTCTTTTCCTAGCTTACCATTTTCTCGTTATCTTATCCATCCCAACCCAAAAAAAAGACGTATCGGATTTAAAATTTGCTCTCTTTTCTACCGAACGTCCAAACATTTTCGAAAAAAAACCTTCCTGACTGTTTAGGTTTCAGACTTCACTCGATCGAAGAATCCATCAAATTTATTCTTTGCTAAAAACCTCTCACATTTGTTGAACTGGCTGACCAAAGCAGCCACAAAAATTACATAGAAAACTTTCAGACTAGATTCAATTTATTTCAGTATCGATTAGAGCGTAGTTGCAACCTGATAGCAGCAGGACAGTTCACCCACTAGATGAAAACGCCTCTGTCACACCCTTAAACACCTTTTCTTTTTTTAATTTCACAACTCAAAACCCTCATCATCACTTGTTACTCATTTTCTTTTGTTTCTTGTAGGCTCACAGTTTTTGTACTGCTCAGCAGCCCACCCAACAAACATCATCTCTGTAAAAAACCAAAAAAAGTACATAATCACAAAACCACTCAAAAAAAAAAAGAAACGAACCACCGTTACTAGATCGAAACTGTTGTTTTCCAAATTTTTTTTGTTGTTCAGATGGACTGTCGAAAAATCGAAAATGCTCATTTTCGCGATGTGCTCCAAATCTTTCCCCTTTCTCATCATACATTTTTGATATCATCATTCTAGTATGTTTGAATTTTTTTTTGACCTTCAGTTTTTCAACTCTTTTTTGCGACATTCGTGATCCTTCTCATCATATAATCCACCGAATTAAATCCTTCAACTTGAAGACCATATTAATATTGGAAGTTGTATTCCCCTCCCACAAAAATGAAAGTATTTATATTGACGACACTGCTCTCAATACATAATAATTTAAATTGTATTTGTAACTAATGTCGGTTCAATAAAATGTAATTTGTATTTTTTTTTGCACTATCAGAAACCAGACATGAATTACATTTGAAACTTACAAAACCAAAATCGTTTTCACCAGCTGGTCGGAGATTCAAATTATGAAACGTTTAAAATTGATTGATGAACATATTTATACTAGCTTAATTATCTCTTTTAGATAACCGTCTCCAACGTAAGAACCACATCGCCTAACGATATAGGACATTCTTGTCCTTATTATTCTCTTTATTGCCGTGATACCTGTATCAGAAAGACGGGTTTTTCTATTGCTCCAATAGACCACCGGAAAATTCTTTTATAAACAAAGTGTTTGCAAGAAAGACTACTTCAACAATTTTTTGTGAAAGTATGGAATTCCCAAAATAATCTTCAATGAAAATGTACAGAAGTATTCAGTTTCGAAAAACACATTTTAAAAAGGGGCCACTCTATTATAGGGCCGCTTACATTTTTCTATGCTTTTCTCGGAAGACTCTTCTACTTAAAGACCCATCCCAATACAGGTTTTACGATATTTTTTCTTTTCCCGTTAGTAAGTTTATGGTTCAAACTGTTCGGGAATGTTTCTGTCATTGTTTTTGGATTGCTTGTGCAGATAGTTGCAATTTATATCAGTCTGATGATATCTTGTCAGTTACCTCATTTTGTGACGTTTGTTGAACGGAATACAGATTTTTCAAAATGACGTGATTTCTCGATTAACCTTGACAAACAAATAAAAAAACATTCAAAACACTTTTACTATATTTTTTATCGTTTTATTCAGAGAATTCGACCACAGCAGACAAATTTTCAATATTATGTTTGCACTCTTCACGAGAATATTGCTCCAATTGTGTTTCCTGTTTACAAGAATTGTGAATCCCTGCTCCATTATTTGGGTTCTCTTTTTCATTCCATATTTCCGTTTTCCGGATGATTGGAAAACAAGAATAAAACGTGAATACCGGAAAAAAAGATGAAAGAAATAGATGGGAAGAAGTCCAGAAGTATCTTTTCGATTGACCCTGCCACCAGTTCCTCATGAATTTCTAATTCTTTTTATGAACCCTGTGGTCCTTGAGCTTTTGGGCAGTTTGTTTGTCTTTGAGTGACATTCAGACATGATATTTGAGAAAAATACATTCAGCGAATACACTGGAATGAATAAAATATTTACAGAGAAACCACACGTGCCAGTTAGTTATTGTAGAAGATTTGAAAGCATACGAAACGAGTTTTCAGCCATTCCGTTTTACTTTTCTATCACTATTTTCAATTACCTCAAAAATGAGATTTTCTTTGAATCATTATGCACTTTCTTTGAAAGCACATATTGGTTGCTCTCAATTACCCTATATTCAGCCTCTTTACTGAAAAAGGTAAACATCAGAAATCTCAAAATTCTAAGATTCTTTTTATTTCAAAAAGAAAAAAGTCTAGACACACCACGATCTGAGATTCTTGAGATTTCAAAGTGCATGTCTTATTATTTCGCTACAAAATTTTATTGCAAAATATAGAAATTTGCTTTTGTTCAAAAGTCTTATTGTCCCTGTTCTTCCTTGCGTGCCTTGGTTATTTAGTCAGCAGGATCAAAAATAATTCTATCCTATTTGTTTAGGAAAAATACCGTATACTCGGAACTCATTTCGCTACTCAGTGTGAACTCGATTCTCTGATTGATCATTGTTCTTCTCATCAGCTCAACATTCAATACTCTAGATCAAATCGAATTTTCGTTTCGCTATTCAAATTGCTCATTTTAACATACTCTTCCGTTTGATCAGAAAATTATGAAACCCGAAAACCTTTAGAATGATAGATCGCAAGTCTCAGGTCTATTAGAATCGAGTTTGAAAAAACTTTAGCTTCGACATTCCCTGAAATGTACTTATAGCCAAAGGCAGCCCTTTGACCGTTACCGTCCTTTTTTCTCTCCCCTCTTTCTCGCTTAACTAGAACAAGTTGTTCATTCTTACTTTCTACAAACTTCACGGTCACTTGTACGCGGCGTTTGCTTCTTCAAATCTTGGGTTGAAACTAGAGAGAAGAGGGTCCGAGACACTAATCGTGTATAGCGTGTCCACAACGCGCTCTCTTCTGTGTGTGTGTTTCGAAATACTGAATGAGTGCCCCAAGCCAGTGCCGTTGCTCATTGCCTCGTCCGTCCACCACCGCTCCGAGCTTCTCCGCCGCCTTCTTCTCCACCCGTCCAGTGTTGCCCGTGGCTTTCTGCGGGCGGCCCTACTTCTTCTCTCCATTCTTTTCCTATTCTCTGTCTTTCTTTCGCCCGAACGATCGTTTGGCGGTTTTAGTGTAGTGTGGTTATAGGCAGTTACTGGCTCCGAGTATCTTGGTTACTTTTTTCCTCAGTCGGAGCTCAAAGAGCACAATGTTTTTTGTTGTTTCGCTGCAGGAAGGAGTAAAAAACGTCCTAAGCCGAAATCCTAACGTTAACATGTACGTTTGCTAAAGAAAACCTCCGGAAAATATTTCAAGTGCTTCGAAATCCTTTTCTTGTTTTTATTATTTTAGACCAACCGCTCCCACTCCTCCTCACTGATTCTATTTTGGAAATTCAATTTCCATTAGCAGTATCCCGCCATAAAATAAATTGGAAAAAAGTTTAAAGTTCGTCGCTTCGTTTTCTTTCCTCATACCGATTTATTCCAAAAATAATAATGTTTGCGTCCCATGATTCACCAACAACATCTATTTCAGTCCTCACAACAGCTCTAGGCTCATTGCAGTTTTTATCCAATCTATTGTGCCAAGTTTCTTTTCCTGCCAATATAATTTCCTCTATCTTCCGATATCTTCTGGTTCTCGAAAAAAAATTCTCACCAAAAATAGCTTTTTCTGAATAGATTCATGGTTGATTTTCTCGTGACTACTGCTCGGCAAGGCTACTTGTGTTTATGCCAAGGCTCGACGACTATATATTTTTTGACTGGAATATTTATGGGAAGTGGGAAAGAAAAAACAGAGCAGAAGTTTTCTGTTATTTAATTTTTTGTTTTTACGACCCCTGAAAAATAGTATCAACAATTTGATTGAGCATACTGTACATATCCTTATAAATACATTTTTTCTACAGTCAGAGAAAAGTAATTTTTTGCTCAATCTCAGGGCTCAATCTCAAATCACTTAACTAGCAAACAGAGTATTTCTAATTTTAATTTCAAAATTTTTTGTTTTTCTTTCAGTCATTCCAACAAAGAAAACATTCTCCCTCTTGAAAAGCTGTAGCAGTCCTTCCTACACAATACGAAAACGTGACATTTTTCCCATTTTGGCTTCCTCTTTCTTTCATAATTGGAGGGTTTGTGGTGGTTGCGTGACATTGTGAGTCTAAGTGTGTTGAGTGCACCATGACGACTTCGTTTTTCAAATCCTTGGTTCCTTGGCGTGCAGTTGTCAGAGGGCACAAAAACATGAGATCGTTTTGTGATTTTTTTTAAAGAAAGAGAGCAAGATGAGCGTTTTCTCGTCCCCCTGTCGGCCTGTTTTCCTCATGTTCGTCGGAAGCCTAGAGAACAAAAAATGATAAACTAGGTGGTTTTTACGCTTTCTTAACGTGTCATGTGCTACGTTCCCCCAAGTCAGCCTACTACCCCAAAACGCAAATGTTTACCACCTTCTCACCAACTCGTGTTTCTCTGGGAAACGTGCCAATGGCCAATTTCAACACATGTTTTGTTTGCTTTTCTGCTAAAGAAGAAGCAACCAAAGGAAGGTTATCAGTTTTTTTTGGCTTCTGCTATCCACACAGTTTTCTTTCCCCCTCGGATTTGTTTCTAGTAAATAACAGCACTTCCTCTAGAAGTTTCGAAATAAAAGAAAAATCTCATTGAGCTTTTTCCTCTTTTTCTTTCATTACCTCCTGAAAACAGTGTTGTCTTTGTTGGTGTTTATTTCAAATTAAGTAAATAACTGGTGGTTTCTGTTGTATCAACAATAAAAAAGCATTGAAATGCACTTCTTATCTCAATTAGTAGAACATCAACAAACGGTCTCTGATGTCCGATAGAAAACTATAAAATCAAATAGATCAGAAAAATGATGTGGGTGAGGTCATAGAATAAGTTCTCACAATCCGGGCACATGACTTTTTGTTATGTAGAGAACCTGCGAAACAATTGGTATGCTTTTTGCATATATTTGTCCAAAATTCAGTATTTTATTGTGTTTGAGCCTCAGCGATACATCCACGCTAAATTTTCTTGTGATATATCCCCAACTGCTTTTTTCGACTTTTCCACAGTGAGATTTTGAAAAGTTCATTGTTTGATACTTATTTGACTCGCTCCAGAGAGTTCTAAAAAAGAAAACTGCTCTGTACGATACTTATATCTTCACAATTCAACCAGGCCCCAGTCTCCAGTACCCCTAGCTTACTCGTCCAGCTCAAGTAAGAAAACGAACCCAACTGGTAATTTTTGCTCTCTTGACACACATACACAAAATATTTTTTGATGTGTTGTTTAGAGAGAGAAAGAGGGACACGTGACCAGACGAAGAGTACCCCGTCGTCTTTTGGAAGACACTCCCAAAGCGGCCACCCATTTCGCTCTCCTTGTTTTCCTCATCTTTCCCGCATCTTCCTTGCTTCTTTTCCTTCTTCTCGTTGTTCTTCTTCTTATTCTTTTCCTTTCGCTTGTTTCTTTTTGCTCCATCTGCTTCTCCCGCGCTCTTTCTCTCTCTGTGTCCCTCTATATCTATGAAATTCGATTTTTTCCTTCTTCCTCACACACTTCCTTTGTCAACTTTTGTCTTTTAAGTTTGAAAAAAAGCAATTCTCGTTGAGTTCACTCGGATAAATTGGAAATTTCCAGGAATCATGTCCGACGATAATCTTCAAATGGTTGTTGTCCAGGCGGCGAACTGTGGAGTACTTCACGTTTACGTTCAAGGCAATCTTGAGGAACGCGGAGGAAAAACTATCATCCTCACTGTCCATGACATCGGAACTAACCGTGAGTTCAATAAACTAACCGTGAGAAAATAAGACACAAGACTGTATATTTTATCTTCAGACAAGAGCTTCGTTCGGTTCGTCAACCATCCATCTATGGCTGCCGTCAAGGAGAAGGCGATTTTCCTTCACGTCTGTGTTCCTGGACAAGAGGACAATTCTGCCGACTATTTCGGAGACTTCCCGACTCTTGACGGAATCGGAGACGACCTCAATGCTGTACTGGACAAGTTCGAGGTCAAGTCGGCCATCGCTTTCGGTGAGGGCGTTGGAGCCAACATCATCTGCCGGTTCGCTGTGAGTTTCATACACTTCAAAAAAAAGAATTGTTTTTGCGTTTCAGATGGGACACCCAAATCGCATCATGGGAATCATCTTGGTCCACTGCACCTCGACTACCGCTGGAATCATCGAGTACTGCAAAGAGAAGGTGAGGCCTGAGAATGTATTGTAAGAAAAACCTGCAGGAAGAATCTGATCTTTCAATTTGTCATTAGATCCATGCTCACCCTCCGACATCAGAATCTTCTTATGTGTAACAAAATGATAATTGATCTGAAGTTGAGCCGAGGCAATTCGCTATGGCCTACGTCATTTTGACGAGCAATGAGCACGGAGCCCGAGGGGTGGTGGGAAAAAAGAGATGAAAAGAAAAAAGGGGGCGACAGAAATGGGAGTGCGTATATTCTTTTTTGACAAAAGAGTCAAAAATTTGATTACGTCCAGACGAAAACTACTAAAAACTGTCTCGGATACAACAAAAATTATAGGAAGAGTTTCCATTACTAGAATTCCACATAAAAGGTTTTGTGTTGCAGATAACAATTCTAGTCCGCCTAAAAAATTGAAAATTCAAAAAAATTTTCCAGGTCATGAACATGCGCTTGGAGAACTCCATCATGTCAGATGGAGCCTGGGACTACTTGTTGGCCCACAAATTTGGAGGAGTAAGTTGAAATGTTTCACGAATTACAGTATCTGATACTAACCTCCGAAATTTCAGGGTGATGTGAGTATTGCATCTAACAAAAATAACGGGTTATTCTAGCCAGACTGATTTATTGCCAATGATTTATTTTCCGTGGTCACCTTTAGCATAATAGATTCCTAGCATCACTCCTCTGATTTGAAAAACTTTTCCAAAACAAAATGATAGTGGTGTACTTAATATTTATGATTTTTTATAGTCTAGAAAACCAAAAAAATCATAATAACAAGGATTCATTTCATTTCAGGAATCCAAATCGCGCGCTGAGTATCTTGAGGAGCTCAAGCAGACTTTGAACGCCAAGAATCTGTCCAAGTACCTTGTCGCGTTCACCAAGAGAACTGACCTCTCTTCCACTATTGGAACTAAGCTTGAAACGTGAGCGAATTCGTAAAATCAATTTCAGACAATTCATAATTTCAGTGTCGATGCGCTCTTGGTTACTGGATCCAAAGCTTCTCACCTCCACACTGTCTACACTACTCACAAAAGCATGAACAAGAAGAAAACCACTCTTCTCGTCGTCGACAATGTCGCTGATGTCATGCAAGAGGCGGTACGTGATTTTTTCAATGATTTTCGAAATCTGTAGTAATATCCAACTATAATTGTTTTGATAGAATTTAGTGACTATTCAAAAAAAGTTTTTTGAGAGATACGTAGTTAGAAGTGCTGACATCCGTTACTAGCTTGTTGAGAAGTTTTTTTAATGGAAAACGACTAAACATTGGATTGTGTGTACTCAAAACTCAATTCAAATTTGTTGGGTTTAGTGGGAATCACATCTTGGTCTGTTTGAAACCTGGCGGACCCGCTCAGAACAGATATCTATTTCAAGTAAAATTTATTTCCTCTACAGTGAACTGTATCCTTTTTCAGCCTGACAAGCTTGCTCGCTCTCTCATCCTTCTCTGCAAAGGATGCGGAGTTCTCTCGGGAGTCGCAATTCCAGGCATGGAACGCCAGAGAACACTCTCAAGCTCAATGGAAGAAGCCGATCGTCCACGCCGCATGTCCGTCACTCAGCCACATCTCCCACCCGTCCCTTCTGCATAAATGTCACTCCTGTCACTGATACTTATCTAGAACATTCTTCATTCAGTTACTCGATTCTTGCTTATTTCACTCTCTTTTTCTCTCTCTACGCCCAACTCCCCCCATTCCCTGACTTTTTCAAAACATACTGTAACTTTTTGGTTTAAAAACTTTGTCTTGAAAATCTTATAAACTGTAGATGTGTAATTACCATCCACTTCTGATAATTCTCTCTATATTTTGGTTGTCCCACCAGTTCTGTTTCGAACGTTCTCGTTTTTTTCTCATCTACGCCGCACGTGGACCTTCTGCTTTGTACTTTTATCTATTTACTCGTATTTTTGTTCTGTCGGCACGTTCATTTCCGTTTTTTATTACAAAAAAAATAATTTTTCTTCGGATGATGAAATAAATATAGTATAATGGGCATGACGGGAACAGTTGAGAAAATTGGAGATTTTTGAGAAGGGTTAGTTTTAGGGCCATGAGTGTTCGAAAAGAAGAACAATGTACATGTAAAATGGAAGGAAAAAATATCACACTATGCAAAACAATAATCATGATGGTGTTAGATTAAACATTGTCCTCACGATCCCCTCCGGTATAATTGTATTTGTCGGTGAAGAAAGAGTAGGATTTGAGCACAATAGTCAGGAACCAGACTTCGATGATGACAACGGCGAGTGAGATAAAAATTTCCAAGACTATTAAGAGCTCTTCTTCTGAAACACGAAAAAATGCGTTTTTGGGAGCTGAAGAACTCAAAAATGGTATTCGACTTGTACAAACATCTTGAGATGAATACTGTTTGAGTTTACAATATTTTGCTCACCTAACGAGTTGTATCCGTTTTGATCTGGGTCATCGAGGATTCCTGGCTTGATGCCCATGATGAGAGCGAGGAAAAGTACAAATAAAAGGCCAACGAGAAGTGTCTGAAATTTATTGATGTAACAATTGTAGAACACAGTTGAATAATATTATTCACCTACACTTTTATATTTAGTCCCTTATAAAATTTCTAAAATCTCTAAATTTTCATTTATTCTAGATTTTGAAAACATGTCGAAATTCTGTCTCAAATGACCATTTTAATTAAAAATAATTAATTTTCCGATTTTTTCCGGACCCACAAATTGAAAAAAAACTTTTTTCCGATTTTTTAAGGAAGTCATTTTTCGCCCAGCCCTGTATTTTTGGCCCATTTGGTCTGAAAAATACGAATGCAACATTGAATTAAAACTCTATTTTTGTAATCATCAACGTTTTGTAGAATTGCTTGCAAGATAGACAGATTGTGGGAAACCGCAATCTGTCTTTTCTTCAGTAGTAATTTTGACATTTTGAGGTATTTTCTGATGTAGTTCACTAGAAAGTGACTATACAAAAACTGTTTCAATCACAAAAATAAAGTTTTCAGATTTGTTTCGATTTCCCTGGGTTTTTCAGACCGAATGGACATATAGCGAATAGTTTTTCAGACTGTCAAATTGACCATTTTTTTACTGAAACAGTAACTTTAATAATTTTGGAGAGCCTTGTAAAGATTAAAAAGAAATTATTTTTAGCTAGTTTTAGACAGCTTTTTTATTATGCTTAACCGGGTGCATGTAGATTCAATAACGTTGAAAAAAGTTTGTCTCAACGTTTCTGAATACATAAATTAAGCTCTGTTTCTGTTTAGTATACTGGGGAATTTACAGACCGAAAAGGAAAAACCTATCAATTACTTTTCCCAAAGGTGCCCAATTAAAATTATATAGATGATTGAAGCTGGTTTTTTCTTTAAAAATTGTCCTATTCTAGAATATAGCAACTTTTTTTTCAGTGTCTAGTCCAATCCTGAACTTCTGATCAGGCAACTTCGGGAAACACCCTTAACAAATTAATAAAACTTTATTAACATGATTATTTCTCACGAGGAAGCAACTAACAACTCGTTCAATTTTTCTGGAATTTCATTACTTTAAGTTCTCTAAGATTGAATAATTTTTAGTTTATTGGAGTTTGGACTTACCTGAGCAAGAACATAACCAGTGAGAAGTTTGCGACTTTCAAGTTTCAGTCCGAGGAGAAGAATAATGGCAGCAATAAGGCACAGTGTAGCGAGGAAGAGTTCAGCGGCAAGCTCGATCTTTGATTTTTCTGTTCCAATGCATTTTACAAGCCACGTGAAAATACCGCTGCATAGAATAATGTGGAAAATGGCGATGAGCACAGCTCCCGTCTGAAATTTGTTAGGTGCCATTGAAGAAAGTTGTTCGTGAAGGATTGAGTTGCTTCGTCTCGGTGTTTTTTTTTCATTCGAGAAGATCCCGGCACAAAAACAATCGGACATGCAATTAGGAATTATTTAGGAAGATCTTGTCAACGTCACAAAATTCGCTGTATCTATTCTCTCTTCCTTCTTCCTTTTAGAATTTATACAAAGAGCATCGTGTCATACTTCCTGATCTTGACTACGTAAAAGACAGGTCGGAAGAGGGTGGAAAAAGAGGCGAGAACTTTAATTTTGCTAGAAAGGAAGCAAGGAAAAGAGAAGAGGAAGAAACAGAGGACGGAAAAACAAACATGACTTTTTCCAGTGAATATCAGCGAGGAGAAGTCAACAAAGAAAGAATGAGTTTGATTTATAATATAAAATGTTTCAAATTCAAAATTTTCTCATTAAAGGAAATTCGAATTGCAGCATTTTTAGCTGTGGGTTTGTTGAATTTAAAAATAGTAAGAATATGTCTGAGGCATATATTAAACTTACATTCGAGTGCAATTGTTGGAAGCAGCATGCATACTGTGCATGTGCCGGATTGAAGGAAGCATTTGGCGACCGTTGTTGGGGCTTAGGCACGCAGGGCATTGACTGACATTCACTGAAAATTGGCAAACGTTTAATGAAATCTTGAGAATGTATACTTCAAAACTAGGATATACTTTGGTAAGTACAAGAAAACAAACGGGAAACTAACCAGCAAATAAGTTTGAATAGATTAGAAAAGTTAGACCTCATTACTTAATTACCTATATTAGAAAAAGAGAAGCAAGGGGAGGGTGGAGCAAGAGCGAGGGTGTGAGGGACCTCCCTAGTTTTTGACCAAGTGCGACTTTTCGTCGCAATCATTCTATTTGTTTTGCTTGGGCAGAAGGCGTGTGGGGATATGGAGCCGCACCCATCATTCTTCTTTATTTCAGATTTTTTCATTAGGGATTCCATTTCATTGTTTAGTTAGGCAGGTGGTATAAAAAGACCAAGGAATACATTTAGCTCAATGTTTGGAAGGTTCTATAAGTTCTTGGAGGTGAAAGCAGAGATTAAGATTTTGGAACCTTTGGCCCGGTTTGTCCTTATAAAACCAAAATAGTATCAGAAAACTCCAGATTCTATATTACTTGTTCCTTGACATCTGAAGCTAGAATCAATCTAGATTCAATGGTTGGAAAACAAGAGCAAACTGAGTGAGTTTGACAGATGCAAAAACATCGAAGAAGACAGAAAACATGAAGAAGGGAATGCAGCATATTGCGAGGAGGATATCTAGGTTTCAGAAGCTGAAGGTGGAATTGGAAAGTGGCGGTGCAAATAATATGAGAAGGAGCAGCGAATGGAAGAAAAAAGAAGAAAAAGAAGAAGAAAAAGAACTAGAAAAAAAGAAGATGAAACATGATGATGAAGACTAGCTGAGGGACACATATGCATCCTATTCTGTGATGAAAACCACGAAGTGTTGTATGTTTTACGATCAGCTTCCAGAAGAGATCTTAATGAATTGCCTCTGGATGTTCTCATAATATTAGTGGTGACAAATTTTGTGACAAAAATGTGGAAAGAGGGACCATAGTTTGAAATTATTTGATTTCAATATACGAGAAAATGTAAGATATTACGTTTCTGTAAATGTTCGTTCCTCTGTAAAAAAAAACTGAGCTTAATATCAGAATTATTTCGATGACCTTATATAGAAATAAAAAATAAGCGGAGCAAATTTATGTGCGTCAAAGTTTTTTTGAGTAGTGGTTGTCCACGTCAAAATACGGGGTGACCTAAGCCAATGAATTTTCACTACTTCTGTATAGTAACTTATGGGGTTATTCGGAAAGAATCAATTTTGCTGACTTGCTTCTTCACTGAATAACCCCATTGGGTTCAGACAAAGATAGTTCCTGTTAGAAGTTTTTGTGCAGGGTTTTTGTTTAAGTTGACAATCTTCACTATTAGTCTACCTTAAAAATTATTATGAATCAAACCGTAGCGGATTTTCTATTTGGAAAATAAAACTATTAAACTCTTCTTTCAGTGATGTACAGTATTTGAATTGATTTGCGTCACTGTTAAAAAAGTTTCCATGCAAATCAAACTTGAAACAAACTTATGAGAGTATTTGTTTTATTTTTCATCGCTGATTCTCATTTTTCCAGCAGAAAACCGTTTATAATTTATAAACTGTTTCGAATAAAACTTAGATTCATATGAGAAGGCTGAAACCAAAAAAAAAACGATTTTTCTTCGAAATCATTTTTATCTGAAAAAGTGTATAGATTTAATTACCACCTGCGCATTTTACTATTCCTATCTCAAAATAGAATTTTGATCTTTCAGCAGCAAGCTATAACTGATCATATTTCTACAGTCAACCTGTAATAAAACAGAGAATCGAGTTCTGAGCAAAACACATCAGCGAAAAACCGCTGACATAGAGTTTCTTAGTAGTACAAATCTAACAATTAGTTGACGTGTTTGTAGACACAAAAAAGAAACACACGGAAAAGAAGAGAGAAAATTGAATTACTAAAATTAGGGGAAGCAAGGTCAAGGTTTCATCCTGAGATTTGGTGTATGGTCATTCTTGGTTTTTCATTTCTAACAAGAAATTAAACAACAAGAGAAATTCAGAAATCTAGAGTGTTCAGTAGACGTATAGTTATTTGTACAATCTCTCAAAACTTCTCACGATGTAACATTACCTGCTCGTGTCAGAATCAAAGCTATATTTTGTGTTTGAATAGTAGCTGAAATCAATCATAACAGGAAAAATGCGATTTCCAGTTGAATACATTTTTGCGGGTATTTTTGGTTCGGGTGGTGGGAATGAGACCTGAGGAAGAATGGAAAGGAAAGGGAGCTCCAAAAAATTAGGAGTGTATTTAAGAAGAATCGAAGGGGGATGTGGGCGCTAAACCCGCCCGTGAAGCGGTTCCCCCGTCATGAATATAAAGTGGTTCGCGTCTTGATTGTCCACCATGAGATCACCTCATTTTTTTTGCTCACGCGCTACTGCCAAAACCATACTCAATCTCCTTCAGATGGCTCCGCAAGATAGTTGGGTTTTTTCCAGTTGGGCAAAGGAAAAAGAAGAAGAAGAGAAGTGATGAAAATGAGCTGTCAATCGAGGATAAAATAGGACTGAGAAAAAAGAGGCTCTCTATTCTTGACTTCTTGACTTCCTGGGGATCGAGAAACAAAAAACAATGGAAAGAAATTGGGGACCCCAGAAAAGTGGCTGAAAAAGCAAAGAAAAAACACAAGAATGCATGTGTGCTCTACAAGAAGCGAAGGACACAGTAGATTGAATGCGGGCTTTCAATGCAATTAGGATCAGGAGGAAAAAACACAGGAAAATAGTAGGTATAATGGAGAAACATTCGATCAACTAATCTGATTTGGTGGGAGGAAGGAGGGGGAATTGAGAAGGCTAAAAGAAAGAAAAGAGGAGGAAGAATTGAAGAAAAAAGAGCAAAGTAGTAGAAAAAGTGATCTGGATTGAACTATCAGTCTGGTGGTTGAAATAGTTTCATCCCGTTTTTTTCTGGTTTCTGTAGAACATCGTTTCAAAATCATAATTGCAAGGCCTTTTTCGATAGAAATTCATCTGCGCCTTATGAAAATCTCAAAAAGCTCAAGTCACTCTCACCCGACTATCCGATCTAGTTTATTAATCCGACACCCATAGACAGCAACAGGTCAAAAAGACATGCGATCTTGAAATAAAGAGACAAAGACGGGTAGAATTACGTAAATTCGAGCTCTGAAAGATGATATGAATTAGTGAGAGTGTTGAATAATGGGTTTAACCAAGAAAAAAAATATTGAGATACATCATTCTAGCTATGGTATATGAAATAAAATGAAGAGTGGGAAAATTGGAAAATTTATTTAAAGTTTTTGAAAAGATCGGGGATGACAATCGGATTTACTGCGCTTTGCTTTTTTGCGTGGAGGTTTTGTAGGTTTTGTTTACGTGAAATTGGGGAAAACTGGAAAGCAAGCTGTAACAAAGCATTTTTTAACTTAAAGTTAGAGATTACACGTTGCTAATAAAAAACTCGAGAGTCTAAAACACATCTGCTGTATTTTTGACATTTGGGCATGATATAACATTTTGGAAAAAAGAGCTTTTTAGAGAAATGCATCTTTTTTGAAAATAAGATTTAACAGAAAAGTTGGTCGATAAGATCTACAACGCCGAAAACATCTTGACAAGAGAGCCAAACGGGCGGGCTCTACGAGAAAATTGTCACAAAAAACCAAAACTATTAAACTTGTTTACGTAAGGAGCGGACCTTTGAACACGCGACACGTTGACATGGATTTTGTTCTTGTTTCAAGAAAACAGGATGACTAGTTTGAAAATTAAGTGTCTAGATCGCCTATCTATATCCAACTTGATGTCAGTCACAGAAGAAGAAGAAGAAGATGAGAAGGTTTGGATAAGAGAAAATAGAAAAAAGAAGCAAATAGATGAATTGAATTGACGTCAATGGACACGTAGTAAATTGAAATTGGAACATGGAATTGAAAAACTGAGATAAAGTAGAAACATATGGAGTCCATCCAACCACTCTCTTCTCAGCATCGCAGCAAACCCAATACAACAGAGATAGAAGCAGATCATATTTTGAGAATACACGGGATGCTTGTTTCACGAAGAGCACAGAAGGATAATAGTGGGAAAGATTGCTGCTCCGGAAGTCACTCCCCTTCTCCAATGACGTGGATCAAAGGAAATCTTGTGATATTGTTTGCTTTCAAAAAATATGAACGAGAAATTGAGAAGGAGTTTTACAGGACACACATCATTAAACCCTGAAACACTAGAATTCAAAAATCATAGTGATGCAACATAACGAGTTTAACAAAAAAGTCTGATTAAAGTTCTTTGCAGTTAATTGAGTCAGGAAGTAATAGCTGTGCTTCAATTTTGAGGTACCAAAAATATAAGGTCAGAACATTGGATTTTATTACCTGATTCTAAATGTGAAAACTTTTGAAATACTTGAAAAGTGTTGAACATAAATTTTCTCGGTTTACTGGTTTAGTGGGAGTGGAACTGCCCAAAAAAATGTCCGGAAGTTCACCTTTCTTCATAAACTTCAACAGAATATGGACACCGTCTTTAAAGATACGTATCTATATCTTTAAAAAATTCAATCAAGTCCCTCGAGAAGTTAGAAAAACGTTAAAATTCAAATTCTCGCTCCACCAAAAACACCAAATTTTCCGGCTCCCAATTTAATTCAAGCTATTAGACACCAAAAATAGTCAAACTATAAAACTGTTGAGATTTCTTTGCTGAATCATTTTCGGGGTTTTATTAAACGCCGAATAGGGAAAACAGCTTTCACTTGCTTGAGCAGTACAGTCGAAAATGTTACATTTTTCCTAAATCCCTATTTCTTAAAGCCAAAAATCACAGATTTTTTCGGAGTGTGTAGTTTCAATCGGTTTTGAAAACCGAGAATCTTATGTAAAAAACCAAGACCTAGTCTCTCCTGACAGCTGATATGATAAAAACATGTGTTTCTATCAAATTGTCATAAATCTTCACTCTGTCTGATAAACAAAAAAGATTGAAAGAAGAAGAAAGTAGTAGAAAACCAATAGACTCATTATGCGCAATGATCGCAATCACTGAAGCTGGCCCTGTTGAACTTTGAAGTTTGAAATGTTTGAGTGACTAGAGAAGAAAATGAAAAAGGAATACACACGAAAATGGGACGACACCACCAAAGAAGAGAAATGAATTCCAATGTCTTCTCAACTTCTGACAAATAGTGACTAGGGACCCACTTATTGAGACGGAAACCGAGTAGTGTAGTCCATTTTTCAGTTTCCGAGCGAAGCTTTTTGAGTTAGAAAACTTTGAAACTTGGTTTGAAAAATTGGAATTTGAAGTGGATGCGGCAACTTGGATAAAGGAATTCGAAATTTTGCAACATTCCGACTATCAAGATCTCAACAGAGAACGGATGGGGAATTGAAAGCACAGAAGTATTTTCAAAAATATCAAAGGAAGGGGCATTTATGCTCCAACTGTTTAGTGCAAGCTTTTATGATTGATGAGTCTTATTGATAAAGCTCAGCATAATATCATTCTAACCCAGAAACTCTACCAATAGAATGATGAATTCAAAACCACGTGGCTACGAGTTCTAGAAATTTGAGGAAAAATGGGAAACGTGAAGGAAAGCGAAGTAACACAGGACTCGATGTAACAAACTTAACAAATGGTGACGACGACGTCGGTAAGTGAAAGCCCATCTGGAGAAAAAAGAAAAAAAAAGAAGAACACGTAAACAATTGAAAAAAGAAGGCGGAGCACAAAAGAAAAAAGAAGTATGAAGGATGGATGAGATGGAAAAATATGTCGTTGATGAGAAAGAAAAACCCCGAACCCCTCCCATCAACACAAAAAAATTCGGGGAGGGTGGACACCACCATCACTATATGAATAGACCATTGTAAGAAAAAGCATGTGAGAATGACGAGGAAAGCATGAAAATATGAAAATACATGAAAATTGCTAGAAGTTTCAGAAACTTCCCCCTGGAGTAAAATTTTCGGTCCATTTTGTTCTGTTCGGTTATCTTTTTGGTTTTTTTGTTGGTTCCTTGCTCACGCCCTCTTGGAGGGCAATAGAATTTTTTAAGTTTTTTTTTTCCGACAAAACTGAGGGAGAAAAAGGAAGAAGACCAAATATTCGAAAGAGCAAGTGGAAGTAAAATAGAAGTTTTGAGTATTTCTTCTTTTTCTGCGTTTTTAACAATGACAAATGCTGAAGAAAAAGAATGAACTGAACATTTGTTGGGGTTCTCAAAACTTTGAATGTCAGGGACCAACCAGAAGAGACTTGGAATTTGTCACGGAAATATTTATGTTCTTTTTCAGCTCAAAAAAAATTGAAATGTTTAAGTTTTAGGATTACATTGGATTTTTCACTAACTTTTTCATACAATACTCTCTTGAAGCTTTCCTAATTAGAACGTATGGTGAGTGGTCTAGGGGTAGAAAATAAAGTTGCGAAAACCAATGTGAGAGTGGAATGATTTTTCCTTCAGCGGCCTTGTTGTTATTGTTTAAGCTTTGTCCCTATTTCTCGGTCTATTCAGTGGCCCGTCTAAATTGAAAAATGAATAATAAATAAATGGCTAGTTGAAAAGTGGAGTGCACTAGCTACGGAAAAAAGAAAGAGTTCAAGTAGGAACTACAAGCGAATAGAATAGTAAAGCATTCAGCAAAACGAGTTGTGGTCAATTTGAAATACAGTAACCTATAGATTGCACGTTAAAATTTCATAACTCACCCAAACAACATTTTTTCCTTAAGATTGGTTTGTTAGACAGCTGTTAAAGTAGCCATGGAGTCTTCTTGAGTTTGTTTCAAATGAATACTGAAATGTAATTTATATTGGGGGAAATAGAAATTTTTAATCAGTTTCAAAAGTTCAAAAGCGTACATTTAGAAAATATAGGTATAGTTATTTTGAAACTTGAAAGAAAAAGCAAAAAGAAGAGGAAAATAGAAAAAACCCCATAATTGGTGTATATTCTCCACCCGTGCACATTAGTGCTTCGAGAACAGCATATGATATTTTATAGGTCATTTGAAACCAATAATTGTCATCTGTGCCGGAGGAAGGCAAAATGTCAGGAGGCGCTAAAAAACGGAAATTGGGTTTTCAACACCACCACTATTCCACTATAGTGAAAAGTCGATGAAAAGCAGAGGAAGTGCTCGTGAAGCTTCATTCAATCAGATTAATTGAGGGCATACTGTAGAAAAAAGATTTATTGGAAAAAAGGAAGAAAAAGATTCTCATGTCCTCTCATGTCCTCTTTCTCTTTTAGTTAGTTTTTCATTTCATCAAGAACACAAATCTTGACCCCCCAGGCCTTATCTAGAACACGCCTTCTCTTTCTCCCTCCATCCCACCATCATACATTTCCGTTGGCCCTTTACTTGGTTTTTTTACTATCGGCCTCCGAATCCCCCAAATTTGTCCAATTTGCCTAATAGCTTCTTGTCTCAACACAGTCTTTTCAATCAAACCGAGAAATCAAGAGTAAGAACTAGTGATGAAATAAATCCAAGAGTGAAGAAGGAAAGTTTGACAGAGAGAAGAACAAGTGGAAGTCATGCCACCCGCGATCGAAGGGAAGAAGACAAGACCTCTCTCTTTTTTGAGCTGCTCTCGGGTCGCGTTCGGATAGCTTTCAGAAGGAATGTGAGAAGGGGGTGAAAGAACGGAACTGCACAATTTCACCTTGTGCGTTGGAGAAAATCAGAAACCAAATACTATAACCGCTGAGACTTCTAATTTTTCACAAAGGTGTCGTTTGCTCCATACCTTTGAAAACTAAAAATAAGCCTGATCCCAAAAATATATCAACACCCCGATTTGTGATGCATGACGTTATTTTATCGCCCTTTCGCAAGAAGAAGATGAAATGAAATAGGGACCTCTTGACAAGATAGGTGAGGGGACGAAACACTTCAGAAGAAGGTGGGGAAGCTAACCACAAAAAATGCCTAGAGAGTTCTTATTGGAAGGGCAGAGTAAATATTCAGAACAAACAAAATGTATCCTTTTTTTTCGAAATTTTTTCCCAATGAATCTGGAAATATCTTAGAAGTTTTTTGATCCGTGGTCCAGAATTCAGAGTTCTGGAGGATTCGAAAACATCTCTTTCATAACTTTCTACGAGCAAAACTTGAAAACGGAAAAAAGGTGGACATGAAAAATTGATGATATATTGGAAAGGAATGTACTCCTGGAAATTATGATATTTTCAGGAGCCAAAAATCGGTAGTTTCTGCGTTGTTTCGGAAAGAATAGAGAAATCTTGGAAATGAAAGTTATCGAAAATTTTTACGGAGCTTGGCTACCGTAGTTTAAAAAACAGAAAAAATATGTGATTTGAAAATACGAGACAAAGAGTTTTGAAGATAGCCTACTGTAATAGCAAACGTATTGCTGTTGAACGTGTTGGGAATGAAAGCAGGTTTTGTAAAAAAGAAATCTAGAGATGTGAATCTCTACGAAGTATATTGTACCGCCCCATTCTAAAAAAGGATCCTATGTTTCTAGCGGGTTTATTTTTGACCGTTTTGTCACTCGTTAATACCCAAAAAAGGATATCCTTGAACTCCTTCACATCCTTGTGAGGGTTCGTCTGTCCTCTCGTCAAGAAGTTATCAAAATGATGGCACACAACTCTTCACACTTAACACGGACAGGAGCAGCTCGTGAAAAAAGAAGAGAAGAATGAGGAAAAAAAAAAGAAGAAGAAGAAGACATGCAAACCCCGACGAATGTGAAACCTGGGCAGGTAAGCGAAGCGTCCCACGACCTGGCGGGGAGAAACACGAATTGTTATAAAACATATGCCCCGATGCTCCTCTTCTTCGTTGCCTTTCCGTTTTGTCTTCTGCTCTTCCTTTCTCTCTTTACCCGGATTCCCCTCCCTGACATTTGTCGTTTGACCTATAGTCTAGGTCTAGAGAGAAGCACAAAAAATGGAAGGATCGAAAAAATAATGAACAAGAAAAAAAAACACGACACAATAAATTCTGTCATTTCCCACCAACTCATCAATAGGACTCATGATAAATGGAGCAGCGAACAGGAGCAAGTTATCTATTTTTCTCTTGTTTCCACCCCCATAGAGTTTTTAAAAGATCCCGGGAAAAGAAAAAAGATATAATTCGTTTCTCGTTTGAAATTGAAAACATCTGTTTCTCCCAAATTTTATTGAATTGAAAATGAAGCAAATGACACCAATAGCAAATTACACAAAACAAAATTAGAAAAAAAATCGGTTCCTCATGTTTCATCAAATCATTGTCATTCAACATACCACTCGTAATTATAGTCATATTTTAGTCAATATAATATTTCTTTGTACATAAAAAAGGATTATTTCCTTCCTAATATGGCATTGTAAACTTTTCTCGGACAGCTAAAAGAACTCCTAGATTCCAGATGGGCCTCTTTAAAGACGGTAAAGCAAGTAACCAAATACCAAAATGATGAATGACATGAGATGAAGTACATTTCTTGGAATTTCAAAAACTTCTTCTTTGGCTCTCTGATTCATCTCGTTTTTCAATTGTCCATTTCGTTTCAATTCTTCTTGCAATTGACGCTGAACCTGAAAAATGAAGAAATCGCAGAATGAATAATGAGCGACAAATGACTTACACTTGAAACGTACTCCAACGCTTCTTCCCATTGCTTCAAGAGCTGCTCATTTTGAAGCTCGAGTCTTTCTCGATCAACCATTGCTTGCTCGAGTTTCGATTCGCATTTGCACGATGATTTGTCGCATCGGAAAAGGTCACGATCCGAGGTGCGGAAGAGGGAAGATGAAGTCATGATGCCGCCACCGCTGCTTCCGCTTTTTTCTGAGGAACACGGTGATGTCGAACTGCTGGACGCAACGATTTCGCGCTCAATTACTGTGATCTCGCTCTCGCTGTTGATGGAGTCCTAGAAAAAGTTTTTGTGAAGATAAAGAAGTATGTGGATATCGGGGTTATTCAGAAGTTTTGTTTTCAAATAAATACATACGGCAGCCTAGAGATTACACGATTTCAGCGAAATCTGTATTAGATGCGCTACTCTAATGTAGGGATGTGTTTGAAAAAATGCGTGTTTGGTGAAAAGAATATGTTGAAATCCATTGCTTTCATGAATTTCAAATGAGAGTTTACATAATTTTTCGAATGCTGTTTTCTAAATGTTTGCTGTATTCTGTAACTCTGTTATAGAAAACTCTTAATAAGAATTAAGGGAATCGGCAGAATACAGGAGAATATTGAAAAAAAAAGTTTATGGTATTCAGTAATATCTTCGACTAGAAAAATATTTCTGAAAATTAAAACTTGAAGTTAAAATTTTGAGTTCGTACAAAGATCTCTAAACTTAACAAAGCGACTAAAATTTCTCACCGTATCATATTTATTGTTGTTGTCACATCGAATTGCCTGTAACTGCGTTTGAGATGCTGATTCATTTTCAAGAATGTTGATGAGATGACTTTGCTCGAAAATCAACCGTTCTTTGCCTTTGATCTCCTCTTCCAACTGTGAAATCACGTTTTCGCGGACCAACAGTTTTTCGTGAGAGATGTGAAGTTGCGTTTCGAGTTCAGACATTTTAGATTTGTAGTCAATGGTATCCATCATCTGAAATTAATCCATTTGAATTGAAAATTCTGGATAACAACAGAAAGAAGAAACAGAAACAAAAGGAAGAGGAGTGGTATGGTTTATGTCTGGTTTATATGTCGTGGAAGATATAAAGTTCTGTGAAAAAGTTGCCTCATTTTTCTTCTTTTTGTTTCATTTTTCATTCCAGCTCAAAAAAAAATAGATTGGAAATTTGAGATCAGGGAAGAAATTAAAATAAATGTATTCAGATTCGGGACAGACAAAAATTTTTTGGGAGGAGGAAGCGAAAGATGCGATTAATTAGGAGTGGAGCGTACGGGAAGGGAAATTAGCGGTGTGGTGGAATAGAATTGATACGAGAGCGAGGGGATGAGACCGGCGGAACAAAATGGACGCAAAATGTTTGTGGGGTGAAAGTTTTTTTTTTGAGAAAAAGCAAAAAGGATATCAATCACAAAAGGAGATGCATTTGTGTGTTTGAGGATGAGAGTGGACCAGAAGAAACCAAAACTTGGATATGTTTTGTGTTTGTTCAGACAAAAAGCGAACGATACTTGGTTCTACGTTTCATGCGTACTATGAAGAAATTCTGAAGAAGTCGAAAGTCTTGTGTGCTTCAAAAATGCCAAAAAACTACGCTTAACCTTTGACCAACTTTCGTCACATGACCGGAAGGTGCCAAAGAGTGCATTTCATTCCAATTCATAGAACACCACTTTTTTGACATTTCTGACACTCCAGAAAACTATCTATCAAGGCAAAAAAGCCAATTATCAATTGATATGTCCTTGTTGAATCGGAAAACCAAATTAATTGGAGGAATCAGAAGGACACAGTAAAACTGAGAAGATGAGAAGATGAAAATTGGCTAGCTATCAAAGATAGCGAACGTTTGGAAATCATTGATGATAATATAGAGAAGAAAAAACTTGCTAAATTTCTCATATTGCGTCATAACTTTCACAGATATGGTGATGACAAGATTCATGAGGGAAAGAGTTGTTCGGAATAATTTCTAATGGTATGACGCAAAATCTTTTATACTTTTCAGTCGATTGAAAAATTGAAAACTCCTGAAATTAATAACTCTTAAGTTTTAGAGTCAATTCTCGGAGTATGAGAACTTGAGAATATCAAAAGTATAAACAACCGAAAACCTAAAAATCACCGACCTTGGAATCTGGAGAAAATTTCGGAACTATTTACATCTGTTGAAACATTATGAAGCAAATGGAAAACTCACTACTTCACTCTCTGATCAAAAAATTGATAAAGTTTCTCTTCAACGTACATAGTTAGTAAGTCCATAACTCCGAGGCTGTTTGTCAAAATGTCAAATAGAACCTGTTAGTACTTCAACTTCAACCTTGATCAAAGAGCTTTAGTGATAAGTCGATGGAAGAAAATAAATTCAAATAGTGTTCGGGAAAAAAATGATTTGAGTGAGAAATTTTTCAAGTGATTGAGACTGAGTGTGTGATACATCTCATGGATTTTCTCAATCTTCTTGCCCTGATAATGTTTGTTTATTTGTGCTCGTTCCAAGAGGTGGAAATTGAGAGCACCGAGAAAAATGGATATGAGAAACGAAAAAAAAGGGAAAAAAGGAGAAAGGGGTGCCAATGGTTGTCATAACAATCGTCAACTCTCGTCATTTCGTGGTTTGAAACATGTCAAAAAGTCTGGGAGAGCTTGTTTTTGTGGTTATGAACAAAATTCTCGTTTCGCAATAATTTTGTTGTGTTCCACTGCATGAATATAGAGCAAACAATAAAATGCATATGTTGTCTTGGTCCGCCTCTGCCTCATCGACTCCCAGCAGTGGTGACTGACAATGAAAAAAACCGCGAATTGAAAGAAAAACAAAAACGAGAAAAAGAAAAAGGGGGAGGAAGTAAAAAATGAAAAATAAAATTGAAAATGATATGAAAACCGAGAACGTTATAAATACTGAGAAGATGTGAAAAGAAACCGAGAAACCTGGTTTTCCTTCTTTTCCGCCTCTGCCATCTTCGTCGTTCATGATGTCTCCCCCAAAATGACAGTTTAGCAAATAATAATTGGAGGTCAATTCATCATCAAATCGTGTGCACTCTCTCGTCTCTACTTCTCTTTCTGGCTCCACAATCTATTTTCATTTAGATCTACCACTCACGTCAACACAGTGAGACCGCGAGCGGCGCGAGAGAGCCCTTCGGAGGGTTCCGGCTACTTTACCTCAATTCACAGTTGTAGGTAGGAACTAAGTAATTTGAGACGGAAGCGGAAGGAGAAGGCGAATTGGAAAACGACCCTTTCTGTTGTTTATGCACTTTTCGAATTTTAAAAAGTAATATTATGTTTTTGAAATGTTCTAGTATCTTAATTTGAAATTGTGTGGCGAAAATAGAATGAGACTTTATCGAAAACTTTGTAGCTAGATTTCAAAACTCATCAAATTTTAGACATTCTAGCACATTATTTTGAATTATGATTACGTGCTCTACTGTTCCAAATTTGACTAAACATAAACAAAGAAACCGAAAGAACAAAAATTTCGAAAATCCGAAACAAAAAATCAAAACCAACCGGAGCAACCAATTCTGACTTGATATAGTGGTTCTTTGAAATCTGCCGAATTCCTTCAGAGGAAAATTTAGTAAAAAAATTAGTAGTGAATGAAAAAGAAGCCATTGGAAGATTCTTTCGTCTATCCGGGCGGCGAGGTGAGGCCAAAGAGATAAATAAACGCAAAAATGTTGTCATTTTTACACTGATCCCAACATGATTGAGGGTCAATTGGCCTCCAGTGATTTTGTACATCATTCTGCTACAAGATATTTCTTTTATACCTGCAGCTGAACTGAGAAAAAAATTGAATTTAAAAAGTTTTCTGGCTAACAAAGTGATCTTCTCCACTGTTACGCTTCCTGTACGGTGTCAGTGTTGCGTGAAATTAAAGATCATCGGCTATACATATAGTCAGAAGGACAACAGGATTCGTTAGAAATTTTGTAGAAGGACGAAAAAAGAAAACATTTCTAAAGGTGTTGGATTTCTCACAATAGACTTAACAGAGAAAGAAGATGAGGAAAATAAGAAGAAATTTTGGAAAAAAGAAAAATCGAGTTGGCAAAAAGACTAAAGGTTGTGTAAGACAGTCAAGCAACCTAAGTTTCATGTTACTTCGATGATATGAACATTGAAGAAACGGATAGGACAAATAGAAGAGGAAGAAGAAGTCAAATTGCGTAAGATGAAATTGACGTGAATTGGCGAACATTAGAAAGAAGATGCACGGACCAGAGCAACTGTCACACAAGGACCTCAGTGAACACACGCAGTACACACAATTGTTAAAATGAGGTGCAGAGAGAAAAGTAGAGATATGAATCGGAATGTGCACATTCTGATTGACCACGGGTGGTACAACTCTGGGGTGGGAAGGAGCTGATAAGAAATGAGAAATGTTTTATATGTCACTCTGTGACAGACACACAGAAAACACAAAATGTCAGAGCATGGTGCAATTTGAGATTACGCTGAAAATTTATTCGAACTGGCACAAAAGGTCAGAATAGGTTTTTTGCGAGTTTAGAGAGCACAAACTACAGGTTTCCATAAACTCTGAATACTATAGGATACAAAAAGTTTTTACAATACGCTGATTACAGGTAGAATAAATCAAACATTTAGTTTCTATGCGTTTATTTAGCTGATAAGGTTATTTTGGATAAGAATATCTTAGCAGATGAATCGTGTTGAAGAAAGGTAACGTACACATTTCAGCATGCAATACTTTTTGAAAGCTACTATAAAAAATTTTTGAAAAACAGTCAGGAAGACATTCCTCAAACCAAAACATTGAATAAGTTGAAAAACAAATGAGAGAAATTTCCTAGGGCTTGAACAATTCTTGTACTAAAAACGTAAAAACTTTGAATTTTTCCAAAGTGCGTTAGTATTCCAGACAGGTGCAACTGAACTATTCTAATTTATTTTTATTTCTTTGACTGGTTAGAAGTTTCAGTCGCTTTTGATAAGAATCCCACTGGCTACTTGGGCAAACACTGACTGGACAGTATGAAATAAGTGTGAATAAGGCGACAGTGTACAAAGTTTTGGAAGAAAGACCCGGCCGAAGAAGCGGGTATTTGTATGGTGACCGAAATCAAATGTCTGCTGCGCGAAAAGGGCAGTGACAGACTAAACACGTACAATTTACAGAGAACAAACGTGACTCATCCTATGCAAAACACTTTTCAGATGGTCTTCATTTTTGGGCAAATTGGCTAGAAGTGTAGGGTATAATGGAAATCAGTTGTCTTCGAAAGTAACAGTCACAAACTCTGAAAGACACAAGAAAAGGTTGTGATGACCATAATTTGTTGCATGATGAGGAGAAAACGGATAATCCGATGATTTACGGGGAAAAGTGGGAGGTGAACTATTCTTTACACGTGAAACGGAAATGACGTGGATTGTGTGAAAGTTGGTTGAAGTGGAGAAAAGTGGCAAAATGAAGTGAAAACTGAAAAGACGACATGGAAACAGTAACCTGGAAACAATAACATGGGAACAGTAACCAAACAACAAAAGGAAAACAAGAATTGAAATGAAAATTGGAAAACGTTTGTCGAACAAAAATCAATTTCATCCGTTTTTTGAAATATAAAATGAACCGAGAAAACGTATTCCGAAGTTAAATAAGTTGGCAATAAGTTTTCTTCTCAAAATTATATGAGATTTATAGAAATGGAAAGAAGTTATTGAAATTGGCGTTTTTTAGATTTTTCTGGAAAATCTGAAAAATCTGCGATTAAAAACTACATTAAAGTAATCCAAGTGACAAATTTGAAATAAAACTGTTCAGTAGGAATTTCGAAATGCCTCCCAAACTTTGAAATCCAAATATTTATACTGAAGATGAGTTCAAAAAATGGAATGATTCATTCTCCATTATTCCGTTATATACATCACAACGTTTTCGTACACACACACGCACACATAATAAAAAAGACCGGCAACCACAAAAATTTGAAAAGTAATATTGAGGACTCAAAACCAATTATTCCACATATTTATGACATTTGGCATCCAGCAGCTCGAACAGCAGTGCAACAACCGTTGTAGCTTTCAGCAAGAGATGCGATCAGAGATGGGCATGCGGCCTGGAGACAAAAATATTATGGATATTCTGGTTCTCGAAAATTTTTCGGTACCTGTGTGGAAACTCCCTCATATTGTTGACGGGAACTTAAATAGATTTGCACATATTCTTGGCACCAGTAGGGATCGGAAAGGGCGCATCTCGCTAAAAAAAGCTTACAGTTTTTTCTGACATGTTTGAAGAGGTGTTTACTCTCTTGTTAATTCGGGTAGGAGGGCGACGGAGTTTATTTACAAAACAGACGAGGACAACGAAAAGCGGAAAGTTGAAAAGACAAATAAACGTGTAGCACAGTGTATAAGGGAAAAGATTTTAGAGGAGATAAAAAAAGAGGTGTAGGCGGTGAGAGATTTATGATGTGATGGGAGGAAAGCAATGGCAAACACGTGGCAATAACTGTTGTGGGTGTCAAAAATTACTCAAAAGTTAATCGGTGACCAGATGTTCTTTATCTACCGTTTGGGCTCATTGTGGTAGAAGATACTCGTTGATCGAATTGGACACCATTTCCAGATAAGCCGACGTTGGTCCCGGATGGTGTTCCATATGATCCAGTTTGCCATTGAGTAGAGGTACTATAATTAAAATAAAGTAATCTTTTGGAAATTTCACATCGAAATATAGTTGTCGGATTTGACCAAATCTAATGAACAAAGGTTGAACTTTTTTGGACGGGATGTGTTCCAAAATTTTTTAGAAAACTTGAAATCAAAAATATGGGTTTACGGTGAGTGCATTTTTCTGCCACTCACCGATATGGATAATACATTTCAGTGTTATTTCCAGCAACATCAAAAAATCTGCTAGAGAACCTGTAGGTTGTCTGTCCGTTGCGGTTAGCATTGCCATAGTAAATATCATTCGATCCAGCATCACGGAACAATTGAGTGTTGGCATTTTGACCGTTGAGAGTTGGTCCTGGGAGTGGTCCGGTTCCGCGGAGGTTCAATGTGGCTGGTGGAGGCTGGTCACGAAGTCTGGTGGTTTTCAGGTCGGAAGCACTGGTATATCCTACTTGAGAATTTTGTGGCTGATCGAAAAGGGTATATGTTCTTCCGGTCGGAATGTTACCAGTTCCAAGGTTGTTGGTCACAGATGTGGAAGTGTATGGGGAAGCTGTGGAGCTGAATGTGTTGGAAGCCTGATCACGAAGCACTGGGTTCGAGCTGGAAGAGCCGGCTGGAGCGTACTGTCCGAATGGATACACGTATGGTTGAGCGGTGCTGGGGGCTGGAAGTACACGAATTATGAATATTTTTCATTTTTATTGATTTCCCGGAAGAACGTTTAAAAATTGAAAATTGATTCAATATTTCACAAACATTTTTTAATTCAAATCAGTAGAAATCTTTGGTAATTATCTACCTGAGTACTGCACATTATTATTGTACTGGGTTGACCCTGATGTTCTTCCCGCGTTGCTGCCGGAGTTATAGTTGTAACCATAAATATTTCCACTAGACGAGTACGATCCACTGCTGGATGGGTTTCTTTGCACAATTTGTTGATAGTTCACTTGATTTTGCTGATCGTTGGATAGTGCTGGTCCGGTGTAGTAACCATTAGCTGGAACACTAGAGGAGCTAGTGACAATTCCTCCGTTCGCTGATGATCCAGCTGGAAAAATCAATAAATTTTTGTTCTTAAAAACGCTAATGAAAAAATGCACTTACAAGATTGCTCGTAATTTCTAAGCTCTTCTAGATAGGTTTGCGAGTATTCGTTGGCAAGTTGATCGTTCAAAAATTGATAATTCGGATTTTGTACCAAGAAAGGACCATTGTTTGAGTTTCCAGTGTTACTAGTGTCATAGCCATATATGTTACCGTAGGCGTTCTGACAGTGAACGGAGAATGCAGAAAGACAAACTGAAAATCAGAAGCCGATTAAATTTTGAAACTGAAAAGCTGCATGTTACCTAAGAGTAGAGTAGTGAACATTGTCAGCCAAGATATGAGCTACTCCGAAATGAAATTTTGCTTTTATAGTGGTACCAAACTATTTCGTAAAACTAGATTTTGAGTGAGATCTCTTCTACAACATATATTTAGAAAATGGGCGGGGAGTGGATGACTCTTCAGAAAAAACTCAAAGGTAAAGTTAAAGGTAAGCCATGAGATGATCCTAACAAACTTCACTATTATTTGTTGTTTGCAATGCCCATCTCCTTTCTTTTTTCTCTTCGTCGACGAGTCAACAAAGGCATGTCAATGCCCGCTGCCAAGTGTCTATGGCAGTTCACCAAAAGACTGAAATAGAAATATTGGTGGTAAAAGATGAAGATTTTTCATTCGAGAAATGGTTTTGAGTTTTCCAAAGGGAACTGTGAGAGTTTGGTGTTAAAACATCCTTGACATGCAAACAACTTGGTTCCATGATCATTGAAACATGCAGGGATAGACCACCCGTAAAACATGTTAGCAGAAAGTGTCTAGGGTGTTCCGATCAAAAACTGACTAGGATGAGCATCGAAACATATAATATAGAAACCTGATCAGTTCGATTGCTACCAATTCTATCAGTCCCAAAGGAATATTCGTCTGCCATTTTTGGAAGAGATTGCAGTTTTCAAAATTTTTAGCAAAACTATTTTTTGCATAGTCAAAGTTTGTGGTATAGAGAATTTTAATAATCCATTCATCCTGTTTTCTTAGAATGCATCTAGATTTTTTTAATTCGTTCTTGTATCAACTCCTCATTGAGAGCTAGTCTTCCAATACATTTATTGAGAAGTTTTTCAAAATGAAAATTAGCAGTTGTCGAATTTTCTGAATTTTTTTTGTTCAAGCCTTACAGATAGACTGAGAAAACTATTCCAAAATTACGGGAATGGTTGTTTGAATTATCAAGCATTTTACGCCAAATTTAGAATGAAAACTTATGAATCATTTCAAAGCCACGAGTTATACATCTCGGCATGTCTAAAGACTAGTTTGTGCCATCTGAAACAAAAAATTAATAGACCAGAATTGTTATGTGTGAATAATGACTAATACAATTTTAATAACTCTTAAATGCTTTTTTTAAAACCTTCAGGCATCGAATGGTCGTTAACCTAGAAAGGTTTTCCCGGAACAGATGAAGCTTTATCTCTTGTCAGATTACGTGACGCAATTCGTTGTTTTGATAGACTGTGGAGACCACTGAATACCTATACGAGTTCCGCTATAAAATTGTTCCTGCTTTTAAGTTTTATTTCCAGTTCCTCATCCTACTTCCCATCATTATACAGAATTTTTTATGACATCAGTAGTCTACGATGCCTAGTTCCACTCCAAGCCAAAAAAAGACAAGCTCGAAATTTGGGAAAACACAAAAATAACCAAATCTTATCCTCTAAATCCCAATTTTAATCCCTTGCGCGACCATTCGGCGTACTTGCAAAATCGAAATAATACAACGAAAAATTTCTATATCCATGCGATCGATCAAAGAATCAGCTGTTTGACAGGGATTCCTCCTTTGTGAGGTTTCTCATGACGTGTCGTTTCTGTCAAAGCCACAGACACACAAATGTTTTGTTGAGCTCGTGTTGCTATTGGTGATTTTAGGGGCTCCGTGGCTAAGCGAGAAGAGAAGATATATTCATTTCCACCCGGATAGAGATGCTGTCGAATGTTGACTTCTCAAGATGTCCCACTTGTTTGGAGGATTATGGTAAGTTTTTTTCTCTATTATGATGTTTATCGACTACTGAAAGTGAATAAGCAGTGACTCAACTCAGGATAGAGTTATTTCATGATCCAGGAAATGAACTTTTGTATAATGTACAGCTCCTCGAATACTGAGAACGAGGGTTAAATTTAAAATTTTTTGATGTTTTTTTTTCCATTTTTTTTCCAGATGATAACTCTCATCGTCCGTGTGTCGGATTTTGTGGTCACTCAATTTGCTTGAAGTGCCAAACTAAACTTGTGTAAGCCCCCATTCAACAATTTTCAGAGAATTTTCATATTCCAGAAACTGTCCTCTATGCAAACGCAAAAACTCATTCTTTGGCACAGTTATCAACTATCAATTACTCGGTAAATCCCATTCCTTCTCTATAGTGATTTTTCTCAATTTTCATAGACTCATGTCTTGCCATCCGTCAGCTACTAAACGAAAGTCCAAAGAGCCCAACTGCTGGTGCCAAGTCACCAAACCGCATCAGAGCTCCAAGCCAAAAACGGATGACAGAAACTCCGAATATATCGCAACAGGTGCGTCATTTGTAATCATAGATTTTTGAAATTTCGTAGGTTTCCCCACACATTTCTCACACCAATGAACTGTTTTTGTAGGGCTTCATTTTATAAATCGAAAAAGTGTAAACACGAAAGTGAGACTCGTGGAATTGTGTACTTCGTGGAAAGCCCAAAATATTTTTAGTCGTTTTTGTAGTCCATGGAACACTAGGCAGCAATGTAGTGAGAACTAAATAACAATTGAGGGTTTCCAGTACTCAGTTCAATTCGTAACAAAATTCCAGGTTGTGAACGCAACGCGTAGAAGTCGAAGGACCGCTTTGGAGACAACTGTTGACAAAACCCAGCAAAGAGGTACGTTATGCTCGCCGAAAAAAAACAACAACTAAAGAAAAAACCTTGAATTACTGGAAAAATAATTGCTTCTATAGAAATTGAGAACAATTGGATTTCACAGCACATTCCAGCCCCAGAGTCTCGCCGACGAGACCGATCATTGAGACGACTTTCAGAGAGAATGGGTTTGTAGAAAATAACCGAATTCTGACCAATAATCATTTCATAAATTTTTCCAGTTGGTCCTGATAACATTCCAGCCGTGTGCTACAGAACCATCTATACAATTCCGCCTCCCGAGGTAGGTGGGACTTAAAAAGTCTGGAAAAGGGGGAAGAAAAGAAAATGGGCTCACTAACAAGAAATTGAATTATTCAGAACTTTGCCGCCCAGGGAATTCCGTCCGCCTTCAACCGAATGTTCTTCGGGCGTTCATGTTTTGAGATTTGAGTTTTTCGTCTTCTTCCATTTTATTTCTCGCTTGTCTGTGACTGTATTTAATTTTTTTTCGAATAAAACGTTTTTTGCATCATCCAACTTTTGAAATCACGAGTTTGATTCAAATCAGTGCGAGGAAAAAAAAGCTCAGAGCGAAATAAGCTATCCATGAACTCAGAACCATATTTCCCACGGTTTCCCACGTCAGTCGCTCCTAGAAAGCCTGAGTGGTAATCTGATCTTGGGGTTTCGTCTTCAAACAATCCTAGATGTGAACTAACGCCCCTAAACGACCTCATTGTCTGAAACCAGACATTCACAGCCCGAATTTGATTTTCTGAGTAAGCCATTCTGTTTTTCAGGTTTTTATTCCAAATTCTACTTTCTTCGTAACTGAATTCACAATTATTTTTAGTCTGATTTTTTCTTTTTTCTCAGTCTGATTCTAGAAATTATGCATCCGTCTTTGTTGTATATTTTGGTTGGCGTTTTTTTACGAATTCCTAATAGCCCCCTTGAAAAAAAGTATATAAGCATCACGCAAAAAACAAAAAGGCACAATTCAGCCCAGTTGAGCTTCTCCACATCTTAACTTCAAGATGCAGTTTTCTGTGCTGGTCGCCATGCTTGCCATCCTCATCGCTCTCACCTCCGCTGTCAATGCCCATTTTCCAGTCTACAGTCTTTACAAGGAGCGGAAACCGGTTGATTTGGTAAGTGGAGGATTAGAAAGTTCTTTCGAAAAAAAAACTGAAGCAGAAATTCATTGACATTCGATTTTTTAGTTCCAAGCCTTGGCCAGCGCACGGCAAGCAAAACGACGAGCTGGAGTATTTGAGGAGAACTATGATCTGCCATTATCGGAATTCTACCGTAGCAAATAAATCTTCGGATGAATCGTTTTTCTTGATCATATGATAAATGTTTTCTGTTAACATTAATTTGCACATATTGAAATGATTCAAATCAGAAAGGAAAAAATTCAAATTTGGATGATATTCCTAGAATATCTTCCCATTCAAAAAAAATCTTGCATTCTAATTCTGAGATTATTTTTTTTCTTGCCTGAATGATTCAGAAAAAAAAACAGACTAGTCTCAAAGTAAACTTCTGGAGATATACAATTTATTTATATAAAATGGGAGAATCATTAAAAAAATTGAGATAACTTTTTAAACATCTAATTAACTTAAACCTTCTTAAAATCACGGATAGTCATAGATCGCGCCGGACACGGACAGTATGAAGAATCTCCACCCGGTCTTCCGTGTCTACCAGGTCTTCCAGGCTCTCCTGGACGTCCTCTCCGTCCGTTCTCGCCTCGGAAGCCCGGAGGTCCCATAGGACCTGGTAATCCATTGTCTCCGGGTAGTCCTTGTCTTCCGGGTGGACCTTAACAAATCTTATTTGGAGAAAAGTTCTGCAGAGAAGATGGCGCACCTCTGGGACCTGTTGGTCCTGGTGGTCCGGGGAAAATTCGTTCCGGTTTCAATTTGTATCCATTTCTACCATCCTTTCCGTCTTCCCCAGGCGTTCCAGGTTCTCCTGAAATTATTGACGTATTGGTTCAAAAAAATGGAGGGATTTTCATTAGTCAAAACACTGCGGTATTTTCGAGCCGATTGGAATTTGAATCAATTTACGTTTGTTCAAAAAAGTGCAAGTAATTTACTTTAGTGGTCCACATTTTCTAGTGAACTTAAAATACAGGGCAAAAAATTCGGGGGGTACAATGATTCGGGGGTACAAGGGGGTACAACTAATTTAGGGGTACAAAATTGGTGATTCGGGGGTACAAAATTCGTAGGTACTATAATTTGGGGGTACAACGATTCGAGGGTACAAGCTATCGATGATTCGGAGGTACAACCCACTTCATTTGGGGGTACAACGCTTGTGATTCGGGGGTACAATTTTTTTTTGAGGGAGTTTCTGAATTCCTGAATTTCAGAGCGGGATCTGAAAATTTCGGAACTTCAGAATCGGAGAATCTGAAAATTGCCAATTTCAGAACTTCGAAATCTCAGAATTTCAGTGTTTCGGCATCTGAGAATTTCGGACGACAGAAATTGTTCACTTCTCATTGGTACATAGTTCTTTTTGAAAATGGAGAACTGTAAAATAAGCTTGACAAGTTTTACAAACTCAGGTTCTTAATGCTTAATTTAGGATTAAAACCCAGCCGATACTTTCCTCAATACCAATTTTCCTCAATTCTATTTCATTTCCCTTTGTTGCTCAATATTCCTTTTTCCCCAATTTTCCTCAATTTTCCAATTTTTCTTAATTTTCCTCAATTTTCGTGGTAATTGAAACTTTTCTTATTTCTTTCCATAATTTTCTAGATCATTGATTGAAGGAAACAATCACAAATTAGCGATTTACCAACGAAATTCGAAAATCCCAAAAATTGGCCCAAAATGAGCTATTTTCATTCGAAAATTGTTTGAACAGACAATAAAACATTACAAATATTATAAAATTAATTGTTTCGATTAATTACCACAAACATTTGAGCAAAAATGACGAAAAACGAAGGAAAAAGGAGAAAAATGGGATTTGCGAAAAGCTGTGAAATTTGCGAAATTTTCCCATAGATGAGAAAACCCCCCACCTCGGCCACGTACATGGACTAATGACGTCATTGCTCGCAAATTTTATTTTTAGGATTTTCTTAGTTTTCCTTCGTTTCTCATCGTTTTTGCTCAAATTTTCGTGGTAACTAATTGAAAAAAAATTAGTTTTATAGTTTCTGTAATGTTTTATTGCCTGTTCAAACAATTTTCGATAGAAAATAGCTCATTTTGGGCCAATTTTTGGGATTTTCGAATTTCGTTGGTAAATCGCTAATTTGATTGTTTCCTTCAATCAATGATCTAGAAAATTATGAAAAGAAATGAGAAAAATTTCAATTACCACGAAAATTGAGAAAAAGAGAAAATTTGAGGAAAATTGGGAGGAAAAAAACGAAGAATTACATCTATTGGCCAATCAGAAATTACATCTATTGGCCAATTTTTGTGAGGAAACCTGAAAACTGTTCGAGTTATCTGAAAAATTCTGAAGATACGCCATTTGCAACCGTTGCAAATTTATACGGCCACTCCAAAGATCGGGTAGATCATGACCTCCAGGAAAGACATATGGGTCTGATTTTGATTATGTATCATTATAAGCACTGTGAAAAACTGTTTTCATCATGTATGTTCTTTTTTCTGTAACCTTGGCATTATTCCATTGATTGTTTGCTGATTGATGCTGAAAAAGCTTCAATTGGCGCGTTCAGATAAGCTGGAAGGATCGAAAAAGCCAATTAAAAGTAACCTAAATATTCAAACTGTTTATTTATCCTATTTTTCCTGATCTGGAAGCCAAAAAACCAGCGAAAAACGGCTGGATCAGTTCAAATGTTGAACTCAAGAGATCCATTCTTGTCCCTCCAGGCGCTTTGAAGCCGCGTCTTGATATGATACGGTAGTTCAACCTTGGTGCCTGCATGTATAAAGTTTGGACAGTTCGTGAAGATGATAAAAACATCAAAAGAACAGCCGTGCGCTCTGATCCAAGGCTTTCCGACGGTCACAAAGTACGTCGTCTCGACAACTCCCGATAGAATATCGGAACCGACTGTGAGAAGATAAGAAGCTCTTACCATTCTCAAATTGTTTTCTCTGATGAAAAAAAAAGCGAGGTGAATGATTTTGGAAATCGATTTAAAGCTTTAGCTTTCTTTTTTTTCTTTTTCTTCCAGTCCGTTCCCATATTTTCACGGGAGATGTCGAGATGACGTACTTTGTGACCGTTGGAAAGCCTCGGATCAGGGCGCACGGCTGTTCTTTTGATGTTTTTATAATCTTCATCAACTGTCCAAACTTTTTAAATGCAGGCACCAAGGTTCAACTACCGTATCATATCAAGACACGGCTTCAAAGCGTTCGGAGGGACTAGAATGGATCTCTTGAGTTCAAGGTTTGAACTGATTCAGCCGTTTTTTGCTGGTTTTCTGGCTTCCAGATCAGGGAGAATTGGATAAATAAACAGTTTGAATAATTTAGTTACTTTAAATTGGTTTTTTTCGATCCTTCCAGCTTATCTAAACGCACGGATTGAAGCTTTTCCAGCATCAATCAGCAAACGACCACGGGCATAATGTCAAGGTAACAGAAAAAAAACATACATGATGAAAACAGTTTTTCACAGTGCTTATAATGATACATAATCAAAAGCAGACCCATATGTCTTTCCTGGAGGTCATGATCTACCCGATCTTTGGAGTGGCCGTATAAATTTGCAACGGTTGCAAATGGCGTATTTTCAGACTTTTTCAGATAACTCGAATAATTTTCAAGTTTTCATCACAAAAATTGGCCACGAAATGTAATTTGTAATTCCAAATCCAATTATCAAAAAATTAGATAGATAACTTCAACGGTTCAAAAGTTATGATCCAAGACATGAGTGGCCGTATAAATTTGCAACGCACTGTATACCGACGTTTTTCTCAGACGAAACTAAGAAAATACTGAACTTCTTAAAAACAAAATGATAGAATTCTCCACAAAAAAGTTTAAACATCAAGAAACTTTGTGAATTTAATTTCAGAGTCACAAAAACTGTTCAAAGAAAATACCAACCTGGTCTTCCTGGTTCTCCTGGTTCTCCTGGTAAGCCACGCAATATTTTGATGGTTCCTAGTATAGATCCGGGCAGTCCTCGTTTTCCAGGCAACCCCTTTTCTCCTTCCAGCCCCATTATTCCTCTCCGTCCTGGAGGCCCTCTTGGACACATTATACAGGCTAAGCGTTCTCTGAAAACGCATTTCTTGGCGGGAAGCGTTTCAAAGTTGTTGATTCCACGTCGTCCTGGCTGTCCTGGCATTCCAACGTCTCCTCTACACCCAGGAGGTCCTGGTGGGCCTGGTGGACATCTTGGAACAAGAGGTTCACAAACGCACCAGGGCGGTAAATTTGATTGGAGTGTGTTTCTAAAGATCCTTTCTATGAAAACCGACTTTTTTGTGACACTTCTCTTCCTGATGCTTGAAAAATGTTCTTCACTGACCTCCATAATTTGGTCCCAGGCAATGTTCGTAGTAACCTAACAAAAAGCTGTTTTTTTTTTGCCGGAAATGTCTATAAAATATACCGTAAACTCAGCTACATTTTTTCTCACTATCACAGATAGGTCATTCAGTTCTCGATATATTGTTATAGAATAAAACAGTCCATATAAAACAACGACTAGTGCGAAAAATGGGAAAAACACGAAGTATAGGGAATTTGTGAGAGAAGATGGCATTTCCACGGTATGACAAAATTGTTTCACACTGGCAAACACTGTCATCGAAGATTTTTTTCTTTGTAATCCGCTGCAGATTTACTATATACGACTTGGCATAGTTTTCCTGCCATTACGTCATTATTTCTTTTTTCGTGTCTTTTTTGAGATTTTGGCAGCTTATTACTCTTTTTGTTTAGTTGATCTTCCTAAGTTAAAAAGGGAAAATTTGTGAGATTTGTATTTTACGCAACAGCCTGTTTGGAATTTCTTTACATGGAAATTCTGCCTATCTATGTTTTTGTAGCTTTTTGAATACCAAACTTTATTTCAGAAATCATATCAAATCGAAATGAAACTTTGAAAGTGTCCATTATTGCGTCAGACACATCATCATCAAAGTAACATGATATTGATAGAAAAACAAGCAAAAGAGCTGCTCACAATTTTGAAGCTGAGGGAATGAGAATTTAGACGAAAAAGAAAACATCATGGATGATGTTAAATATTTGGAAAATCGGAAAAAAGGGGTCATAGAAAAGCAAGAAAAGAAAGTTTAGTTTAGAAATGAAAAAGTTTACAAAACACGGTTCAGAATGACGGCAAGAATTACAAGTGATGAGAATTGGTGGCACACTGCAGACATTGTGATAATACGGAGATCCTTGTTACTGTAGGGGTCCACATTGTACTCGTCTTTGTTAGCGGGCTTGATTGGGATGCGTGTTGGCTTGGCACGCGGAACGATGCGTTGGAGAGGGACTTCAATGTACGGAGATCGGTTTTGTGGTGTGACGTGGACGGTACGGGTGATTGGATAGTAGTCACTGTGGTCGAAAGTTAACTAGAAATATTCGAATGAGGCCGGAAACATGGAATTTTCATTTCAACTCACCTCATAAGTACCTCGATTTGCAAGGCGCCAAAATTCTCCATCTCCGTAACTCACAACAATCTTGGCCTTCTCATCAATACTAACAGTGGCATTTACAATCCCTTCTCCAGTTTCAGCGTCAATGACAAGACCGTGGATAGCTCTGTAACATTCATATTGTTTCATTCAAATCTAAAGCGATTTCAAGACATACTCATGAACTAGTGAAATAAACTTGAGCAATGCGTATTTGTTCTCTTCCCACAGCTTTACCAACTTTGCAGTTTTTGGAAATTTCTCACAGTTCATCTCAACAGTCAGCTCAAAGCAATTAGTGTTCAAATAGTTCCAGTCTTGCATTCCTCCAGAAACAATGTACCTGAAAAAAACTTGAATACAGTAATATCTTGTAATTAATTTTTTACCAGTCCGCTCCATTGATGATACCATTTTGAGGATCCACAGCAACATTCAAATCGTCATCCAAAC
Source organism: Caenorhabditis briggsae (assembly GCF_000004555.2). Classification (NCBI taxonomy): domain Eukaryota; kingdom Metazoa; phylum Nematoda; class Chromadorea; order Rhabditida; family Rhabditidae; genus Caenorhabditis; species Caenorhabditis briggsae. Next base: position 813,941 of record NC_013491.2, on the reverse strand, counting down.
ACCTCGGCCCCTCTTTCCACATACGCTCGTGACCTCGTGCATACGAGTAAGCCAACCGGACGAAAAGTGCATTGTCGGGTGATGGAGCGTAATGTGCTTGTCTAGTACGTGTTGGATAGTCATCGAATGGGTAATTCACTGAAATTATGTTTGGTTAGAATAACTGCAAGTTGTGATAACTGGAAAAAACAACTAACCAAGAGTCGTGCCACCGTGCAGATTAGCTGATAGAACGAAAGGAATTTGGCGAGTCCAATTCATTACAGCGATTGTTTCGGGTTGAATATCACTTGTCGGAAAATAATTGGGAAAACGACTTGGAAAGTTTCGATTCAAATCCTTTCCATTAGCATTTTGACGTCCGGTGATTCCAGATGAATCTCCTTCTGACGCATGCTCATACCCGTCTGGATTCATGGATGGCATCAAATGAATTCTAGTGCTGTCAACAAGTTGGTGGATCCATAAATTGGTGTTATAGTTTTGAAGCAAAGTTTCAGCTAGGGAGACAAGGAAGACACGTCCAGTGACCTATTAAGGAAAATAAATCATAGATTAACACGAAAATGTAGGCTAACCTCATTTCCATGCATATTTGCCACATACTTGAATTCCGGAATCAACTTTCTGTGCTCTTTCGGATACCTGGACACCACAAAAACCCACAACTCTCTTCCTTCTACTGACTGACCAGCCGAATAAATATGTGTCAGATTTGGATATTTTCTGTGAAGGTTCTGAAACAAAACCGTGTACTCTAAGACTCCAAAGAGAGCTTACATGAATGTGATCCGTCAATGTTGAGTAGTTCATGTGCCTGAAGTGAAGTGGGTCACGAAACGGACCGATGGTCTCGCGCAACTGGTTCATCGTCGCGATTTCTCCCTCTTTGGTGAAGTGGCGGATTAGCATCTGAAGAGAGATAAGAAGTTTTTCGGCAAAGTTAAGCTAGAGTGGTTTCTGTACTCTTGAAAATCGAGAATTTTTTCACATTTTTTTTTCAATTCGTCATTACAGTAGCATTCTGAATAAATTCTGAACAATTTTTCGGCAACTATAACAAAAAAATATAATGGCCTACAGTACCTGTTCATCTTCCTCAGCATGCCGTGACCCGTGTGCAAAAGCACACAACAACAGTAACCAGATAACCGTCTTTCTCATCGCATGGAGTTACCTGAAAATTACTTCGAATAATAGTTTCTGTTTTCAAAATATAAAAATGTGGAAGCAAGAAGAAGAATGTGGGAACATGAACAAAAAACCGTGTTATCAAGATTCCTCATTTCAAGTTTCAATAGGAAAAATTGTTTCTCCATGATGTGTCACTTTGATGAAAAACCAAACTTTGACATTGCCTTCATCTATCTTGTTTCCACTTTGTTGCAAACTCCAAAAGGACGATGACATAGAAGAAGAACCCCATTGGTCTCTGGGGAGCCCGTAAGAAATAGAAGACGGGTAGAAGAAAAGTTGAACAAGACGTAGAAGAAGGCGTTACGCGAATAATAGAAGTAGTTTTGTCGACAAGTATTAGTTACGGATATGACCCAATTACCCATTGAAACGCACTTATTGTTAAAAGTGCAACATGGAATGGAAGGGAAGAGCAAGCAATTAGGATAGTTTGAAATGACTTAACAGTTGTTTTGAAATGACTTAACAATTGAACAGAAGATTTTTTATCCTGATCATTTTAACTCATGCGTGTTATTCGACTCTTAGCCTCAATCAGAAGCATGTCTTTTTTTGGTATTCAAAAAATATGTCCCGAAATACATCTATTCTAGAGAATTGAGCATTTTGGTTACTGTAATAAAATAAATATAATGTTAAAATTCAAAAACCTTGTCTTGTTTTTCAAATATAAAATCTCTACGCATCGATGCAATACAAATCAAGTATGTTTTTAAAAAGAGCTAAAAAGCGCGTTTTATTTCGGCGCAACAAAGAATAACAAGAACATACATTATTTTCTCCGATTATGCTTCTGGGGATATATCCATCGCTTCAAATACAAATACCAGGCGTCAAAAAGAGGATATGGGGTAAAAGAGGAAAGTCTGTGGAAACTCGAGAACAACCCCGACGGCGCTGGTGACGATGGGTTGAGGAATAGGTGCCATCATAAAAGTACGTATTGAGTGTCATAGAAAGCGAAGAGGAACCTATTCTCATCTCTGATGGCGTAGTGCCGACGCGAGTTCAAAGAGGAAGAGATGGGTAGAGGACTCTTAAAATGGCACACATGTGCGCAAAATGAGAAAAATGGTGCAATTGCACATTTCAGTTTTAATTTACAACAAGGTGGAGCAGAGCCGAGGAGAAGAAAAAAGGGCTCTTTTCTAGTTTAGAGGTCCCAAAAAAATTTAGAGGTCCGAAAAAAAATTAGAGGTCTCAAAATAAAATAGAGGTCCGAAAAAAAATTAGAGGTCTCAAAAAAGTTTAGAGGTCCCAAGAAAAAATAGAGGTCCAAAATACGAAAAACGCGCAGATGTTGGAATATGGTACTAGTATTTGAACTGTGCGAGTAGTTTGAGTTTTAGGGTCTTATAGGATGACAAGACTACTCCTAACAATTTTAGCTCCAATTCTCTCGCATCTTGCCGATGAACCCCAATTTACATATGAGGAAAATTTGGGCAATACAGTAATCACACCGTGATTATGCTGTCTCTCAGGCTTAGATAATTGTCAAAAAATATGCATTCCTAAGCCTATTAGAAGTATAAAATATATCATCAACAATTATTTTGCTATAAGACCTCAAAACTTTAAATTCTTACACAATTCAAATTTTAGTACATTATTCCGGTATCTGTGCATTTTTAAGTTTTGGACCACTATTTTTTCTTGGGACCACTAAACTTTTTTGGGACCTCTAATTTTTTTTTGGGACCTCTATTTTATTTTGGGACCTCTAATTTTTTTTCGGACCTCTATTCTTTTTTGGGACCTCTATTCTTTTTTGGGACCTCTAAACTAGAATAGAGCCGAAAAAAGGATAGTGAAAAAATTGAACTAAAAGATGAAACGATAAAAGAGAAACCAAAAATAGAAAAAGAAGACTGTTCCGAGGGTTCGTCTCTTGGTGATGAATGAGTCAAAAATTCATCCTCCGAGTCGAGAAGGGTGAAGGAAAGAAGTGAAATCTTGAGACGGCTCAATGAACTTCTGACACAACTTATTTTTTTTTACCGCCCATTTTTAGAAAATTCGCATAAGAAAAACGGAAGAAAGCAACGCGAAAATTCAATGAAGAGGAAAATCAAGTAGGGACCATGTTGAGCTGAAAAAATGCACAAGTAAAGGCGACGAGAAAAAAGGATAATGAAATTAGAATTCCGGATTTGGGGGAGCCAGACTGAGCGGGCTTGAGGAGGCGGGGCTCTACGTGCATATCTCGAAAAATTGTAATTTACCTGGAGAAAAGTGTGGGTGACTACTTTTTTTGTCCCATTTTAAGACGGGAAGAAATGTGTTTCGGGAACTTGAATAATGTAGTATCAGTTGTAGAAAATGTGGTCCAATGACGTTTGTAGACTCCACCCACTCGAATATAAGATATGAATTGTAACCCCAATTAAATTTTTTAAAAAAATTGACATTGATAAATCAGACTGATATGTTCTAATCAAAATACATTCTTGCAAACTTGAAAATTAAAAAATTCGTTGGAACTCAAATGATCTTTGCAAAAACTACGCAAAACTGAACTACAGTAGTTCAAAAAGCCAATGAGATGAGAAAAATGTTTCTTAGTTTGTCACTGACAGAACGATGGGACAGAAAGAAAAATTACCTTGCCTACTGGTCAGGGAATATTTTTGAAATTGTTTGCACAGAAAGCTTTAGAAATCATAAAGCTTCTGACGTTTCGAAATCCAAAAACTAAGATATACAGTCAATCCGGTCAATGAAATATATAAAATTGTATTACTTTGAAAACTTTAGAGAGTGTGAATCAGACCTAAATTGAAAATGTTGCGTTCACTGAATTTGTTGAAAGTTTCTATTTTCAGCTTTTTGCCGATTCCTGCAAGACACCTGTTTTTTCACGTTTAAGTATGAAAACATCGAACTGAAAATTATCACAACATTGTTTCTCAAAAATTCACAACCTCTATTTCAACTGATTGCCAACACCCGACACCAATGTTACACTTGGATAGAAGTGAGTAATATTGAATGGATATGTGTAAAGTATGCGATCACGATAAGAATCTTTTATTTTTCGATTGAATCATTTTTTTTTATTCGAACACGTGAGCTGTTGTTTGATTGGTTTGAGATCATATGAGAGAACGAATTATCTTTTTAGAGCAACGTTTGGAACCGGTGAATGCAAAAAATTAAACATGACTCCAAATTAAAATTTTTTACTTTTTTCAAAAATTTAATTTTGCGTTCAGAAGTCTCGTTTTCACGAACCAATTCGTTTTGTCAAATGAAAAAGAGAGAGGAACAAAATGAATAGAATCTAGATTGGCCCAAGAGGTTACAAATTGCTTAATTGTCCAGTTTCACCATTTAGGAAGATAGAACGAGTAGAATGAGCAGACACGAAAAGAGGAACTGACTCTTCGCGGTAATAAACGAGAAATTGGTGGGATGGATTGTCCTAGAAAAGTAAGGGTGGTAGTGGTGAAAGTCTGGTGAGCAAATGGTGGTGGGATCTGTCACCGGCTGTTGAGAGTGGTGGAATTTGACTCAGGGTATGCGCAGCGGGGGGATAAATGGATCAACTCCATCACTACACCACCCCGTATTGCAATAAATGACTTTTTGTAACAAAAAACGGAGCTACGAGTTGCGCAAGTTGGAGGTCAAATCTCACCAGGAAGAAGAAACATTAGGCACTCGGAGTTAGATATGTGTCGAATTGGTGTGTAAAATAACAGAGGTGGGAAAGAGAGTGATATGATGATGCTCTTTTCTCCATTTCACATTTGTTGTTCTTTGTCGGATGGGTCAAGCTATAAAATCTGCTAAGTGCTATCAATCAGGTGAAGCTTGATAAGAAGATTTAGAGGAAAACTAGCCTAGTGGAAGTAGATGAAATTCTCAAAAATAGGTAAAAGGTCAAAAAATAAATGTTTCCTTCAAGTCAGAAGACGTCAAATGCAACATGAAAAAAGAGAAAATATATTGGTGTAACCTCGGGGGAAAAAACCAATTAGAAAACTCGGTCGCAAGAAATTGAAGGTTAGAAAAACCAATATATTGTTGACTTTTCATAATTTCAATTGGGTTTTGAAATTATAGGTGGGATTAATTTTTTTTTCCTTTTTTCGAGGTTGCCATTTTTTCTTCTCTAATTCTGACAGGATCATTATTATATCAGAATGTCTTAATGTGTCCTAATGTCAGAATGTCTTAGAGTCTTCACACCATGAAACTAAAATTTTTGACAAGTGCCTCTTAATCCGAATTTCATGATATCATCATGATATTTTCAGTTAGTACATTCACCTGGATGAAACTGATTCAAATTTTTTACACATATTTGTTTTGCTTTCAGCAGTTTTATAGAACCTATAGAACATTGATTCGAAAAACAACTGAAAAGCCTCCGAAATTTTTCAGAGCGAGTGAAAAATTAAATCTCAAAAACCATATCTTTTTCCACAACACCCCATGAGTCATCAATAAAAAAAAACAGAAAATTGTTTTCTCCTAAGTTTTCTATGCTGCTTAAAAATTCATTTCCTAAACTTCCGTAATAGCTTTCACCTTCCATCTATCATTCCACGAAACTCTCAGCCCCCGCTTCACTTTTTTCCTCTTCCTTTTCTGTTCCCAAAGAAGAGCACACTAAATTCGAATTAGCTTCTATCAATGCACACTCACCAACATGCAAGTACACCACAATGGTCTTGTTTACGTCGTATCGTCTGAAGTCTGTCTTTTTTCACAACGATGAAAAGTAATAATACGCTACTATGTAGACACACTTATCTTATCAAACATGACCAATTCTTATGACACGATGATTTCTCCGGCATTTTCGAAATGTTATTTATAACTTGCAGAATAGTCTTTTTTTTCAATTATCTTATCTCTCTTTGTTTATAGTACACACTCTTGCACTTTTGATTGCTTCAAATTTTAAAAAGTTCCCAATAAGATATAAACCCCGCAGTTGTCGGAGGAAATTGGTTTTCTTCTTGTTTCCTTCGACACAAGAAAAAAAGCTTCAATTTTTTGGCGAATTCTTTTTTGAGCATTTTGCGGTCGAGCTCAATAAATGCATGTCGAGTTTCCGTTTTTCTTCTATGAATTTCCATATGAGTGAGTCTTCGAGCCATGTTTGGGTTCTCGCGTGGCAGCAAGTTAGATTTTTTGCGAATTTTCAACTCGAATCTTTTAGGGAGATTTCATTCAAACTTCTATATGACAAGGGACCTTCAAATAGGTGAGCTTCTCCCTCTAGATGATTTTGACATGCTGATTTCAAAAATCAAAAATTTACTATAAAGATATATAAAAAAATCATACATTTTGAGAAAAAATCTTTTATTTTAGAAATCGAGGTCGGAACTTTCCTAACTTTTGTGGGTTGTAGTTTTAATTACTTTCTTGATTAAAAAAAAATAATAACTTGAAACCAGTAGTCACTTTCATGTCAAAAATCTGTCTGTTTTAAATTGTTTCCTGTTCTCTATTTCAAATATTTTTCAGAGTTTCAAAAAACCGAACGAAATTCGAGAATTTGATTACCCGATTCAACTGTTAAAACAGAATTGTTGAAAAGCGCTTGCTGCCATTCTACACCACTTGTCCATCTATCTATTTTTGCCATGCCGCTTCCTCATTAACCCGAAACCATTTGGCTACGAGCGGAAACATTGTTTGTGTCCTTCTTCTCGCCTTTCTCTTTCCCCGTCCGCGTCCACTCTTTCTTTCTCTTGTTTCTTCGGATACCACAATACAAACGACACCAGTAGAAAATAAGTTAACTTTCTTTTCCCTGTTTTCCTCCCGTTCCCGCCTGGTCTTCTCGGTCTGCTGTTTGCGAGACCCTACTCTCCCCGAAACACACCAACATTTCGCTTTCCATATGACCTCGTGCCAATTGCTAGGCGCTCGGTTTCCTAAACACTTTGGTCCTTTTTCCTTGAACACCGCTTACCTATAAATATCTCAAAAATGTATATTACAGTAAGAAGACTCAAGTAAGGATGCTGAAATGCGGCACAATCATGCGGCCTCAGTTTTCAGTAAGTTTGGTTACACTGTACCAAACAAAAAATGACCATTGAAATAAAAAAGGACTACTTTGTAGTGTAGTCTCTCTTTTCTGTATACACGAAGTGATAAGAATTTCGGTCTTCCCCCATCAATATTTTCTTTCCATTCACCATCTTCTTATCACCAAATGTATATATTTAGTTTCGAAAATTCTGCAGAAAATCTCAAACCTCTTTCTTTTCCGTTCACAATCAACCAAACCTATTTTCAGCAAATGATGAAGCAGAGCGTCAACGCGCTTGCAAGTAGTCATGCGACTATTCGGCAATCTTCTGGTAACCACTTTCAATACGTTTTCCAAATTATATAAATTATGATTCAGATTTGCCCAAACTCCCCGCACCAAAGCCAGAAAAGACACTTACGCATTTTTTGGATTTCGCAGAAGCATTACAGTCGAAAAAGGAATTCGAGGAAACCAAACATGTTAGTTTTTAAATAAATGCGATGAAAAATCGAGAAAAAATTCAGATTGTACACGACTTCGTGGTTAAGGATCTGTCAAAACTTCAGGCACTTTTGGAAAAGAGAGCGAACGAGCTTCCAAACTGGGTAAGTCAAAAATAAAACTAATTCAGTTGATAATCGAAAAATAATTAAACATATCTCAAAATCATATCCCAAATTTTGAAACCTGTTTTCTATATGATGTTCCGGTCATGTTACTTCAAAAAAATCCTAAAATTTTAATCTTACAGCTCACTCCTTGGTGGCTTAACATTGCTTACCTTGCTGCTCGCACCCCTCTGCCCGTTGTCACATCTCCAGGAGTCATGTTCCCGAAATTCGATTTTAACACTCCGGAAGGACAATTGGAATATGCTGCGAAAATCAGTCAAGCGGCTATCAAATTTTACCTTCTTGCTAAAAAGTTAGTTCTTTTTTTTTTCTGTGCTTTCAATCAATATTTTTTCTGTGCTTTCAATCTCAGAAATTCGTATTTCAGCGATCAACTGAAGCCTGACATGTCTGGAAAATCTCCACTAGATATGAGTCAGTACAAATTTCTGTTTGGAACCACCAGAGTACCGAAAATTGGAGTTGATGAGATCAAATATGGATGTGACTACAAAGAAAAGTTGCAACACATTGTGGTGATCAGAAATGGACATGTGAGAAAACAATTGTTTGATTACAAATGTATGAATACTGAAATTTTCAGCTTTTCCGTGTCCAAATTCTTGACAGCAATGAAAAACCACTGTCGATCTCAGCTATCACTGAACAACTGCGAGAAGTTGTCTCAGAGAGTGAAACTCCAAATCCGCACCCAGTGGGAATAGTGTCTTCCGATGGACGTGACAAATGGGCCATAGTGTATTCATCTTTGAAAAGTTAGTTCAACATATTCTTCCAGAATTGATAGTTTACTTCAGAAGACAACAAGAATGCTGAATCCCTGGAAGCTGTCGAGAAAGCGCTATTTGTTGTTTGTCTGGACAAGTCCAGTGATCCACCAGTGGGGTATACTGAAAAAGACGAACAGAGCCGACAGGCACTTCATGGAGGTGGCTCAAAGGTCAATTCGTGTAATAGATGGTTCGATAAAACTATACAGGTAAAACATCTTTGCATTTACAACTGAATGATGTGAGAAACTATCCAAAACACATAACTTCAATTTCAGTTTGTTATTGGAACCAATGGATACACAGGAATGACCTACGAGCACACTCCTGCTGAAGGACCACCGGTTGGAGCTCTTATGGATTATATTTGTGATCAATTGTAAGTGAAGCTTACGATTTATTGCTCTACACTCTTATGAAAAAATGCTCGAATATTTGTTCATCGAATCCCTTATCTTTTTGTTTTTTCAGCGACGCTAACGCTTTCTATAAAGACGGACCATCCTCTAGCTCCAAAGTTCAACATTTGCCTCTCACTACCACAGCAGAAATCAACCAGAGAATCGCAAAAAGCTCCAAAAACATGGATCACACTGCCAATGACTTGGACATCGTTGCATTCACTTTCAAGCCATATGGAAAGAATTTCCCGAAATCTGCGAAAATTTCTCCAGATTCTTTCATTCAGATGGCTTATCAGCTAGCATTTTATAGAATTCATTCTTCCCGTAAATTTCATTTCGTTCCATGGTTTTTTAAAGTAATTTTCTTTCAGTTCCTCCCACTTATGAAACAGCAACACTTCGAAAGTTCACCGAGGGCCGAACGGAAAACATTCGATCTCCAAGCAGCGCCGCAGCCTTATTTGTCAGACAGGTATGACCTGATTTTCTCTGCGTAAAAATTCAAATTTCTGCTTCCAGATGGTATCTAAGCCTCCGCGACCGGTCAATGAAATCCACGATGCCCTCATTCATGCTACAAACACCCACAAAAAGTATACATTGGACTGTATGAATGCATCTGGAATGGATAGACACTTGTTGGCTTGGAAGTTGATCGCATCTGAAAATAATCTCCCAACTCCGGAAATTTTTGGATCGAACATCTATCAACAACTGAACCATTTCCAAGTGTCCACCAGTCAAGTCCCAACTCGCCATTTCATCCAAATGTGCTTTGGACCTTCTGCTCTAGACTGTTATGGAATCTGCTACAATCCACAAGAAACTGAACTACATTTCATGATCTCTACGTTCAAAAGCTATGGATCGACTAGCTCGAAAAAGTTTGCCAAAGAGCTGCAAAAAGCATTGATTGATATGAAGTCGGTCATCAACAAAGCTCAGAAACAGTCTTCAAAGCTTTAGGAAACTATACGAAACTTATGATTGTATCTTTGTGAAGTTTTTTGAGTTCACCCGCCATAACTAGTGCTTTTTACGTGTTCAGATCCCAATGTTTATGTAATAATTTGCTTGTAGATATGTTCAAATTCGATAAAGAAATTCTATTTTTGTCAGGATTCTTGCTCTCATAAGTAATTTCCTCTGATTTCAAGAGTTTTCGGTCTATTCCGTGGTTATTGCTCCGAATAGTTTCAAGTGAGTCTGAAATTCATAAAACTGCTTTCTTCGATACCACGTGTGCGCAAAACGCGCAAAGCATCCGCGAACGCGCCAGTGCGCACTTGACGTGCATTGGGGACGTGTGGGAATTATAAAAACACTGATTTGCGTTTTCACGAGCCTTTCTCGACTTCAAAGTAGAACATTTTTCTGTTTTATTGGGAAATTAATCCGAAAATTGTTATATTTTGTATTTACAGATCTTTCAAAGCAGCAGAACTAACAAAAAGCCAATGAAGTTGTAGAAAACCAATTTTTTGTTGTTTCCACTAGTTTTCAAAGAGAAGAAAGAGAAATAATGATTCAAGAACGGGAAAAATTTTGAAATGCACATAGCCAGTGTCGAGAAACGTTTAACTTTGAAAAACCTGTTGGGACTCGTCCAATATCTGAAAAATTCCACTTATGAAACAATCGACACAATTTTCTGCTAGTTTCGCTTGATGTGGAAAAAAAACGAATTGTGACACTGAGTTTTTTGGAAACGATGTTTTTATTTAATATTAGACGTTTGCGAAAATCGTAGAACTAAATTAAAAATAAATGGAAACAAAAATGATGGGATTAAGCGCAAGTTTTGCTTGCTACTAATGAATTAAATGATTATTGGTGGACGTTAATAAATTTTAAGTTTTCCTTTAAAACTCCCTTCCAATTCGTTATTTTTCACAAGAAAAAAAAACGATGTGTTTACTGGGATCGGAACATCTTCTCCACCTTCAATTAGTTTTCTACCGGATCCAGATTTCTTTGGAAGTCAATTAATAGTATTGACTAGCTATTAAGTGGGAAAATATGACGAATTCAGATTCTAGTTTCATTTGGCTATTAGAACATCAAGTCAATTTAGAGTTGTCCGGTATAATTGGAAGAGTCGAGAAGGTTGATTTATTCTAACATTTATTTACAAAAAAAACAAGTTATGTGAAAACTAATTCGTTGATGCTGAATACAAAACATTTTAAAAATGCACGATTCCCGTTTCAAATTTGTTTTAGTATAATTTATGAGATTGGCGGTTGACAATTCCAATGTCTTGGGAACAACAAATCAACAACTGCATTGGAATATGGGGCACAATGTCCACGTCGAGCGTACCATTCTTGTCCGTAGAATGCGATGAACATTCCGGTTCCTGAAAATCGACATGTTTTGGATAAAAGGCAAAAAGATTGTTCACTTACCAATCAAGAGGTTGAACCAGAGCGCTGTGTTCCAAGCGGAACGGTTTGTAATAAGACGTGAAACTGCGAAAAAGATGCCACCAAAGATAAAGTAAAGTACAAACATAACAGGGTAGAAACATCTGAAAGCCACACCAAACCAGTATTCGTGAAATACAGCGGAAAGAAAGAATACAGCCATTTGAGCGGCCTTCTGTCCTTTTCGTCCCGGATAATATGCAGCCAAATCACGAAAAACGTATGCGTAAAGCCAATCGTGGACTACTAGGTTCCAGTTTCTATAGTACTCGGCCATGTTAGAAGAGTTCCACCAGTTCTGAAATAGTTTATGATTTTATTGAACTACTTTAGCAACTTGTACTAGAAAAATTTACCAAATAAAACTGTCTATCAGCAAACTGCATCATCTCGGAAAAACAGTTCAGCCAACAATGTAAAAGTCCATAAAAAAGAGTGATGAGGCAAATGATTCCAGGAATGATTCCCGTAAATAGAGACAGTGCAATGGTGGACAGGCTAAGAGAAGTATAATCCTGGACATGAAGCCAAGGGAAAACCCATTGTGTGTAGGTAAGGTTAACAAATTCAATGATAGCTAGGCACTCTAAGAAATAGAGACCGGCAGCTTTCATGTCTCGTTTTTCGGTTCTGGAAGTTTTTGAAAATAAGATTAAACTTGAAGAGAAAGCAATTACCTGGGGTAGCTATCTCTGTAGATGAAAGATGGGCAAAATTGGTAGTAAAGGAATTGCTCAAGAGTTGGCCAAGCATTGATCTAAAAATGAATCATGGTCGGAAATGCTTTTCAAACGTTTTGATAAAAAATTCCAGATCCAAATCCTCATTCCCTCACCGTTCCCCCACTCTTCCTTATCATTGCTCTCGACCAGTTCTCTCTAATAAAAGAATGTACTTTCATTGCGATCCTTGTCTGGAAACAAATTAATTAGCCTTATTCCTCTCTAATTGCCATAGTTCCTTTCCACTTACCGTCTCACATGTGATGATGAAAGAGCATGCGCAATTAAGATTTGATTCGTAAAGAAACTTAAGTGGAAAATAGAAAAATGCAGTTAGGTAAGTAAGATATGTGGCGACAAATGGCATCTGAAAAAACCATAATTCTAGAGAAATGCCAAAAATTTTAAAGACTCACATTCGAAGGCAAATTGGTGTTTTTTGAAGGGATTGTGGACCAGTGTTGGTAGGCGAAGTAAACGCCGATAGTGCTCAAAAACATACCGGTCCAGACTGCCATTGTTGAGAAAAACTTTTCAAAGTTCCACCAGATCAACCAGGTATGGTGTAATGGCATTTTTTGCACGAGGATGTCATCAACTAGGGCTCGAAGGAAAAAAAGCAAGAATACTGCAGTGAAACAGTTGTATACGATTTTCATGTTACCATTTCGGAACTCGGTTCTGGAGAAGAAATAATAGAATACTTGTGTTAAGGATATATAGTAAAAATAAAGTGATGCTGAGAATCAAAGATTGGAATCTTCCGAAATTGAATACAACTCACGTTAATAACGACTCTCGAACTACAAAAGTTTTCTCCTTGAATCCTTTGTGCTTCGTCTTCACCGCAACACCCTCCTGATGCTCTTTCAGAATCACATTATTATTGTTCTCCTCTTTCAGGTCAATGGAACCCATGATTGAAATCTGTAAAATGTCAAAAGTATGGGAAAGTAACGATAGGAGGGTTGAGATGCCAAAGTGAGTGACTGCCGCCGAATTCGAATACACACAGAGACACACGGAGGTTCTCGTTATCAAACGGGTTTCCTAGGAAATGAAAGGAGAGGAGAATGGCAGGATAGGGGAGGATCATGGCATAGGATTTGATGTCTTGCTACTTAATTTCGACTGTTTCCAGTCTATTCAGTGTTTTTCCAGTCTTTAGTAGAGGAGGATTCTGGAGAATTCGGGAGAGGCGAAAGTTTCCGAGGTGTACGGAAGGAAAAAAGTGAGGGAGAATCCAAGTGGTCGAATCCGAGTGAAATGGGTCATTGAGGTGGGAGGAAGGAAGACTAGATGAGGGAAAAGAGGTGAAATGGGCGAGATGGGCATACAGAAACAAGCATATCCCTCCCCGTACTGTGGCGATTCGGATGAAAACGAGGGAGGTGAGGAAGCGGCAGTTACATTTAGGCCACCAATTCTTCTTCTGCTGCTTCTTTTACTTCTTTGGAGAACGTGAAGACGCATCCCCAATCCTGACAACTGAATACTCCGGAACGAAGAACAACAGGACGAATCGACTATTCGGTGCTAGAAGTGAAAACAAAAAAGATTCTAATCTAATTTAACCCGGGTTTTAAATCCCCGCTCGGTGTCTTTGGTATGCTTTGAACTGTGTAGCCTACAAGAAAGCTTTCTGGTGAGATCAAACACTGAACAAGTTAGAATATCTAAAGAGGTGTCAGGGGAAAATCACAGAATTTTTTAAAAATCTTTTGGTATACTATTATATTGTTTTTATTACTTTTTCCAGAATCTCGCTCTAGTCAATTTTTGTTTTTGAGTTTTTAGAACTTACATGTTCATGAAACAATCCAAACCAACTGTTTCTTTTCATCTTGGACGACCAGAAGTACTTTAATATTCCGAAACAAAAAAAAACAATTTGAAATGATTAAAATCCACTTCCACCTCATTATTTTATACATCACCACCCTAATTGTTAAATTAAATCACGTCGATTGTAGAGAAAAACAATATCATCTGGTAGAGAAAAATGTTCTCTATTTTAACCTTCACTTTTATGGAAAACACTCTCACTAATCCTTCTGCAATGCTGTAACTTCAATCACATTTCTTTACTAGTCTTTGAAAAACTTTCTGACTCTTTTCGGACAAAAAAAAATCGTCCACACAATTCTAAATTCTTCTCTTTGTGGTTAACTAATAGATCGATCCTCATCCATTTGAACAACAACCTTAAAAACAATACTCATCTGTACATTTTTCCCATTTTCTGAAAATAACACACAATTTCATCCACCTGATTTCTTTTCCCATCTTTTAATCAAACATCAAACATCAAGACGGCTGAAATCTTTTTTCCAGTCCAAAACCTGTGTACTTCGAAATAGTGTATATGGACTTACGTGGATTTTCATAATCTTCAAGATCTGGATTCAGCTGCACTTCCAAAATTAGGAAAATTTACGAATTGGTTCCTGATAAAAGCTTATGATCTCAAGAGAATTTTTGGAAAAAAGAGCAGCAAGTACAGATGATGTTTGATTATGAAGCAGCACATCTCAAAGTGTACTTGATTCCTTGAACTTTCAAATCGAGATCAAACAGATCTGTTGAATGACGAAAAAATGAGCAAAAAGCAGACTTTAACCAACATTTTCAGAAGTCTGGAAAAATGAAACACATCATCAAATTACCATAAGAATTACAACAGAACGGAATCCTAGACTTGAATTTCGAGCTCGATTATCTGAACTTTTGTAAGAGAAATCAAAAATATGTGAACTACAAAAATGTAACCACATATGATAAAAAGTTCGTCTGTAGACGAAAATTTGATATTTTTCATGGGAATCAAGATAATTGAACTTGAAGTTCAAGAAACGGGTGGCGTTCTGTTACAAGTTTTGTAGTACTTCAAAGAAACCAAACTTCAGAGCGATTGGCTAGTGTTGTTCTGAATATTGAATTCATTGAAACCTTTTTTCCCAAAGCTATGATCTAAAAAAATTTGAAACCTCAGAGAACTTTTCAGAGTTTTAAATAGTTCCAAATATGATTTTATAAAAATCAAGTATTCCTCTTCGAAAAATTATTGTGCAACTTGAGACATCCTATTACAGCCCAGGTGCAATTTTAGATTTAGCAATAAACTACTACATTTTAAACCTGAATTATCAGTTTGGCTGTTTACCTCTTCTACTACATTATGTTTACACGAAACATTTTGTTTCTTGTAATCAAACTCAAGTCGTAATTGACTACAAAATGCTCAGCAAAAAATTGATAACGGAATTGTAAGAACAATAGTTGTGCTAGTAATTTTTACGAATTTCACAAATTGAAACCGTAGTTTACTACTTATTCTTAAAAGCTATAGCATTTGATATTCACAAAAATCCGGACTGAGTTTCATTTACACGTGTATTTATGCTCATTTTCAAAAAAAAACTTTAATTTTCCCTTCCATTTTGAATTTATTTTCCATAAAATGAAACACATTATCAAATTACCATAAGAATTACAACAGAACGGAATCCTAGACTTGTATTTCGAGCTCGACTATCTGAACTTCTGTAAGAGAAATCAAAAATATGTGAACTACAAAAATGTAAGCACATATGATAAAAAGTTCGTCTGTAGACGAAATTTTGATATTTTTCATGGGAATCAAGATAATTGAACTTGAAGTTCAAGAACCGGGTGGCGTTCTGTTACAAGTTTTGTAGTACTTCAAAGAAACCAAACTTCAGAGCGATTGGCTGGTGTTTTTTCTGAATATTGCTTTCTCAACTACAAATTCAGATATACGGCTCAGACAGCTGAAATGTGTTGTTCTTTGTTTTTTAAGCCACCCCCAGTGCTATTTTAGAGGCCGGAGGCGAAAGCCACTTCCGAAATGAGTGCACATGGATGAGGTCTTGCTCAGAATACCAGTTACAGCCATGCACGCACTCTTCATTAGACGCAGAGAAACAGAGTGCACTTTCACTTTTCATGTTACCGCCTAGCACGCCTGGCCGGGGGCGCTGACGTGCGTGTCGCCGCGCCGACCATTTTGCTCCTCGAAAATTCCTTCACTCCCTTGTCTCTCTCTCTCTCTCTCTCTCTCTCTCTCTCTCTCTCTCTCTCTCTCTCTTTCTTTCTTCCTCAGTTGCACTTTGGGCTCGCGGAGCCGCAAGTCCTCTCTTCTCTCTTCGTTGAACATTTGGTATGATTGGAGACTGGCACCACCGCCGTGTGTGCGTTCCAAAGTGCATCCTGGCGCTCTGAATGAGAAGATAGATGATGATGAAAAAAGAAGATTTAGAGGAAGTGGAAGTGCATCTGAAATGAAAAACAACAAGTGGATAAAATGGCTCGAATTATCCAGATATGAGATTTAATTTCTCACTGAAGCTGATGTTTTTTAAATCATCAAATATGATACGCTGATCCAGTTTTAAGTGACACATTCAACAAAACATGTACATGTGTGCTGTTTCAAAGGCTACAGGTGCATTTTTCTGTCCTATAACAAAAATTATAGTGCCTGGCACCAAAAATACAAGCCAAATTTTTTTGTTTTTAATCTCCAAATTCCGTACTAAACATCTTACTACCTTTTTGATTGTTATACCTTTTATGACTTGAAAATATTAAACAAAACCACCGGCATGATAATTTATCTCCGAACGTTGATATTGCGTTTCTTTACCACCGAATCCAATTTTCCCGTATTAAAAAACCTAATTGGTTCAAGTATATAGTTTCTTCTATATATTTAAAATTTCGATGGTGACCACCCATTGTGTTTTCGTTTGAATAACCTTTTCCGAATCCTCCTCTTGCTTTTACTGGGCTAGCCCTTTTGCACTTTCTCAAAAGTTTAGATAAACTTAAGAAAACTGTGCAAACATCTTCTGTCTGATTTTATGCGGTCTGAAATTGGCTTAATCTTCAGAAAAAAAGGCGTGGCTTTTGAGAGTGATGAGGGAGGGGGTGGAGCGATGCAGAATTAGAAAAGGCGGAGCTTGGAGAAGGAGGCTGAAGATAGCTAGATTGGTCGGAGCTCCTCATTCGAGCTCAGAACCATCCAACACCCCGATTTTCCAACTTACTGACTCCGAGTATAAGTTGACGATCTTCTAGTAGTAGTATAAATACCTCTGACAAGACCAAAGACCCCGTTGGTCATTGAAACAGTGCAAGAACCCTCAACTTGCACTTTTTACTACTTCCTCTCAAGAAAGGTTATTTCGAACAAGTTTTTTTCTCTATTACTGACGCAGCGACTAGTATAGTACAATCAGTCATCCCTTCCATTATTCTGTTTCTCTCGATTCTCATTTTGATGTACAATCCATTTCCCTGTTTCTCATGTCTGATTCATCGAAGAATTGTACGAAGGGCCGAGAAAGAGACGAAAAACACAGATAAAAAATAGCTGCGCGTTCGTTCGTTCTCTCGAGGCGTTCTAATATTTGCGAGAGAAAGTGCAGACTGTCTGGTTTTGAGATAGGGCCGTGACACACAATGCATCAGTCTAGAAAAAAAAGAAGAAAAAAGAAGGAGGAGAGAATTTGTGGGCGGAGCCTTCTTCTTCTTCTGATCTTTTAGCTCGTTCATTTCTCCCTTGAATGCTATTTCCTTTCTTCCCCTTGCTATATATTCAGCCGTACTGTCTGAAAATAACATCTGAGGTAGTTTGCAATGCTGTCGACGTAACTGAAAAGTCAACATCATTCCAACTTCCTCGGCTGTTCAAAAGGCTAGACATTTTAAAGGAATGTTCTAGAATTTGTGTTCTAGATCTGAAAGGTGAGTTTAAAAAAACCAAATAATTTTTGCAGAGTTGGAAATTCGATTCAATTTCGTAACCTTTTTCTTTTGTTATATGTTTCCCCCAGACAGTCCAACAAACGATTTTATGAACTTTATTAACAATAAAACGTTATTAAAAAACAAACCACCTAAAGCCCCTTCTCCACCTACGGATCCAGCTCCACCACGTCATCATGCAACAGTGCAACTCGCTGCTCGTCAGTTGTCATATCCGTCAGCTTTTTCACCAACCTCCTCCCTCGATTCATGTCTTGTCTAGTCAGTGCGGGTTCAAGAAATTGTGTGTTCCATTTGTCAACTTTGTTCTTCCACTGAAAAGAATCTATTATAACTTGAAAGATACATTGGGAACGACATAAAAGGCAGAGCGTTTTGAAACAGGTGGAAAAAAACAAACTTACATAGTATTGCCCATGGGTTCCAATGATTGCCTCGACACCACACATAGCGTCTTCAAAACACTGTAAAATATTTTTTTTTTGGAAATGGTTTGGTCAATAAAAAGAATATTTAAAATATTAAAATATGATAAACGCGGGTTAACAAGCCTCAGCAGAACAATTCGATTTTTTTAATGTGAGGTAGATTTTCATGCATGCCAAAAATCGCTCTTTTGACACCATTGAAATCGAAGTTTCTGTTTTCCCCCAAGTACTCACATGTTCCATACAGCTCTCAAACAATGATTTGTCATATGCACTATCTATCTTGACATTCAAAAAAGAAACCAGTGGTTTAATCATTGTTCCCTGTGAAAAAATACCAAATTCTTGCAAATTCTCAAAGTTTACCAGTCTACCTGAATGAATACAGTGAAAACTATCACAATTAAAGTTGTGGAGATCATGATTGGCTTTGCGGGGACCACTTCACCATCTGAAAGTTTTACAACAAAGTTTTTTTTTGGCCGAGGTTCCATTTTCACCTATTGTTAATACCAAACCAAAACAAATCGCCCCACGGAGCCCACCAAAAGCCATAATTGTCTGATCCCTGAGTGAGATTTTTTGCATTCTCCATTTATTGGCAATCCAGGAGAGAATGAATACTACTGGAATCAAAATCATGAATTTCGGAACCGTTAACGTGCTAACCTAAGAAACGAGCAGCAAAACAAGTGATGACCGTTACTATCGCAAACCCAATATCCCACGTGTGATCTTTGGAAAATATGGAGAATCCCAAGAAAACAAAAATGACTGCTTCACAACTGAAAAAATAATTGCTTCTGAAAAATTACCTGTCAATTTCTCACCATGACGATAAAGTTTTCAATGTGTATTTCACAGTAATATCTGCCCTTTCCTCCATACTCCCTGTTACATAGGATTTCATACAGATACCACATACAACGATTCTGTAATCCTTGTTTTATAACTCAAGTCTATTTTGCATTTTCAGTATTTTGAAAAATATCTTACCCCAAAATTCCAGAAACATGCACAATTTCAGAGCACAGATAAGCCATGTATGGCACTGTAATACAAATGATAGGCTGCAAAACTGACACATTGGCACTCCATCTTAAATTTCGCACAGTTAGGTCCCTGTAAATGAAGACTAACTACAGCAGAGAGCCACTTACTTCACTCCAAGCGCTGCTAGAACTGCGAAAACTACTCCAACAAGAATACCACCTCCTGAGACAAGGAAAAAATTCATCATGGACATTGTATAATCTTGATAGATTAAGTGAGCTTGTCCGATACGGACCATGGAATGGAACGAGTGATAAAGGACCTGGAAAAATAAAAACATAGCTGAAAATAACTGTGGACAATCTCAATTCAAAAAAAAAAACTTACCACTGTAACTGCATCATTAAGTAATGATTCTCCGAAAACTGTGATATATAAAAGTTTGTTCACATGAATTTCTTCGAAAACTGAAAAAAAAATTGAATTCTTTATAATTTCTTGATATTGCTTCAAACCTGATAGAACAGCAACCGGATCCACTGCAGAAATTACTGTTGAAAATAACAAAGTGTCCACAATAGTGATATTGAAGTCATAGAAGTTTTGACAGGCAAAAATGAAACAACCTTCAAAATAATTATATTAACTATCTATTGATAAAGAGAGATTAACGATACTTGTCAAAAAGATATTAATCACCGTTCCGGCAACGGCGAAAAGAGAAATCGTTGTAATATTGCTGATAAACGCCTTGTTCGGCATGAAATATCCAGCCTCGAGTACAATAGGAGGTAGAAGATAAAGAAAGAAAAGATCTGGAAATTTGAATTATCAGAAAATATATCGTGTAACTTTGAATGTAAATGTAATTTGAATGTAATTTGAATGTATTGTCATGCAGCTTTTCAGAAGCTTGTGACGATTTTTTCAGTTGTAGATCAATTGAAGCTTACCGGGATGCAAATAAAGATCAACCGTCCACATCTCATATATTGTGAAACCAGCAAATAGTCCTAACACAATCAAAACTGCAGATTCAGGAAAGAAATGTCTAGCTCTTGGCATTCGGTGAAAACCTGAAAAAAATTC
Organism: Caenorhabditis briggsae; assembly: GCF_000004555.2. NCBI lineage: Eukaryota > Metazoa > Nematoda > Chromadorea > Rhabditida > Rhabditidae > Caenorhabditis > Caenorhabditis briggsae. The sequence continues at coordinate 793,489 of NC_013491.2, read as the reverse complement.
TAGAACTTTCTATTTTGAAGAGTAAATAACTAACATTTTGTATTCAAACCAAACTACACAAACTTTTGAAACATTTAGTTCAGAAACAAAACCCACCAATTTTTGCACCAACAATTAGTAATAGCCATAATCCAAGAAGTGTCGGGGTTTCCGGTCTGTTCCATTGCATAACCGATAGGGACCTCATGATTTACGACGTGAAAACTATAATATAATAGAAACTTTCAATGAACAAAAATTAGGAAGTGATAAAGATATGAAGATGACGTACCTTCCGTGTTTCTTACCTTCTGATGTCTGCTGCTTATTCTTTTTCTTGTTTAGATTTTGTTCGTAAAAGTGACAAAAAGAGTGTCGGCAGATTCAATCAAATAGTCATCGCTTTGCCTCTTCTTCTCTTCTTTCAATAAGTTCAAGGTAATCATAAATGATATGATCACTGCGATAAACTATCTTTTACAAGGCATGCAATATACTAATAGTTTTTGTTTTCAGAAATTAGTGTTGTTATATCAATGAATGGCGAGGCGGTGAGATACATAGAGTATCAGAGTATGGTCATCAGTTTTGAGAAGAGTAATCAACCAAAACTAATCAATCGAGTTTTCATACCCGTGTTCGCGTCCCTTGTCCGCGCCCTTGTTTATTTTTATTTGTTTCCCTATTCCTCTCATTCTAAGTGAAGATAAGAAAATTGTCATTATATTTTTCAAACTCGAGAGCATTGTCAACAAAAATAGAAAAGAATTAGCAAGCCAGAAAAAATAAAAAATGTTTAGCTTTTTAAATGCGAGTGCAGAAAATAAGGCACAGATTTGAATGTAATCTACGTTTTTTGCTAACCTGGCTGATTTTATCAGCAGTTGCTTGGTGAGTTCAACATTTGATACTGTAAAATTTTTTAGTTTTTAAATGGATCATTTTTAACTTTCTTTTTTGATAATTCCGAGGTTAGAGATAAATTCAGTTTGTTTTTGTTACTTGTGATCGAGACATTTCTGATTTTTTTTATTCAAAAAATTGATATACAATAATGTATGTGGCAAAAGTTCCGAACCAGTTTCATATTGACAATTAAAAAAAATGAATTTCCCAACACATGAAACAACCAGCTTGCAGCATCATTTATGTCTTTGTCGTTTTTGGCTCACTTTTGAACAAAACGGTGCTTCCCAGCAACAATGTTCCCAGCACAATCCCATATATCACAGTACCATCTGATTATAACGTGTTCTTGGAATTCAATTCAACACCAAGTGCAATGAGTCGGGTAATAACTTCTGTATTCACGGATAACTTGAAATATTCCGAAAGTACATCTTCCAGGAATACACAGGAAGCATCCGAATGAATTTTGTCGCTCGGGATGTAACGCAGCAACTTTTCTTTCATCGAGGTGAAAAAATCAAAATATCTTCCATAACCCTGGAAGACTCAAATGGAACAACAAGTAGTCCCACTGCAGGAGCTTATGATAAATCGGTGAGTTCTCATTTTTCATATTATCCCGATACCAAAAGATGGAAGTGTGGAAGAGAAACGTTTTCTATCTAAAATTAAAACAAAACGCAATCTAAAAATTATTTAGATTTCAGAATTTTTTTTCTCTCAATTGTTTCACCATTCAAACATTCCATCATTTGAGTTTTTGGGGAGAAAGAGCTAGTAAATAGACGAAAAGCAGTTGTAAAAGAACGAAAATAACTCTGAAAATGAAAGCATCTGTTGAGGTTACTACTGTAGTTGTAATTGTGAGACTATCAGCCACGTTCAATTTTTTATTTCAGTACAACACGTTGATTGGCAATTCTAATTATATTTGTTTCAGACCGGAGTTCAAGCATATATTCCAATTTCGAACCTGACATCTAAAGAAAACTATATCCTTCGAATCGATTTTAAGGGTGAACTGGATTTTCAAAACGGTGGTCCCGAGCATTTAGAATACACTCTGGAAAATGGGACAACGAAGTAGCGTTTTCGGAACCCCATACACTTAAAAAAAAGCACGTGAAAGTTCATCTATTCAGATACTCGATAGCATTTGGAAACTCGGTGACCGCTTCCTCAGGCCTTCGATATTTGATGCCTTGTCTTGATGCGCCCGACTTTTCTGCAGTTTTTAATTTCAATATTCGTCATTCGCCCAGGTATCGAGTTGTCTCCAATTTTCCTGGACAAACTCAACAGTAAGTATATACTTTAGTATTAGAACAAAAACACAAACTACTCTTTCAGGTCTATATTGCACACGGCAACCATATTCAATGCGAGCTTTGCCATGGATCCATCGCAAGTGGCGCTTGCCTTGATTGATATTCAATTGATGCCAACGACAGTTCAACAGAGCGGTTTGACAGTAAACTTGATAATTCGAACGGTTCTGTACGCGCAAAACATGAAATTTCAGATTAACAAATACTACCGAAGAAATGTAGTAAACACTATTTCAACTGAGCGAATCATCCAATTTATGGCAGCAAGATCTGAATTAATTGGGAAAGTTGGTAAGTTGATTGGTTAATATGGTTTTTACTTTTTACACTTTCAGATGTGCTAGCACTGCCTTTGCTATCAGCAACGCAGCAACCTGGAATAACTTTTTACAATGAGAACGATGTGATCAGAGAAAATGTGGACTTGGGATCAATTGGTCCGATTTGATCATATTTATTATTTATAAAAGGATTTTGTGAAATTAAATATTTTTAAATTAAAGTTTTTTGGTATTCAGAAATATTCTTTTTTTTTTCGAAAGGACCAGTACATTTTTGATTTTAGTGTACTGGAACACAATTAAAACTTACAAGTTAAAACTGCCACTATGTTTTCAACCACTTCACTTTATATTATACTAATTGAATGTGAAAACTCAAAAGAATAGAAGAAAAGAAGACGTTGAAAAACTGGTTGAGCAGAATCAACATATAATAGACTTTGCGCCGCCGATGTCGGCGTCAACGAAAGAGAGGAAGACACGAGCCAATTGATGCGAAGGAATGAGGTCAACCTAGGCGTACTTTTTCCACCCACCCCCAAAACATGCATGAATAAGACGCGGCAAAGGGGAGACGGTGTCGGTCAGTTGGATGAAAAAGTGACACATAGGTGTGTAATTACAATTGCGGCGCACGGTGGTTGGCAGAATGAGCGAATCCCGTTCCTTCTAATTCTTCAAAAGTACCCAAGGCTTGTAATATCAAAAACAAAAAACCAAACCCAAAACCATGTATCAAAGATCTGTCTAGATTTTAGAGAATAAAAGAGTCTCTAGAACAATTATGTTCGGATAAACTACCGCGTAGCAGCTTCTGTGACGTTCTAATGTTTTCCTGTTGTTTACTTTTTATTCTTCTATTTTTTTTTCTCTTTACGCTTGCTTCTGTTCTTCCCAAAAAATCTTTGTTTCAAAATATTTCAATGTGAGCTTTTGTCGTAATTCACAACTTTTTCTGTTCCCCATATTTCCTTTCATATTCGCGGCGGTGAGAAACCCTCAGGCTGGCACCTCGTTATCCCATATACGGATCTTATCTAATAGTCATTCATTGTGTGACACCTTTTTCGTTCATTGGGGTGGAAAAAAAGACAAAACGAATGAAGCACTCTTCAGTTTTAATTCACAACCCTATTGTTGCTTTTTCGCGCCTTTTCTTGTTGACACCTCCCTCAATTTGATCTGATATCCATCGCTCTACCGATTCGAGTTTTAAATTATTTTCTTGCGATCTTCTCTTTCGTGTTCACTTGTTTTCCAGGCTTGTCTCTAAGCATTCTTTAGAAGAGTGAATATTGAAGTGTTCATTTTCAGACCACTAGAAAATAAGGGTCTGGATTTTCGGTAGATACTCAAGTCTAGCAGATTGCTTTGCTTTGGGTCTAGAAATGTGTAAAATTTGAAAAACGTGAACAGCTTTCTCAAAATATTTTGCAGATTTTTCTGCCAAGTTGCAATTGTGTTTTTCATGTTTTTCGTACTATCTGCATTCTTCCAGTTAGAAAAAACATGAAAAAATCTCAGAAATTCAAACATTCTGGCTATGAATGGTTTAACAAGTTTATAGCAAATCAAATGGTTCACACCTCCCGGTTCTCAAAATTGACCAGAAAACGCAAAGTGTTTGTTTTTGTTAGTTCAAAACATACTGTAAGTCAGGTACCAGGTGTGAAATCTGTAATCAGTCATTTATTTTTTATATTTTTTTTCGATTCGTCGATCTCCTTAGTTTTTGAACCCGCTAATTCTCTATTAAACTATTTTTTTTCTACAGATCCAATTTTTTTCAATTTTTCTTTATCTTGAAGTTTGTAATTTCGTTTTTCAAAAATTAAACTTGTATGATGTCAACCTGTAATGACATAAATATATTTTACAAGAGTGTCACACTCATCGACTTCACAATATCAGAACGGTTTGACGATCTCTTTAGGACTCAGATTTTCTTTCTTTTTTGTTTATGCCCTTACCCTTCTGCCCCTCACCTTTTCATATTTAGAAAATTATACCAATTTTCACATATTTCTTCAATATGACGTGATTCCTTTAGTCCTTCTCACCATATTCTTTGACACTAGCTTTCTTCTTTGCCCTCCGCTCTCCTTTTCTTTCCAACTTCCACCCATAAATAATGATAATATGAGAAAACGTCCCTCAGTTCCCATCACTTCATTCATTCTCATTCATAGGCACTCGCTTTCCTTGGGTGATAACGTACCCTTCGAGGATTCCCGACTGGGAAAAAATATGCAAACCAAATAGATTGGTCACATACTCACCCACAAAAAAGTATATACTGGGTGAAACAATAAGTTCAGTGGTCTGAAAGGGAATCCATTGTGTCCCTTTAAAAAAATAAGTCGGAGCGCCCCCACGAGATCCCTGAGTAAAAAGTCTTAAAAAAATGACTATCTGTGACTTATTCAAAGGACACCAGGGTAGATTCAAGACATGCAGACAAGAATCCTTTTTCCATCATTTTCTGATTAAGAAAACCTAGCAAAAAATAAAAAAAAGTATTACCTGATGAATAAATCACAACATTTGAACACCTAGGATTCAAATATTCCGCCGTATGTTTTCCTTTTTTCTTAGTCTGAAGAGTTTTTCTGCAAGTTCCTGATTCTGACGTGACTAGGGAATTTTCAGAAGTCAGTTTCTTTTGCGAAAAACACAACTTGTTTTTTTTTTTGATAAATTTAAAATCTGGAAAAATTTAGGAAACATTTGATGACAATCGTATTTTCAAAAATGGAACGATTTGATTTTTTTTTGTCCTACTTTGTCATTTTTTTAGTCAAGTCAGAATTGCTTGAAATAGCTATTGAATATCATCGGATCATGAAAAAGCTTCAACAAGACATAAAAAACCTTCTGATTATTATTAGCTCAATATTTCACACATCCTTGCATTTCTCTCTGTTTAACAAGAATTACAAAACAAAAACGTGCCTTGCCGCAAAACATGTTTTCCATTTTTCACATTTACTTACTCAAAAAAACAGAAATCTTCCGCGCAGAGCTTGAGGCGAAGCTTGATTGGCTTCGTTTACTATTCATTTTTAATAAATATCCGGCGGCATACTGTAACATGTGATTAGTTATACGATAATTGTTATTATTTTCGACATTTCTTCTCACATCAGTTATTTTTCTTCTAGATTCTCCTTCTTGAGACCGAGCCCGCCTCCCAACAGGCAAAATGAGCAAGAAATGAGCCACTTGAAAATCGTGTCGAGAGGTTTGTTTCGGTCCCTCGGATCTTGATTTGGCGCTTTTCCTTTGCCGTCTCTCATTTCAATTTCATCAAAGTGGTGGTGGCGTTAAATTTTTTCTGTGGTAGATTTTACGAGTGGTAGGGTATTACGGTACACCTCATCACATTCTCTTCGGGTTTCCTTCTATTTGTCATCTATCTCCCCCGAATTCTAATCAAGTATACAGTAGATTTACGACATTTGTCATAGAAGGGAGCCATCCATCCGCTTGATTGGAGTTTTCCGACTTTACTTTTTCCTGACGTACCTTTCAACAATCATAAAACACTTTGTTCATGCAAAATAGCAAACTTTTTTCTCCCCGCATTCTTTACCCCCCCCCCCCCCTGTCCTTTTTAAGTTTGTTTCTTTTTCCCCCACTAAAAACTAGTCAACCAATTTTTTACTCCTCTTTTTGCTCTCCCGTCTTTACTTCCATTTTTTGAATAGCCAAAAACGGAAAAGCACGGAAGCCTGGCTGATTTCTTTAAATATTGGGTACGGACATTTTACCTTTTCTTTTTCCTTTTCGCACCGCAATTTTTTGGCGGCCCGACCCGCCTCTTCGCATCATCATCAAAATGAAATGCAAATTTGCCTCGAGACTACTACAACCAGCCCGTTTTCTATTTGAGGCCGGGACGTCCGTCCTTCAAAATTTCTTGACGGTTACTTGATTTGTGAATGTTTTGATATCCCTATATTTTCTAGTACAGTGAAGTTTTTAAAAAACGTTTTTCAACAAATACAATATTGAAATTTCCATTTCACTGTTCAGGCCTTTTTTGAGCTTTACGTTTTATAAATATATTACCGTAATCTTTTCAATTTTTTATACTCATTTTTTATACTCATTTTTTATACTCATGGAACGGCGTCGCATATTATAGAATTCTGATATATATTTTTTCTGAATTTTTGTAAATGCTTGAGTTGTTTGAAATTTCGATATGATTCACAAAGACGCATTTTTAGGCATGTCAAAAAACGTGTTCAGCCATCAAAATGTAGACTTCTATATTATTGATGTTGAAAACTTGGAAATCAGCATTTTAAACGTTTTTTAATCAAATTTGGTCCCGGGACCGGTTTCTAGAATGAGAAGTTCAAAATTATGAAATCTAAAAAATCCGCCTTGAAAAAAGAACATTTATATTAACAACATACAAGTTGAAATAAATTTTTAAAAAATTTCAAAATGCAAATCTTTTTTTTAATCAGATTTTGAACGTTTGCACTTGCTTACACAAACGTTTTCCACATCCAATCTTTTGTACTTTCGTTTCGAAAATTCGATTCTCTTCCATTTTTTAACACATTTAACATTCAGGAGAAGTTCGACAATTTCTAGAAAAACACGAAAAAAGACAAAAGAAAAGGGTGTCACTTGCACGCGTGCTTTTCCTTCTTCTCCTCCTTCCAAAAAAAGCTCCGAGGAGGTCTCTAACCGAGACATTGACATTGAGTTTGTTTGGTTTACTCTGACTTGTTGCATAGGAGAAGAAAAAAAAAAGTATCCCTTGTTTAGTGACCACGGCTGACCGAGGTGTTGGAAAAAAGGAGGAGAAGGGCGAGGAAGAAGTGAAAGATTGAATGAAATAGGGTAGGCAAAAAACAGGAGGGAAAAATGCGAAGAACGAGAGTTGCGAATTGAAGCCGAAGCGGTGTCAGCAAAAAGAGTAAAAATAAATGCTCCTTAGAACTCACATTTTTTCGCTCCCCCCTTTTTCGTTTTCTATCTTCGGTGCTCCTTCAAAAGGTTGAGGTCACTCTTGCTTATTCATAAATACTTGAAGCTTTTGTTGAATCTTTTTTTGCTTGTCGCTCCCCTCATCGTTTTTAGTCGCCTCCTAAAAAAACGACCGAAAAAATGAAGAACCGGCATGGATATATACATAGTTGGTATTTTTCCGTGATACTTGTCATTTTTTCATTTCTCCCGTGGGATCAATGTGTTGCCGGGCCCCTATCTCCGGCTGTTGGCCGTCTTTTCACACTTGTTTGTTTTGTTTTGTCTTCGCCCCTCCTACTCGATGACTTTAGAACTTTCCAGACCAGACGATGCTTTTCCATTTCTACATTTTTTTTTCGCCTTCTCAACCCCTTCTTCATCCCATGACAGCAAAAAGTAACCCGGGTTTTGATAGTGGGAAGGATTAGTTGAGAGTCATGTCCCAAAGGCAAGTGTCGTCACCATAGTCCTTGTTATTTTTTTTGGGAATCCAGTTTTTTGTTTCACAGTAACACCGCCAAGTTGTAAGTCTAGTGTGACGGAAACCTAATCACATTAGGTAGGGTTATTAAATGTTGAGACATTGGGAAAAGAGGAGAAAGTTATTAACAATAATCCAATTTCTGCTTTCTGTGATTAAATTGGAATGGCTTTAGGACCCCGGTTTTGATCTATATATTCCACCTGGTCTCGCTTTTCAGCATTCCAGTTCGCATTTATTCCCTTTTCTAGCTTTTAGGTCTTTCATTTTAAGCTCAATTTAAACCAAATCGTAAGCAAAATTGTGATCTCGAGAAAATCAAGAAAACAAGAATCAAACAAAGACATGTAATTTTCTCCAGCCTCGATTTTCCCCTTATTTCACACAATTGTGTTTTTCGCTACCTTCTCTTAAAACATAAACTTGGGAAAGAACTAAAGCGTTTTAAAGCACTAAAACGTTTTACCATGACTCCTTTTCCAAACTAATTTCCGCTGGAAAATTGCTTGGTACTTTTGACGAACTGGTACTTTTTCAGGTTCCAAGAGTTCATTTGATTCATTAAAGAATCTCCACTGAAGGAACTAAAACTCTTGGATTTTGCAATTTCCTATGAGAAATTTAATGAAAGTACTGTTGATTGGGTTGAGAAATTTAGGCTTCTCATTTTCAGAACTCAGTCAGTTTATAATTTCCGGTTTGTGAAAAGAAAATGGTTTTATTTTTTGGGTTTTTTTAAAGTAGAGAAAAATCATTTTCTAGATACTTGAACAGTTTAACAACGCGAATTAATACTTTCCTAAAACTCAGGACAATGTTTTTTTTCGGAATAACTTCAAAATGTATTTCCTAATTCCAATCTCCGCTTGTTTCCGAAGTCGAAAGATCTTTGGGCCACTCAACGTGAATCACATCCTAATACTAGTCATTAAATATTGATAAAACTCTGACGACGACGTGCCTAACTTTTTTCAAGTTGAGGTGTGTGTCAGACATCTTAAAACCTATAAAACAACAAAAACTAGTCAAAAATCAGACAAAAACACTTGATTTCGTCGGGATCCGCGTTTCGCTTACCAGGTAATTGTTATGGTAATTGCAATTGTAATTGTCCACTCGAAAAATGTCGCAGAGAGAAAAAAAAACGCACGAAGACGAGGAAGAAGACGCATTTTCCTGCATTTGGCGTTAACCAGACTAATTTAATCACAAACTTTCTTATTCGTTGCGTCTCACTTTTTTGAGCCCGGAACAACTTGACTCTTTTATCACGTCATTTTGGCATGAATCTTTTTTCTATTTTTTAACTCAACTTTTTTCAGAAGATTTTCCTTAAAAATATTTCTAATGAATTCAATGTAATTCATTTAATGGTGGTGACCGGTGCGAAATATGAATAAATGAAAAGAAGAAAGAAAACGGTGTAAATCAGAAACCCGATAACGATCCTTCTGAGATTTTTTACGCGATTAACTCTTCGTGAAAAAAAGTGTTGCGTCAAAAAAAAGCATTAAGATATTTTCGAAAAAAGTGACCCTTCGCCTTTTACTGGGTTCGCTTCCTTTTCTGCCCAGTGCAGAATATGAAACATAATTATGTTGGAAGAGAAGAAATTGTGTCCTCGGGGGTGGCTAGTCTTCGAAACTTTTTTTTACTCCCTATCTCTGCTTCTGGTAGTCATACACCCTTCTGATCATCAATGATTTTTTTCACTAAAAAAGTAGTTTCCTGAATAGAAGGAACAAGTGTTTATTGTGTGTTTGTCCGCGCCGAAATAAATCCCTAAATAGCTCTTCATTGTTTGCTATAACCACCGTCGTCGGCGTCGTCCCCAACACTATTCAAAACGTACACGTTTTTGAATGGGTAGAGAACGTTTCAAAGAATAAGAATAGAAGAAGAAGTAGAAATTCAAAGTTATGGGTTTTTTCCAGAAGCTGGTTGCGTTATATACCTGAGTATGTCTACAAGTTGAGAATATACTATACTAGGTATACTTATTCTTGCAACCAAGAGATATGTGAAACATTTTTCCATGAATATTCAAGTAATGGTCTTCTAGACAGAATCTGTTAATCTCAAAAGTCTAGTGTTACCTTTCTTCTGCTCTTGTTGGAAACCCTATGAAATTTCAACCGCTCCACACCCCAAACCCTCTTTTTTTCTTTTGCCAATCAGTACAAACATTACACGACATGTCCAAAAAGGGAGTGCATCAAAACGCGTCACAATCAAAAACTCTGGTTTGTTTAGGGGTGTAGGTTTCCGGTTTTGGGTGCTCAAATCAGTTGAAATCCTTGACTATAGTGAGTCTTGCGTAAAGTTGTATTTTTCTTTTTTTTTCTGGTTTATTGACGTTTTTCTTAGACAAGCTGATACGTCATAAATTTTCTAGAAAATTTTCCGTGGAGATATTTCCTATCGGAACGCAAAAATGCCAATTTATTCCCGATTACCGATTCAGCATAAATTAGCTCATACCTAGAGAACATTTACTTTTCCCCATTTTTACGATAGATTTATGTGATACCACATTAAATATATTTTCTTCCTCTTTTATTTTTTTTGCTAGAAAAAAAAGGCAAAAACCTTGTTTTAAGACCAAGTACATCGTTCTACTAAGGCATCAGAACCATATGGTAAGGGATTAGTTCAGAATGAGGCGGAGGCCTAACTTTTGATGTAAGCTTCGTTTTCCCGTCATTCAAAGTGTTAGATTACCCCACTGGCAATATTTTAAATGGGTTTTCCACCAAAAGCACAACTCACATTGTCTTCTCCAAAATTGACATTTTATTCAGTTATAAAACGTCAATGGAGTCCATGTAATTCTGTTTCCGCCTACACGTTATCACAAAATTCAGGATATTTTCTATGTTTGTTGTATGACCTTTTGTTGATCAATCTGTCTCCAGAGACAGTTCTATTAAGTTCCCCACACACCGCAACGACCCGAAAACGATTTATCTTCTCATGCGAACAGACAAAAAACAGTTTTTTTGGGGTGGAGAGGGACGTGAAGCTGTGTAAGTTTGTCGTGTTCAAACATTAGATTGACTGAAAGAAGTTTTGGAATGCCTTTTTGTCCTTTTTCGTATATGTTTTCTCGTCTTGAAAGTTTCTGAAGATCATTTCCCTTATAGAGCTTCTTGAAATTATCAAAAGTTTGTCAGAAAAGGCATTTGTTCCTAACTTCAAATACGAGCATATATATTACTGTAGATCATTTTAATTATATCAGCTACACAACTTTAAAACTTTTCCTTTTAAAAAATTCACTATTTTCAGTTTTACACATCTGATAATTATAAAGCAAACTGTCGCAGACTTTCTTTTTTTGAACTCCTTTTTAGGTAAATTTTCTTACTAAAATTTCGAATTGTATTTGAATTTTTTATTTTTCGTTTCGACGCTAAAAAAGTTTCTGTTGCAAATTTTAGAATCTCGTAGCTTTTTGAACAACCGATAACGGAATAAAATTACTCGGAAAACCTGTCACGTAGATCTAAAAAAGCAGATTTTCGTAGCAAAAAATGTTTTCAAAAATTTGGGTGACACTGCAGTGTTTCTAGATTTCCAAAACTTCTCAAACGAACCATTCCAATTTTTAGAGCAAATTATAATAGATATCTTACCATCTTTTAGGTTTTATTTTCTAATCTTCCTATTTCTAGATGTCCGAGCACCAGTGTCAGTCACGATTGTGTCCCTCTCTCCCTTTCCAACTTATGTATATACAGATATCCAATTAACGGTGTCACTTTTCACATATCCCTTAGTTCATCTTCGCTTTTCCCTTCTTCTAACTTCTGCAGCAGCATGTCGTCACATTCCATTCAAAAAAGGGGGCATTTTTCGGTTGATACCTAAACCAGGCCGATAGTTAATCATTTTATCGTTGTTCAACCACCACCATGTTTCTTGATTTACACTTCTTGTTCCCCATCTCTCAACCATTGTTTTATGTCATCAATCTCAGATTTGACAGTTTCAGTGTTATCATGTCGTCTGGTAATCGTCAGGCACCGATGCCACCACCGAAGCCTCGAAACCTTGGACGTGGTCAGTTTTATCATCAAGGAGGTACGTCACTTTTTAATTAACTATTCGTGCGTTCTAATATACTTTTTTGCTGCATTCCTCTTCTCGATATCATAAATTATTTTTGACATTGAAAGAAAAAAAAAGAAGAAAAAAGAAGAAAAGTCATAAAACTTTTTATTTCAGAGCACTCTTTTCTTTTTTTTTCTTCATTCCTACTGTGGGTTCTAGACTCAAGATCCAGGGTGTGCAGAAGTTTTACATCCAATTTTGAAAAGTGCTCCTGAGTTCTTTTTTCAATTTTAAGACATGCTTTTGCTCTCACTTTCAGTGTGACGAGAGCACACCAAGACGACGACGACGACGCTCACTCATATTTTCGGGGGTGAAGAAAGAAAGTAGGAGGACTCTTTCTCTCTCCTATTTTTTTGTAACCCATCTCAAATGCTTACTCTTTGTGTTCGGCCAGAAAAGGGCGGACCTTTTCAAGCGAGACCGAAACTCGACTCTGACATTCCATTTCTGCTCTCTTCCGAAGGCTCACATTCAGAGGAACTTTTTTTCTAGCCATGACTGGTGTCGCCTGCTCTGCCTTCTGGAGCCTCATCCAGGTCCCACCTCCTTCTCCAAAAGTGCGTTTTAGTGTCCGGCCCCCTTTTGGCTGCCCCACCATCCCATTCCTGCTTATTGCATTTTGAGAAAGAGCATCCAGGACAAGAGAGCCTCTGAATATATTTTTGGGTGTATGTGGTGCAAAGACCACGTTTTTGGGAGACGAGATTTTTGTGCTCTCGGTCTCTTTTTCTTTTTACCTTTGAGTGGGTGAATTGGCTGTATCTGGAGGTTATCATTTCTTGGAAATTCAGAATACTGGTTCATTCCCTTTTCTTCTTCTTGTTCTCTTTCATTTTTTCCTTTTTTTTCCGAGCACTCATGTCAGATTTATGATGGGAAGTCGGTTTTCATAAACTCGATTACGGTAGAGAAGGACTCAACTCGTCACAAGTAATATGAAGTGAAGAAGTTCATTCGATCAGACATTCAAAAAAACAAGTATCGCCTCTTTTTTCTGGCCAAGAAGTTATCTTCTTGATATTCTCCGTGAGTGTCTATCAAAATGAACCACTTCACTTCTGTGCCCCTCCAATAAAGAAAAAAACACACGAAGAATGTGCCAAAAGTTTTTTCTTTCCTCTGAGGAGGGGTGTTGCACTCTCTTTTTTGACTGTGTGTCTTCCTACTATCTTTCCTTCCTGCTCGCTTTTCGGTAGATGTCATCAATAATTCTGTCCAAACATGCTTTAAACTCATTGTTCTTCTTCTCCTTATCCCCTCGTCGCTCGGTGCCGCCAAAAAAGCGTCACGTTCCACTTTTTTCAAACCGAATGGCTTCAGTTTTTGGCATCATACACTATTTCAAACGTCCAGTGGTTAAGACTCGGTTAAGAACCTAGGTCTTTGTCTTGTGCTGCTCCGTTTTCACTTCGTTTTGTTTCATTTATAATGCGGACATATTACATCTCCCTCTTTTGCCCTTTTATAGCCTGCACTCTCTTCTGTTCAACATCACTTTTCCCCAGAGCAAATGATACTTTCTAGGAAATGAGAAATAAATTTAGATTCTGTCTCGTCGATGAACTTAAACTCAATATTTCAGGGTATCTGACCCCACAAGACAGCGACACGGACAGCGGAATAAGTGCCGATTGTGATCAAGGGTCGCCGAGGGCAGGATCAGTGTTTGGAACGCCGGTCAACGGAGTGGTCAACGGACAACAAGTCACTACACAACGCAGAATTCCTGGTAAAACGTTTAATTGAAAACTACTCAAACGTTATTGATCTTTTTAAGACCTCCCACAGCCATCCTATCAAAACTTTCGGAGTCAATCTTCGGCTGACTATTTGACTCCAAATTCGGCTCGTAAAATTGCTGGATACGGTACTACGCCACGTCGCTTGCCGCTGCAGCCACAACAGCAATCAGTACCACCGGCTGGCAAGACAAAGTATCGAGTCCGATTTGCTGATGAAGTCGATAGTGGGGCATCGACGTCCAGCGGAGCCTCCTCCACACACATCTCACCAAGGAATGATCCACAGGAAATGCTTATGAATTCAGGTGAGATCGAAAAGAACAAAAGTGGAATGTTGAGGATTCAAAATTTTTGCTAAAACTGTGAAAAAGCAGAGATTTATTAACCTAATCTGAGAAGAAAGAAGTTAATAATTTGGTAAATCGTAACTTTTTTTATTAGAGTGTTTACAGAATTTTTGATGAAATTTTGATTCAAGAGTACAAAAAACACGGAAAAAAAAGAAAATTTCTTAAAACGTTTGGATGATTGAAAACTTCTACTTTAACTTCTAATAAATTGAGAATAATCGGTCGCTAAATTTCCGAAAATTTTGTAGTTTTTTGTAGTTTAGAGCCAGTACCTCGAACTTCGAAAATTTTACCAAAAATTTCTGAAATGTCAAAAAACTCGGTTTCATCACTCATTTTTTAATGTGAAAATTTGTGGGAAAATATCGGGAAACTTTTTTTAGTTCCACTTTTTTGGTTGGATGAAACAGCAATTCTCAATTTTCGATACTGTTTGTTCTACGACTGGCTGGGGCACCTACGGCGCGAGTTTGTCGCTTCGCTCCTCACTTTTTGAAAAATATTTATTATTGTTCTTTAGATCTGCGAACTTCAAGTTGAAAAAAACCAAGTTTGGTCTGTAGGATTTTCCCTCTATTAAAATTCCCTTCTTGGGAAACGGAATGAAAAACAGAGAAGAAGACAAACACCATTTCATTTATTTTTTATAAGAATGATAAAGGGTCTTTCTAGGCTTTTTGGTACAGGTTCTAATCATTAAATTACTTTTTTTTTTGAACTGAAACATTTTGCTAGTTCAGCTGAATTCCAATATACGTACAAATCAAAATTCGTCCCAAAGTTGGACACTACACGGCCTCCCACAAAACATTTCCGAACTGAAAATAAAATTTTTGATATACCGAAAAAAATTGGGCGCGATCACAATTGCAAGTCTAAAGCCATATTTTCAGCATTTTTTATCTGATTTTGTGGAGATTCAAGACGATTCTAATGCTTCTAAAAAATTAATTAATGGTTATAGAATCCTGTATGGTCCTTTTCCGGTAAAAAATAATTTTTAATTCGTCTGACAGAACTTTTTTATAATCAAATAACAACGCAAAAATGCGATTTCGTGCAATTTCGTGAGGTTTTTTTTAATATAAAAAAGTTCTGTCAGACGAATTAAAAATTCATCCATAAAAAATGAAGAGTAAATTATTGCGGTTCTTTTGAGCTACAAAATTCCAAAATATGTCGAAAACTGAAAGAGGAGATACATTTTTTCTGTGTCAAACCTTGAAAATCGGTCATTTTTCGAATATTTTCTTTCGGAAAAGGACCATACAGGATTCTATAGCCACTAACTAATGAAAATATGGCTTTAGGCTTGTAATAGTGTTTGCGCCAAATTTTTTTCGGTAGATCAAACATTTTATTTTCAGTTCGGAAATATTTTGTGGGACCCCGTGCACTACCTTTCAAATTTTTCCAAACATATTGAGTTCTAACGGAAACGATTAATAATCTCGCATTTTTTAATCTAACAAAATACTCATTTCCAAACATACTAGCAATTTTTTCACACATACACAATACTAGATTTTTTTTCTTCTTCTCGTTTCATAACTCGCTGTCGAGACCCCCCCCCGACGACATTTTTTTAAAGGAAATAACAAATTTATCCGGCTCGGTTTTCAGCTGTCGGAGTTTCTCAAATCAGCACAGCATTCCAACAGCCGACGGGTCACATTCAAAATTCGACTGATTCTCCTTTGAAAGTCAAACAGAACGAGTTCGCTCCGACTGTGAATCGAGGATCTCCGCTGTCCCACCAACGAACAGGAACACTCCGTGAGTTAATTGGTTTTCCTCATTGCGTTTCCTGCACCCGAATGTCTAGAAAATTATTTGAAATCTCCTATCAGATTTGATTTGACTTGGGAGACAACTGTATATAAACGGACATTTTGTTTAGGTTTCGATTTTCGTGCTAGAGAGGAATAGTTGAGATTTTTCTCTTTTTTCTTTAAATGACATGCAAAGCCGAAAGACCCTAAAAAAAGATAGCGGGGTGAACTAAAAATATGAGATGCGAGTAGACGGAAAAAAACACGCGTGTTGCTTACTGAAAAACTGAATGAACATGTGGTTTGTTTGTTTGCTAGGAAGTCTGAAAAAATGGCAACATTCAGTTTCAAATTGATGGGGGCCTGAATCTGAAATATCCTTTTTTCCAGAACGCACTCCAAACCGTCGTCTTCCGATCAGTTCTACTCCACAGCCTCAACCGACCTATGCGGATCAGCTGGAAGCTTTAGAGCCACCATCATACACACTTGCCATGCAGAGATTACGGTTTCAAAATCTTCAAATTTTGATCAACGCAATAACTTGAATTTTCCAGAAATGTTCCTCAGCAACCTCAAGAATCATTCCGTGACGCTTTTATCAGGAAGAGTGTCAACGATACACTCCAACGCCGCTATCGCCAACGCAGCTCGTCGTTGCCACGTGGAACCAAGTCATACTACGAGGGCATTGATTACTATGATGTTCAACAACCACAGCCGCCAGTATCAGTCCGCCCACAAACTTCTCTTCATCATTCCCCACTAATGACTTCAGTTAATCAGCTTCCTGGAAGTTTGGATAATCTTCATATCACAGTGAGAATTAAAAGAAAACGACAAAAAACGTAGAACTACAAACCTTCAGAATCTCAACATGGGTATGAGACGACGAAAATTACCAACTGCGCCATTGATGGGATCATCTTGCCAATTGCACTTAGAAAACTCGGATGAGCTCACTGCATACAGAGCTCTTCAGTTCCAAATGATGCAGGAGGAGTTGCAGAGGTTAGTATCACTTACTTCATTTTTATTATTTCGTTCCGATTTCGCAATTCTAAAAAACACCAGTGCGCACATCCCCTCTTCTAATGAGCACCATTTGTTTTCAGACAACCCCCACCCCAGCCATCATTTGAGCGGCAGCCAACGCTTTTGCGTCGCACCAACTTGGTGGCCGCTCCTCCACAGAATTTCAACATTCCACATATCACAACTACCGGACCACCACCGATGGGCCTTTCTATGCCAGTACAATACGATCAAGGAGAGTACGGGTAAGAAAATTGAGTATAAAAATCACATATAAAAGTTTGACGATTTCCTACAGAACCCAAAGTGTGCGCGCTCAATTGGTGGCACTAGATCAAAGAGGTTTCCGGCGAGTATTGGTTGAGAAAATGATGCCGGGCCCATTCGGATTCTATATCGCTACCGGTGTTGTGGCTGGGCAGCGTGGTTAGTTTCTTATAGTAATTTTCCGGTCTACCATATCTCTACTGAGACGCCTATTCTCAAATACCTCTAATTTTTTATCTAAGTGTTTCTCACAAAATGGGAGAAACAAGAATAAATTCTTACTGAAATGGTCAGGAAAAAAAACTTGAGCGGATATCTAGTTAAATTTTTCTTAAAAGCGCTAGAGCGACCTACCGTAGTTTTTTTTTTCAACGATGTTCATCTTTTTTCAATAAATTGCATTCTCAGATAACGTTTATGTTGAAAATTTTTCAGCCGGCATTTTCATCTCTCGAGTCTCCCTCCCATCGCTATCACCGATGCTGACAGTCGGAGACGAAATCATCTACGTTGATGAGGAATATGTCAAAGGGCGATGCCTGGAATATGTGCAGTCGGTAATTGCAGGAAAAACCAGCGTCACAATCACCCTTTTGCCAGCAGTTGGCCAACCAGCAATGTGCTGAGTGTTTTCTTCTAAAGAAAAAGTACTGAATTTTAATAATCATTTGTTTTGTATCAATGTTAAGATGTTCCCTAAATCCCACAGCATTCAGAGTAAATTATAATAGAATACATGTTCTTGTAACAGTCTAGATTACCGTTCTAACCCTTTCCCGGACCCACAACCCCACATTGTGATAAATCCTTTGATGAATAATAAAGTTAAATACTCAATTCAGCGGGATTAAAGCAAGAAAGCATTTTACAAGAATGCGAGGATTTTGAACTACATTCGAAATCAGGCAAACAAAAATAAAAAGGAAAAATGAGAAAGTTGAATTTAACAAACTTGTAATGGGGGGTATTCAGCTAGATAA
>NC_013491.2:731764-774801 GCF_000004555.2 Caenorhabditis briggsae | reverse complement strand
TTTCAAAGGAGAATCAGTCGAATTTTGAATGTGGCCCGTCGGCTGTTGGAATGCTGTGCTGATTTGAGAAACTCCGACAGCTGAAAACCGAGCCGGATAAATTTGTTATTTCCTTTAAAAAAATGTCGTCGGGGGGGGGTCTCGACAGCGAGTTATGAAACGAGAAGAAGAAAAAAAATCTAGTATTGTGTATGTGTGAAAAAATTGCTAGTATGTTTGGAAATGAGTATTTTGTTAGATTAAAAAATGCGAGATTATTAATCGTTTCCGTTAGAACTCAATATGTTTGGAAAAATTTGAAAGGTAGTGCACGGGGTCCCACAAAATCTTTCTGTTTTGCTAGCTGAATAACCCCATAAAATTTTAACGCATCTTTTCAAAATGCATTTCTGCGTTGTATGTCTTGTGTTTCTTTGATGATACCTAAATTTTTTAGCATTTCAATAAACTTTAGACGACAAAGTTGAAAATAATTGAAATGAGATACTTATGAGAAAAAAGCATTTGTGTAATTTGACACGAAAATGTTCAGTTTTCTCGTGCCAAATAAAACGGTATAATTGTATATGAAGAAGAAGTATTTTCACAAATTTTGCCCTATAATTATCTCGTTTTTAGACATCTTTTTTGCTAATTTACGAGCTCGCAAAAAAAGTTTCATAAATCAAATCATTTTCCTATTCTAAGCACAAAAAATGGAAATGCTTTTATAGGAAACGCAGAAAGATCGCCAGAAACAACTAGGAAACCAACTGGAGAGAAGGGAAGATTACTTTAGCCTAGTTATGGAATTTTTCGTTTCAGATCATCTTCGGCGATGAAAACAATTTTAACTGTTACGGTTCAAATGGTTAACGTGATTACTGTCATGGTATTTAAAAAAAAATGCGTATCAAAGCGTATCAATGTCTACCGTAACCCTCCCTTCTCTCAAGTTGGTTTGCTGGTTGTATCTGGCGATCTTCATGCAATTCTGGCGGTGGTTCTTCGTAACCAATGTAACCTTCCTCATTATCAGACGCTTGATGAACTGTGAATCAAAAAGAGCACGTCATACTGTCTTGGAAAACACTTCAAAGTTCAATTGTGGTCAAATTTTTGAACGAGTGATAGTTGAAAAGAAAGGAAAGCTTTCTGTCGTGACGGCATATTGGGTGGTGAGCCCCTAACCGTACGGATGAGCAAGAGAGCATAAAATTATCTAGTTTCAGATGAGAACAACATTAAGCCGTTTAATTTTAACTAATTTATTAAACACAAAAGAGTTATCGGCTGACTCCCGAATGGAGCTTTATCTTCTTCCGAGTTGTCCTCGTGGTCCATCCGTATCCATCCTTGTCCCTCGGTGGTCGAGCTGCCGTTGAGTCGTTCTTCGTAGACTTGAGCCGATTGGAATGGAACGAATGTAGACATCTTTTCGTTGGTTTCTTCAGCTTATATAGCGACGATTGATCAGATCGTAGATAAGATAAGATGATTAAGCCACCGATGTGGTTGACACGTTGAATAATACCGAATGTATATTTACTAAAAGTTGAGGAAGAAATGGCAGGGCCATTCCTTCCGCAACACTCGGGGGCCGAAATGATGAACTTTGGAGATTTTCTCCATAAGTTCATAAGTACCGTCAGATTTCGGTTTCTCAAGACCGAACGTCTGCGGTTTCTAAGCGAGTGCCCACATGGCAATTTTACTTTAGCTCGAACAGCCATATCGGGATAATTCTTTATTGCTTCTTGAGTCGATCCCACAACGCATCTTCATGTTTTCGGTGTCTCGAATAGACATAAGCTTTCGATCTGTTCCAAATGAACGTCCTTCACGAAAGTGTCCTTTGTTGGCAAAAATTTTCTATCTTCATGACGTTGAGTCATGAGACGAGCATTCCGACACAATCACGGCGATTACACATTTACGAGTGCGAAGGCAAGTTGCAGACCTGGACGCTTCAGGTTGCGAGATATCCACGACGGATGGTTCCACAGTTCCACATACTGACATCATGACTCGGTGTCCACCGCAACTTGACTTAGACGATTCCGTCTCCCAGTTCCGTGATTTGTAGGTGCTCCCAGACTCCAACGACTAGCGATTGCGACGAATTTTTTTTTCTTCCAGAGACGATTTGGTGGTGGTTCCTTCGGTGTTGTTTCCGATCGACTTCTAGTGTGTTGCCACATCGCCATCCTGACGACCCCACACCAGACCATTGCTATCCACGAAAGTTCCGAACGAACTATTTCATCTGTTCCGAATGAACTTGTTGTCTCACTGACTAGATAGCTGCTCTTGCCCCACCGGGGTCCTTTACCGTACTGACGATTTCAGATGGTTCCCGGTCGATGCACCATGTCGTGACGGCATATTGGGTGGTGAGCCCCTAACCGTACGGATGAGCAAGAGAGCATAAAATTATCTAGTTTCAGATGAGAACAACATTAAGCCGTTTAATTTTAACTAATTTATTAAACACAAAAGAGTTATCGGCTGACTCCCGAATGGAGCTTTATCTTCTTCCGAGTTGTCCTCGTGGTCCATCCGTATCCATCCTTGTCCCTCGGTGGTCGAGCTGCCGTTGAGTCGTTCTTCGTAGACTTGAGCCGATTGGAATGGAACGAATGTAGACATCTTTTCGTTGGTTTCTTCAGCTTATATAGCGACGATTGATCAGATCGTAGATAAGATAAGATGATTAAGCCACCGATGTGGTTGACACGTTGAATAATACCGAATGTATATTTACTAAAAGTTGAGGAAGAAATGGCTGGGCCATTCCTTCCGCAACACTTTCCTTGTGATAACTAGCTTCTCATGGTCCGAAAAGATTTGCAGGCGGCCTAGGAATTTTTTTTGTTGTCATCGGATTGGATGAACACATATCAGCTGATGCAACATTGTTAACGTCTCAAAATTTTAAAGTTTAGACGGAGCGAAAAAGCTCGTGTCAGTATGGCATAAATTTGTCTTAATTGGTAGGCTGTCAATGATTTTGTCAGTCCCATTGCTTTAAAATACTATGAAATAAGGAAATTCAAGTTTTGCAAATGTTGATCGGTTGGAACACTTTGAATAAAAACACGAAAATGAAAGTGGTCGTATCATTGTGTGGTAAAATAAAATGAAAAAAAATAATTTTAAAAAAATCGAATTTTCTCGATTACTCAGCAAAACTCAACTTTTGCTGTATGACGCATCATTTTTGAAAAAAATTCTGCACTATTAAAATGAGATTTCGAACATGGATAAGTCTTTTGAGAATTTAGTGGTGGCCGTATAATTATTTGGAGCACTGTGTTGGGTTTCGGGTAACTTTTTCATTTCAAATATATTTTGTAATCCATGTGAACTCCCGTTTTTTTTGGTCTGACTATCTGGCAACCCTTATCATTTTGTCTAACTGCCTAGACCCCCTTGCTCGTTTTGTCTAACCATCTCGCATCTCGTCTCGGCTCGCCTAACCACCTAGATCCCCATTTAGTGTTGCATAATGACCTTATCTACCAGTCTCGCTCAGTCAAACCACCTTGTCCACATGTTTTTGTTTAACCATTTTATATACCTATCTCTGTATTCCGTCATGTTGTAGCTAGTTCATCAGATACCACTAGGTCATTCTGACGCCAGAATATCGGTCACTGTATAGAAATGCTAGACGAACTGCTAAACGTTCTAAAAAATTCACAATGGGAATTCTTTGAATGAAAAGATAGGACAACCAAAAACTCTGCATGACCATTTTTTCGCCAAATTTCTGAGTTCATTTCTTTATCAAATCTCAAGTTACCGAAGAGTTACCGAGGATTGTAGAACAGTGGCATTATTGATGGAGGTCATTGGACAAAGATAGGAAGTGTGAGAAATATTGGGATGTCCCTCTTATTCTCTCGAGATGGGTTGAGATTCCGCAGACTTAACCACATAGCAGATGTTGTGACGATGAGAATACACGCAACAGGACATATGTCTAACATACACACACACAAACTGTGTAGTTCAGTTTGCATACGGCAGAGGCCGCGACATTGTGACACTTGATTAAACACTATCGGTTTTTTGCGTTGCTCATCTCCCCCACATTCTATGTCTTCTTCTATTATCGTTTTGTGCTGGTCGACTAACTATCTCATTGCCACGGTGTCCGTCCTCTATATAGTTGAGGTACTATGAAACAAGACGAGACGCAGTATGACATCATTTTCTAAACGACGCTCCGCTATTACATATGCGCGTGTTGTTTAGCGTAAACCAACAACATCATATTTTTCGTACTTCGGTTTTAGTTCGTTGAAATTAACGAGAAACTTAGCAACTATTACTAAAAAATAGTTTCAGAATGGTGCTTTATTCTGAGCATCAACTGGCACATTCCTCAAAACCATGCATTAACATTCCCGAGGACAACGATACTATAACAAGACAAGTAACGGTGAGTTTTCGATTTACTTGTATTGTCTCTAATGATTATCAGGATTGGTTTTGCAGTTCGAAGCTCTTCAAGTTTTTTGCGGAGAAATGGAGATGAACTGGGGACCATATATAGAGCTGAGAGCCGAAAAAACCAATAACGACGGGAAAACTCAACTCAATTGGAAATATGGGCAGGACCCTCGTGTGGAAATGTGAAAATGATTTTATGCGTACCTGCACATTATTTTTGGAGATTGATCGTGAGTTTTAATCAAGGCGAAAAAAATAATGATGTCCAGCAGAAAATATTACTGAGTTCTTTTCACAAATAATCTGATAAAATCTCGAAGATATTACTGGAATAAAACTTTAAAATAGGTGTAATAATTTCTGCCGCGTACGAAACTATTTAAAGCAAATCTTTTTGAAAGTCGTGAATTCTTTGCTGCTGGTTATTCTCGTTGCGGTCCGCTGGCTCAAAATTTCAACCCCAATCCATGTGCAGAACTAGAATGAAAACACTACAACGTTTTCAGAGCCGAAATAAATTTTTTGCAGAGGAGCAAAGATGAAGAGTTGAAAATTTACCCGCTGCTGTTCACGTTCCAATTAGCTCATGAAGGTCATAAACACCTTCAAGAGAACTACACAGAAATTTATACATCTGTGAAGAAACACCATGAGTCTCGAAACAAAGAATATCCGGAACTTATTTTTGTTGTTCTGAATCCCTCTGTTTTACGCTGGTACGAAGATGGAGAAGAGGTATACAACGTGTGGTATTCATCTGCAGTGGAGAAATTTCACGAAGAGGTGAGTTTAGAAAAAAGAAAAACAAAATGAACTGAATTATTGTCTCAGTGTGCAGTATTATTTAAAAACGTTTCGAACATTATCTTAGGCCCAAGTATAGATCCTGGCACAACATTAAAACAGAGGTTCCGTGTGTTCTTGCGTCTGCTGAAACCATTATGTTATCCCAGAACATCTATTTTGCATGATGTATTTCATTGTATTTTTCAATTTTCAGTTCGATGAGCACTGGTTCAAGCATATGCAAACTCATATGGATAGGTTTCCAGATCCAAGAATGGCTCACGCGCCAATGGGTATGTTGATATAATGCCTCTTCTACAAGATCTCGATATTTTCAGAGGAGTTTGCTGCAGAAGATTTGATGCATCTTACAAAACGATTCGGCTTCCGCAATTACGACACAGGTGAAGGCTATGTTCGAACTGTTACCAACAGAAAATTCTTACCGAGAAAAGAAGGGAAAACGAAAAGTCAGTCAGATTGTTTCTGTGTAGCCCAAAATGTGTATTTTCAGAGATGCACCATATGACTGCTAAAGCCATAAAAGCGATGGAAGTTGAGATTGAAAAGCCCCTCATGGATATCGAAATGGAAGACTCAAAAGTTGCATTGAAGCAAACGGAAGGAAATATTGAGAAAAAAATGGAACAGGATGAGAGAAGGGATGGTCACGTTTTCAAAATTCCAGCAATACCCATAAATGAACCAAGACCGTCCGAGAAATTTATTAAACCTGTGGAAGAGCAAAGAAAATCATCCGATGCGACTGAACAAAAGCCACCAGGCTCACAAGATAATCTAGATGACGAAGAAACCGAGGACGATGGGAAAGACGTGTCTCCCGATGGAGTGATCGTGTATCCAGAGAACTTGAATGATTTTTTCCGCCACATGAGAGCAAAGAAAAACCAGAAAAATCGTCTTCTCAAAGAGCTTGAAGATCGCGTTGTCAAGGAGAGACCTGCTAGGAAGAAAAAAGTGGACCATGTTGCAGTAGAAGAAAACATTTTACCCGAGGGCGACGAAGCTGATGCCAAAGATACCACTGATGCAAAACCAACCCTTACCGAAAGAGACCCGTTTGACCAATTTGCAATACCGCATCATTGGAACATGCTCGGTTCATTACAATCAGATTCAAGCTGTCAGCCATCAACGTCGGGATTACAACCAGACCATCGTGGACGTCCAAAGCGGCAAAGACAGGGTTTGTTTTATACGCTCGAAATGTTACATTCATCAGAACGTGTAAATATTTTGAGAAAAACTAACTACGTGAAAAATCTGAATGCGTTGCTTTTAGAAATCATTGATTTTTTTAACAGAATTTAAAGTTGTTTTGTTTTCAGAGCCTGCCCAAGTGTACAAGCCCGAAAAAATCAAGTTCCGACCAACCAAACGACGATGATAAATTTTATGTCTGAGTTCATTATTTATTTTGAAGTGCACGGTCTAAATACTTTTGAAATCAAAAAATTAATGAAAGTGTTTTAAATAAATTGAGAGAAAAGTAAAAGAGAGAGAGAGAGAGAGAGAAAAAGAGAAAAAAAAGAGAAAAAGCGAGAAAGAAGTGATATCTGTTTACGGAAATCACCATCAGAAGCATACAAAATAGTTAATTATGGTAACCATTGCTGAAAACGTTCCTAACATATGGACACAATGATTCATGGTGAAGTCCATCGGTAAAGTTTCGACAGTATTTACAACGATAAGGATCACCACTGCAATTGCAACGAGTTTTCAAGCAAATTGTGCATTTCCCTGAAGAGACGAGATGGCATAAGCGCTCGATGAAGCTAACAGTATTCGGACACTGGTCGTGTTCGTGTCTGCTGCCACAGTATACACATCTTCTGTCGTTGGTATGGGAATAATCTCTGCTCACAATCCATCGTTGCCCTCTTGCTGAAACGTTTGAATCGTGGTCATTTTTTTGAGAATGAATAGTTTTTGTAACTCACTAGGGTAATTACTATTTCTAGAAAATCTTGAAAACTTATCGAGAATTCTGGCTGAAACACAATAAAATCATTAAAGGAAACTGCGTCACTTTTTACCAGACTCTCTGAGGTAAATATCTACATCCTGTCTTGCTGGTAGCGTTTGCTGAGAATGTCCGTCTGAATGTTTGATATCATTACAATATTTTAATTATAATAATTTACCATTCTCACGGAGATTAGGATATGGACGGTAGGGTGGCGATCGTGGTCTCTCCTCATTTCTTGGAGCTTTAAAAATTAATTTGTTCATGATTTCGATAAAATTGAAAAAAAAACTAATAGAAATGTCATGAAACTGTAAATGCCAATTATGAATAATTTCAGAAGCCGATTTTTAAATAAATTTTGAATTTTCTCATGCCTTGTTACATTCTAAAATCGTGATTACTGAAATCAATCAATATAAAAGACAGTTCCGAAAAGTTTACCAGTTTCATAACGGTGATTATATGAATCGCAGTCTGGCGATGATGGTCGTGTATCTGCTTGTCTCTCTGTAAAAATATAGGTTTTTCAAAATAGGTCAACACAAAACAGAAATGTTTACCACTTTCATAACGGTTATTGTTTGAACGGTAGTCTGACAATGATGATCGTGCTTTTCTAGCTGTAAAGATAAAGATTTTCAATAATAAATTACTTTGAAAACACGAAAACGTTGTGATTTCAACATGTTAGAAAGGTATGATACTTACAATTTTCTTCGTAGTCGTTGTATGAACAATGAAATTGCGACGGTGATCAATCCCTCACATCTCTTACTGGTGACCAATATTCCCCGTAATCATTTGAGTAACTCGCATTTCGGTTTATTGGTGATAAAGACCTTTCCTCGTATCTTCTCCCTAGAAATACCAGTGGTTTAAGCATTTCAACAATCAAAACTAATGTTCATTTTATTTTGAAGTCACATAAAAACCCTAAAGGTGACGATTTTGGTATCTTATTATTGCAAGGGGTATACCGGTGAAGGTTATATTTTTCTGGCTCAACTAACTAACGTCAAGGATTTTGGGTTTCAAGTACATTCTGAATTTTAGAAAAGAATAGATAACATGGAATTGAAACGCGTACCACTTTCATAGCGATCGTTGGTTGAACGATATAATGGCAATGATGATCTAGCCCTCGCATTTGTATCTGTAATAAGGATGGTTACAGATGTGGAAAAAAGTTCCTGGAAATACCAAAAATATTGGTTATGCATTTCAACAATGAAAAATTAGCTGATTTGAAAAATCTGCTAAGTTTGGAAAATGTAATGTAAAAGAAAAAAATGTACGTCCTACGTTTTTTTTTCAAAAAAAATTCTTGTAATTTCAGTAGTAAAAAATGAAAAAAAAAATACAATTTACCGTATTCTTCGCGGGAATTGAAATGGCGATTCATATGTGAAGGTGATCTTCGTTCAGTTGGCCTCTCTGAAAACATAAAGGTTTTTGTATTCTTTCCAACCCCTTATAACGAACCACAACTAAAAAAATTACCGTTTCCGTAGTTGTAGTTATATGGACGGCGTACTTGCCATGGTGATCTATCTCTTGTATTTGTGCCTAAAAAATAATAGGTTAAGGTGTTGTATTTGCTGATAAAATGTGTATGTTTTTTGTTTCGTTTTCAGAAGACCCAAAATATTACAATATTCGTCGCGACCGCTCCAATGTTTGTTTACCGGGGATGTTGATCTCTCCCAAGAGTTTTGAACTAGAAAAAACGAATTTGTATGTTTATTACTTCGGTTTATTTTTAGGACAGGTGCTTCTCTCTTTTTCAAACAACTCACTCAGTCTCTTCTTTTTACTTTCTGCTCGATCTTCTTCAAACTGGACGCGGTCAACTGAAAAAAATTAAAATCCGTCGTTTAACATCCATAATTATCATACAACATGTGCATATGAAAACTCACACATGTTCCAATCTTCGAGTTGGTACCGGAAACGATATTTAACGTTATGGAGATCCAATCTAATTTTATCTGTCATCTGTCCTGAACCTTCAAGTTCTCTCAGTTCTTCTTGTTCTGCTTCCCGTACGAGACAGGAATGCAGTTCCATTTTTTCTATATATGGTTGTTGATTTCGAAATGCTTCCATATCCGGAACTCCCCAACACGTCGATGCCACGGATACAACAGAAGCCGATCGACTCATTTTCTTGACTTGACCATCTCCCTGCGCACTTTGAGTATCGATTATTATTTGCAATTCTTTGTTTTCAATGTGCAATTTGTCGATCCAGTTGGCCATAACCAACATTTTTTCTGTATTCGGCTCTTCGCCTGAAACCGATATTTTGGTTGGCTATCAATTAGAGCTACGCAAAAACAAAAAGTCAAGAAATATAGGCGGTTGATATTGTGATTAGTCATTGTCTTATTAGTCTGGCTTGATTTTTTTCACTTACAAGTCTTCAAAAAGTTTCTCAAAGAGGTTGTATCAATATTCAGTTTTCCGTTGTCATCAATCGTTTGGAAGTTTTCAAGAACCAAAACCGAAGAAATTCCTCCGGGAGAAACACTCTCCGAATCCAATGATTCCTTATGCAGTTCTTCATCCTTTGAGAGGTGTTGCCTTTGATCGGTAACCGTTACGTTTTCTATCAGCAGTCCGTGCACAATCTCTTTTTCATTTTTGTCCGATACCGAAGATTTTCTGCTTGGGAAACCTCCGTTATCAGATTCGCTCAGAATCCCATTATCGTCAATGATTTCAAATTCGGACCTGATGAACTATGTCTTTTTTCATCTGCTTAAGAATTACTTACAATGAAGCAGAATCAGATCTCAACAGCTCGCTAGTATCCATCAGTTGCTTCTTTGGTGAATAAACAACTGAAACAATTCTTTTTTAAGGAAAAAAAAAATTGTGAATAAAAGTATTACTAAAAAAGCAATGGAAAACGCGTGGCAAAGAACCAATATTTTCAGAAAACACAAAAAGCCACATGACTGCGTGCTGTTCGCCTGTTCTTTCTCTCTTTCCCTCTAGGGAAAGAGAGAAAGAAGAGGATAACTCAGGCGAAACTCGGGCGAAGGAGAATGAGGGCATGGGCGAAAACAAGAAAAGACTATTGGTGAAAAGAGAGGGCTTTAGACACTGAGCTTGTGAATAAACAACTATTTGTGACAAAATGTTGTGTTATCAAAGTTCACCTTTGTAAATATGTTTTTTCGTTGTGAAATACTCCGTAGAACACCATACAGTCAAAAACTTACAAATAAAACTGTTAAGAACTTCAAACTGTCTACTTATCACATTCGAAATGCAAAACATATGCTGGCAGTTTTGCATTTGTCGTTAATATACAAAAAATTTCTGAGAGAGACACTTCTCACTTCACGAAGTGTTCGGTTACATAGTCACAGTTGAAATATTACAACACAGACTATCGCAAGGGATTGTGAATCTGTAAGAAATGTTAGGTTGAGTTATTTTCGGGTAATAGTAATTCAACAAAAGTTTTTGAAAGTTTTGCTTTCGTCATCAAGATCGTTAAATTTTTATGACACTTTTTAAAAGAAAAGTGTGTATGAACACCCACCAGAACTCATAAAACAATGCAGGGAACATAATTTTTTGTTGAAATCTTGCAATATAAAAGAGAGGTGCAGTTGAAAAATTATCGTTCTATCTCGAGTGAAAAAACTGAATGATATTCGAAGTCCCAACTGGCCGTTTTCCTGCGAGCACCGATTTGAAAAAATCGAAAACTTCGACCAGTCCGTGGGAGAAAAATGTTCGCAATCAAATTGCAACAATGAACAAGGCTCTTGGAACCATGATCAAAGGTTAGTTCTCTGATTTTTGTGATTCCCAGAGATCACTTCAAAAAAGGATTTTGTGTATTCTCAAAAACCTAGGCTAACTATAGACAACCTCAGAAGAATGTTCTTATTGTCCACTATGAACATTATGAGAATGGATTCGATCAAAATCACTGCAAATTTTTAAAATGAGGAAACTTTTTTTCAGAATCTTCTGCGTTGTTAGACTGCTCCATGCTCAAGATCAATTTTCATGCATCTTCGATGACAGAGAGGGCTCCAAGATTCCCATCCCATTTGGCTGAGGCAACTTCGCGCATTCTTTCTGGTTCCTCCATGAAAATGAAATTGTGAACTTATACTGGCAATAAAGTTTGAACATTCCCAGTTTCTTAACTTACTGTTGAACAGAGATGCAAAACATGCACCACTGAGTAATCTGTTGTCAGAATTGAACTTAATGTAGGAATTCTGAAAATTCCAATACATGTCCCACAATATCTGTGAATTCGCTGCTAACTGAAAGTGATCATGAAAAAAGCAAAAAAAAACGAGTTTATTCTGACTTTACCAAAAATGCAATTTTTCGAGTATAATTTATCTAATGTTTCTTATTTCTTTTCTTATCCACTCCATGGACCATTGAATGAACAATAGAAAGCCAGGCATATCCAAGATAAACAACAAACATACAGGAAGCAATAAAAACAAAGCGGTATGGTGGTTCCAACTCTCCAAGAATCGGGTATGCCCAGAAGCCAGAAGTGTAGAAGACGTAGTGAAGACTGAAAACGTTTTGACGTTTTTATTTAAATATCTGATTGTTATAAAGCAGAAACAAGTTTATCTAATTTTCGTTGCCGAATTTGGAGAAAACACTTTCGTTTCGACAAACTCAGCAATTTAAAAAAGGAAAACCACTAATATGCTTTCAAAAGACTGTAGTTTGATTTCAAAATGTGTTTTTGTTGTCGCTTCTTGATCATAAGATCATTGATTTACTCTGCTCATGAACTACATATCGAATAGTTTTTTTTTTCATTTTTGCCAGAAAGCGCGTCACAAAAATACCAAAAGCAGACGAGTCACTTGCTGCAAAACAAGGTTTCAAAGAGAGTAAGGTGCGTAGCGGCAATTATTTTAGTAGTTCCAAAAAAAGTGTTTGAACTCTGTCTGGAGCAGAATCTACTAAGGTTTTTTCAACCAAAAAAAACCAACTCAATAAGGTACAGAGTGACAAACACAGCAATTCCTTTCAAAATGGCGCTTGTAGAGAAGGAAGTGTGCTTGTAAATAACAGTGTCCAAGTGAGCAGTGATAGCTGGGAGTGTGTGCTGCAAAATAGTTTTTGATAAATTCAGTGAATTTCTCAAAATTTTGTACCAGTCCATGATTGAACCAGGCGATCGACAGAATTTTCATGGCCATTTCATCACGTGCCAAGGTAGCTGGATCAAACAAGAAAAGTCCCCAGAAAAGAACAGTGACAGCCTGAAATTAGAAGCATGACATGATTTTTTATTAGAAAGTTGTATCTGATGGTGACTTACCACGCCGATTGGTCCAACAAGAGCACGGGCCCAGTAGTCGAAAATCACATGGTTTCTATTTAAGGAGAAAATCGAAAGCAAGAATCCAATTGAGTGGTACAGAGTTTGCATATACTGGAATAGTTACAGATAAAAAATGCTACTGATGCTTAAAGTAGTGTGTTCTACTCACCAGGTCAATAATAGTAAGCCAAACAAATCTGGACCATCCGTTGAAAGGGATTGGTAAATTTGCTCCCGTCACTATTTGAGTATCCTTGTAGCATATGAATGCATAAAGGGAAGCAGAAACCAAATGGAAAGCAGTTTTCATCTGAAGCATTTTGCAATAAAATTGAACAGAAACACAAAGAGATGAGTTGAAAATAAGAAAGAATTGTAGTTGACACCAGCATGAAAAGATAAGGAGTGACATCGTGGAGAAGAAACAAAAAGAGTAAGAGAATGAAGAGAGCGAAGGGAACGGCAAGAGAAGGCTACAGGTAAAATATGTGTTGGTATGTGTGTATTGTATGTGCCTCTTATCGGGCATTAATCGTGGCACTAGTGACCTTGACAAACAACAATCCACAGTGATTTGTAGTCTTTTTTCAAACCTGGAAGTACGATGATCAAAATGAATACCAATAAAATTATCGAGTATTATTGAATTGATATTAGTTCAGCATTGAAAAGAAAAATGTTTGCGAAACTGAAAAATGCAAAAAATAATGAACTTTGCTCAATTTTTTGCTCTGCAAAATAAACTCGCTCATTCAATGTTCAGGAATTATTATAATTTCCTCTGAAATTGGAAATTAGTTCGAATTAACTTTTTGAAAACAATTTACATTCAGAGGGCAGACTGAGCGGCCCTGGACACCACCTTCTAATAAAAACGTTTTTTGAGCTGAAATCCAAAAATAGAATGCCACCCTTAATAGAATGCTGCCTCGAAAAATATTTTAAAACTTACCAGGCTGTTCCTTCTTTGTTTTACAGAGAGGGAAAGAGATTGTGCAGAACGCAACTAAATTGTTTTCTAATTATTTTCCCCCATTTATTCCCACGTGCTTCTTATTTCTCTGCTTTTTCATTGTTTTTGGTTTCTGTATGATCTTAAATTTCTTTTTATATGTTTTAGTGATAAATGTCAGAAATGTGAGCATGATAAGACTCTTCGCGAAATTTTTGTTCTTTTGAACAGTCAACGCCTACATCTAATTGAATCCTTCTTACAGAACGTTATCCCACCTATGCATTGACCAACATGATATTAAATTAGGGTGTTTACCGTAAACATACAGTTCACACTTGCGTGAAGCATAAATAAAACTTTATTTTTCAAGCTGTTTTTTTGGAAATAAATTTAAAAACGGAAAAAAATGTTATAGAAGCGTAAATATATAATTCGATTGTCCCAAATGACGTTTGAAAACATTTGAAATTGTAGTAAAATTATGCAACGGCGAAAAATTATTTCAAAGCATGGAAGCTGAATCCAACTCATTGGTTGGGAAAAAGAAATATTTAGATCGATGAAATGTTGCTCTCATCTCCATCGTCCACAAGAATTCCACCTTCTGGAAATCCTCCGGAGGTGATTGTAGTAGTTGTTGTAGTGATGGTCTCCTTAACAAGATTCCCGTTTGCGCCGTGCCTGAAATTCCATTAATAATCAAAAACAATAAAAATTAATTGAGAATTATAACCTCAGTTGTTATCTAGTGTGCAATCTCTCTACTGTCTACGTGGTTGCCGAATTATTTTTTCAAATTAACGAAAAAGTGAGTTTCAGATTCTGTCTGTGAATTAGTCTTATTGAGGCATGGTTACCAATGCATATCAAAATATAGTAAATGAACTAGGATGAAACTGAACTTGTGAATTTTCTATAGCTATGGAAGACATTAAAAAAAATTTCAGTTCAGGTTCTCGAAACTTTCAGACCTATGTGTATGACAAGTTTTAATCATTTTCTAAGTCATCTAAATTCTTCTTACTCTTCTTCCTCCTCGATAATTTGCTCTTTATGCCCACTTTCATGGTCTTCCTCGTCATTGTTGTTTTCCAGGTCGTCACCCGATTTAATCACAGTGTTGGTAGTGGAAGTGACCTGAATATTACTTGTTGAAGACATGAAAAATTTCTGAAATTTCACATACAGTTTCTTTATAGTGTCTTCCAGATTCATCGGTTTTCTCTGTGACGGTTGTTTGCACGTGATCGGTTTGATGATCTCCATCATCGTCTTCATTCTCACTCTGCGGTTGATAAATAGATTGCATCATTGGGTTTGGTTGCTTATCATGAATGCTTAATGAATCTGTGGAAATGTTGTCCTGATCCAGAATCATGGAATCCTTGACATCACTTTGCTCCTGAACAGTTTTGTCATGCAAAGCATCCGAAGACTCCAAGAAACGATCATTTTTTTCATCCGATTGATTAGTATGTTGGACCAGATGATCGTCATCAAACATTTCATTTTCTTGATAAGATCCCGATTGATAAACAGAAGTTGTCATTAAATCCGTATTCGGATTATTTGAGCTTAGGTTTTGAAGCGCAACGTGTTCATCCTCCTCTTTTTCGACGTTGCCAATAGAATCTGTTTGCTCAATTATTGACTGTGACGGCAAAGAACTGTCATTATCTGTGTTCGAAATAGTATCAACGATGACCATATCTTCTTTTGGACTCGGATGTTGGTCGATGTGTTGTGCGACTTGTTCAATGGAAATGTTCGTGTCTTCAGTTGCTTTAGGGACTGGACTAGTTGATTCCCGAGTTTCCGAATCTTGATAAGCAGTGATATTTTTACCTTCAGTGAACGGAGCTGTTTCTGATCTTGGAGATGAATCGGACATTACTGGACTATCAACATCTCCTCGCGATGGATAATATAGATCCATTTCGGTTGGACTTTTTGGAGCGTATTTTTCATTGAAATTAGATCCATGCTTCATTTCTTCATGCTCATCCTCGGCGTCACTTGTATGAACAGATGGATATCTTGGAGCAAATTCAGTCTCGGCTGCGATGTTCTCAGGACTCGAAGCTACAACATCTTGATTGTCCGAAGCATGGGAAATTTTTCTTGAGAGAGGAGCAACAATTGGAACATCAATAATCTCAACCGGTCCATGAGAAATTTCGTGAACAAGGCCATGCTCCACATTGTCAGACAAATTCTCTACAACTGAATTTTGAGCCAAAAGCTCAGATGAAGCAACTTCCGCTGGAGAATCGCTGCGCAAAGCTGGGCTACTTCTTTCTTCTTCAACAGGCTCAACGATGTTCTCGGGTTCTTCAGACATAATGTGGTCAGATGAAACATGTTCAGCAAGTTCTTGAAGAATTTCATCTTCATTATGAGAAACTTGATCAACATGATCGCTACTTTGGTGAGCTCCTTCATTGGTTTGTCCCATTATTGTTGAGCGTTCAAGGTCCGTTTCTTCTTGATGTTGATGACAACCATCTGCTGACAAAACGTCATGTTGTTTCTCTTCTTCCTGTATTTCATGGTGTTTATCATCGTGAACAGGTGACATCAATTCTTGCTGAACAACGTCGTTGTGTTCAGAGATAAGATGATTTTTCATGTCTTCTTGAGATGGAATCAAACTCGAAGACTCGTCCACTTGATCCACTGTAGGTGAACCCATACCCGACGGTTTTTCTTCGGAGACAAATAAGTGCTCAGCAGTGGTGGAAATGTTCTCTTCGGCGAGAAATTCTTCAGCTGGAGCTTCAACACTAGGAGAACGTTCTAGATCATTTGATTCTTGAGAATGGACTGTCGTAGCGCGTTCAAATCCAACCTCCTGCTCCAAGCTTGGTGATACGTTTTGATAGGACATTGATCTATCGCTTAGTTCGGGTGTTTCCCGTTTGGTAACTGTAGATTCTGATGCATCAAGTGGTGCATGTTCTTCAAAAATCTCCGTTTTTGCCGGGCTCTCAAGAGTTTCAGTTTGTTCAAGAGATTCAGCGCTGTTAACATCCAGAAAAAGTTGAACAGGCGGCTGATCCTGTGTGTCCAAATCTTCTAATAAATGGTGGGACTCGTGGTGTGACAAAACCGGGCTTTCTGGAGATTTTGGTTCAGATTGTTCGTGAACAGTAATTGGGTTCTGAACAACCAATCCTTCTTGTTCATAGACAGCATCATTTGGAAGAGTAGGTGATTCAAATTGAGAATTTTCCTCATCCTGAGAAGTAAGCAATGGAGAATGCTCTGACTTTTCATATTCGTGTTCAGAATAGTCTTCAGCTTTTGGTGGTGAATGACCATGATCCTCCGAAACTGGAGAGCTATTGAGAGAACGCACTGGACTGGACGACACTTGCCCGTGATGATCGTATTTTTCCACCGGACTTTTTGGGCTTTGTTCAATTTTATGATCATTGATTTCAGCGACGGGAACAATCTCTGAAGCATGATGGGCAACAGAATCATGAGAGCTATTAACTGATAGTACACGGTCTGGTGTTTCTTCGCGATATTCCTCTGACTTCTCTTCTGTTTTCTCAGTCGGTAAGTTTGGACGCTCGTCAGTTGACTCTACAGTTGGCTTCTCGATTGAAAGATTTGTATCACTCAAAGTTGGTGAGCATCTATTCAAGCTTTGAGATTCAGTGTTTGGTGCTTCATCGTGATTCGGTTCCGCAGGACGTTCTTGTTCTGCATGATTGCCCTCCGAATTCAAATCAGAACTAAACGGTTCTGGTACGATGGCATCAGTGACCCCAAGAGCGACAGTTTCTATTTCCACTGGTGTTTCTTTGTCTTCCTCGGCATATTCTGGCTCCGAACTACTGTCCTCATAATCCCCATGGGTGTTAGCTGCGTTGATTGCTTCAATTTGACGGACGACATGCTCCTCCTCCCCTTGCTCAACATCTTTTTCAGCGGATTCCTCCAACTCATGAGAATTATCTATTGGAATAGTTTCAGTGTAAGCTGGAGAGTTTCGACCATGAGTTCCTCTAATTTCTGAGACTGGAGATGTTTGCTCTGAATCGCTTGCAATTAAATCCTCCACATTCAATGCAATGGTCCCTATAGCTGCAGCGGTAGCAGCAGCAGCAGCGCCAGTAAAGATTCCATGACCTAAAATGTAGTAATCGGTATTTCTTGTTTAATAAGTGGGATGAAAATTCATCTGGATAAAGCGAAATCCCATACCAGTCACAGATGGGAGCGTAGGAAGTGTTGTTGTAGTTATATCCTCTTTAGGCGGGGATTTCGACACCGATGAGACCGTGGTAATTGTAGTAGTTGTTGTCTGGCGTTTTGTCGAAGGACGCCCACGGGTTGGTGCTGGCCTGAAATCATATTATAGTAGGTGAGTGTTTGAATAAATTCTTACTTCTTGGCAGCAGGTGGTAGTTTGGTGGTGGTTTGTTGAATTGAGACCGGCACAGGTGGTTTGGTAGGAACCCACTGCCTGGAGGGTGGATGAATCGGTGGAAGTCGAACGTTGAAGTCTTAAAGTGGGATTGGAAAACTGTCAGTACCCGATTTCTTACCTTTACGCTTCCTAGTGGTAGGCGGGCAGCTGGTTCGACTGTCATGACTCGCATTCAACTTATTTCCAGTTGTTGTTTTTCTTCCTCTCATATTTAGTACACTCCTGAAAGTTCGTAGTTATCTGATTACTGAAAAAAAGTTGTGCATCTCAAACACTGATAAAAAGTACTACATCGGTGGGATTTGTGTAGAAGAAAATATGAAGAAGGCTGCAAAAATTTAAAAGCGGCTCGAAACATGCTTATTTCATAAGTAAAACATCCAGCAATTACACATAAAGCGCATAAAATAATTTCAAAATACGTTTCGAGCCGTTTACAATAATTGTAGGTACTTGATTGTTTAGTTGAAGATGGTATCATACCGGGTGATATAAAATGATTTGAAAAAAAATTTTGACAATCAATCAAAATTTCCTAGGTTATTTTCAATTTTATAATTCAGAGGTTGAACTAAAAAGAAGGTTAAAACTAAAAAGCCGATTGATAACATATGTAAAATGTTATGTTAAGCTTACAAAAAAAATGTAAAATCAAACTAGATTTGAAAAATTCGAGCTGTACGTTGGCTATTAGTGAGCTTGTTTTGATAAATCTGAGCTCAAGAAGTGAAACGTTGAGGGTATCCAAAAGTCTCACTACCAAACCGTTAGTTAAAATTTTTCTCGTTTATGCGCTCAGACACTAATTTTCTTGCCGTCAAAAATGGTTAATTTGCAACTAGATTTAAAAAAGAATAGACAAAAAAGCAGTAGAAACGTTCAGAATTTTGACATAGTGAAGCCACCTAGGAAGAGCCATATATTGATTCCATTTAGCATTTCTATAGTTTCCCTATGAAATTGCAACAAATGGGGAATTATTGCCATTACATGAAGCCTCAGATTTAAATAGTTCGGAAGAATCGTACCAAGACTTTTAAAAAATCCAGATAACATTTATGTCAACGCAAGCTTGTCAAAAAGTTATTCTTACAAAGCCGAATGAAACTTTAAAAAATGAGAAATTCAGAACCAAGGGATAGGATTTTGTAGGAGTTCACAACCACATATGCAGATAGATAGCTGTTGAAACTGGAAGCAAACGATACCCGAATCCAAAAAGAACAATGAAAACAATTTTTTGGAAAAGTTAGGACATGTTCGTTTTCAGTTGTAACAGTTTGGTGTCGGTGTAGACGAAAATTAAAATATGCAAAAGGTTAACATTCAATTGAAAAGGGACAGATGTCACAAAAGACTTGGGACAGAAAACTTTAAGTTTGTTAGTACCTTAGTGGCTCTTTCAGGGCAGTTCCACCAGCTGAAGCAGTCAGGCTAGGTAGTGACCTGAATATTTGGAAAATGTCAAAATCTGTTAAAAACAAATAAAGGAAACTGAAACTCAACCAAATTAGTAATGAACACAAGTTAATTCTGAACATTCCGGTTGGAAAAAAACTATGTACTCAACCTGCGTTACAATTTCTAATCATCGCGACGTATCGCTTCACTACAGAAATTTGTCAAATTACAGAGGAGAATTGAAAACGAATTTCGAACACAAAGTTTCCCTTAACGATCGCCAGAACGTTGTGAGAACACTCAACATTCTAAATACCGCTAGTGTTTGGGAAGTTCGAGCAAAACGCCGTGATAAAATTTTCAAAAAAAGCTACACGTAGCGATGATCGACGGGTGGATAATGTAATTCGCAAAAAAAAAAATATTCGGCTCGATATAACTAGAATCAAAAATGCACAATGTGTTTGGAAACTTTAATATTTTGCTTTGAGCTGTTGAAGTTTTTCAATATTCCACGATACTTCAATATGTATGTGTAACTATCAAACTAACAGGTATCGAAAAATGTTTGAATCAATTTAATTTCAAAGGGAAGAATACGTCTACGTTAAATCTACATTGCAATCCTATAAATCTGTGTTCTCACCTTCTTCGGAAAAACCACGAAGTTTGCGGTGGTGGTGGTTGGCGAGCTACCGAGTGTGGACCGAAAGAAATCTCGCGAAAACGTTCGAGACGTTGAAGTTGTTTTTTGAGATTGTCTTTGTAAGCAACCAAAGTGCTGTCGTCAAGCTAAAAAATCGATTAATCAAACATTTCGAAAATATTCTAGGATAATAGGCAACAATCTTGTCCTCACTTTATGCAAGTAGTTGAAACGCTTAGCGTTTGCTGATAATCTTTTGTATGGATCTCTGGTATTGCTCTCCAATGGATCAGCATTGCGCTCTTCGATTCGTTGGACAAAGTCCCGATCTTCGAAACTGTTAGAATACCGGCGCTGCCGGCCGCCACTGCCGTTGCTCTTCTGTCCAGCACGATCTGGAATATGATATTAATTCATATTTTCTGTGTTTTGGAATATTATTTATACTTCTACTGAGGCTGCGACTGGGTTTTCCTTGGCGGTACGACTCCGGGCTTTGGCCGGTGCGAATACGACGACAGCACTCCACTTTCTCCGCGGCATCCAGCTTTTTGCGCAACTCCGCCATTTTTACCAGTTGAGCTTCTCTGTAATTATCGGATCTCCGATCAAGATTTTTATTCATCTTCCCAACCTGTTCTTGAGCATCATGTCCATCATAGCATGATGGCGCGCGTAAACTTCGTCTCCATTCAAGTTGAGCGTGGACTCCAGCTAGAAAACTCAAATTTCAAAAATTCATATATCCGATTACAGTATTTTTTTACATAGTTTTCTTTTTCATTTGACTCTCACTTTAGAAAAATAAA
Organism: Caenorhabditis briggsae; assembly: GCF_000004555.2. Taxonomy (NCBI): domain Eukaryota; kingdom Metazoa; phylum Nematoda; class Chromadorea; order Rhabditida; family Rhabditidae; genus Caenorhabditis; species Caenorhabditis briggsae. Next base: position 754,004 of record NC_013491.2, on the reverse strand, counting down.
TAATATTAAGCAATGATTTTAAAACAACGTGTTATGAAGGTAAAAACAAAATGTTCTTCTTTGTATAAGTTTTTTCGATTTGCGAGTGTGAGTAATTTGTCACTTTTCTTGAGAGAATTGCACTTATTGTGGTTTCCAATGACCACTCAATTGAGTCATTGAATGAAGGTTTTTCCACTCGTAAAGTAGAGTGCACGCGGCATTATGACGCCGTCTCAACAACTATTCTTCTTTCTCTCATTTACCTCTTTTACTAGGTGAGATTTGCTTGTTTTCGCAAGGTCTGCCCAATATCCCCTTTTGTATAATTGTCAGGTCATAAAAATATTGCGCCAGATGTAATACGTCATAATAAATACATTAGGTTCGAGAAATTTCAATTGCATCACCTTGTCCTCTTTTTCTGGTATTCGGCATTTTGTCTTTTACTCAATATCTAGCATGTTTAATTTGCACGCGCATAAACACAAATGCAATTGAACGGGTTCCTAAAAGCACTAACCCTCTTCTTTTCTCTGCAATAAAATGTGTGCGCAGCACCCGGCTGTCCGGAAAGCGATCAATTATGAGGGCACACTCCCTAGGGTGTCACATTGACTCGGTCGTCCCATCTATTCTTTTTTTTCTCCATTTTTGTTTTAGCACAAAAAGGCTAACCTTATTTCAAGTTGAAAAGGATGGGAGAAAATGGGAGAAAAATGTTAATTAAAGCTTCAAGTGAAAAATAAAATGAAGAAAAACTTTGAAAACTCTGTAAAAGAAAAGGCGAAGGAGACTGGGTTTTCTAGTGGATTCCGGCTTGCACTCACCAATCCCATTTTTTGCAGATGTTTTTGCATATGCGGGAGAGCAAAGTATTGACGAAGGTGAATGTCGTAAAGTGGGTTGTAGTTGTCGAGAAGGTTATCCGCCATGATTAGCTTATTGAAATACTTTTTGAATTACCTGAAAAAGAGTTATTAAAGTATAAAAGAACTGTTGTTGTAAGTGGAGCAAGAGGCTACAAAAGATAAATAAATTATAGGGAGCTTCATATTGTAATGCAGAAAACAACCTGATAGAACATAACGAATTGAGATGGCTAATTCAAAACCCCGAAGAGTGGAAATAATAAAATGAGAATTTAGAAGACATATCTCCTTCTCCTCTTCTCGAGCTCGTATGCATTTTGGAAGGAACACGCAGTTAGTCTCTGCGTTTGAATGGGGACAGAGATATATGGATAGAAAGCTTGTGAAACGAAAGAGGGAGGAGTAAGGGCGCGAAAAAGAGTGAGGAGGAAAAACGAAGAGACAGGGCCAAAACGAGAGCACAGCACTAATCCACACAAGCTATCACCAGTAGCAACCGATGGAAATGAGCTCTCACAAAATTTCGAGAGCCGGCTTAGCATATGTGACATAGAATGTTCAGCTATGGCGGTGCCGGTGTAAGAACAACATATGCACACATGAATGAGAAACAGCGATCATATTAAATGAAGTTCATGTTTCCCAAAAAAAGGGAGAGAAGAATGGATGACATACACAGTTGTAAAGACTTGGAGAACTTCACCCACTTCAATCTTTTCCTATTCATACAACCCACAGGGAAGAGAGGAGAGACAAAAAATTACCTAATAAGGAATTGCCCATAAAGAAGAAAAGAAGATTACAGAAATGATGATTACAAACCAAGTAATATAGAGTGTATGCTACGTGTTCTGAGTCTTTTTGTGGCTTTTCCAGAGAATAATCACAACGGAAAACAAGGATAGAATATTTGCAATGCTTTTGATTGGTTACAAAAAAAAGACAATGCTGCAATTTTTTTTAGGTGTAGCTCAGCTTTAGTAACGTAGCTCAACCGGTAATGGCTGTTATTGCGCCCACGCATATTGAAAATTACGTGTTTTTTTTAAAAACAGAAATAGCAAGGTAGAAATAATTTGCTGCACTCTTATACATATGCCTGCTGAAATAAAAACATACGCTGAAAATTTAATAAAGTAAAGAAATGGAGACTGTGGAGACTGTGGAGACAGTTTATTCAAACGGCCGGAAAACGTGAAATTTGAGATTTTTTTGAGCAAACGCCAATCCTCAACATCTTCTTTGCTAAGGCCTCTTTTCTCTACACAAGAAAAAAAAGAAAAAAAACACACACACTTAAGTATAGCTGAAAGAAAAAGGGAAGCTGTTTGAAAATAGTGAAACTGAATGGTGTAGGCCTGAGTGAAAACTGGCGGTTCAATTAACCCACGGGGACGACAAAGTAGGATTTGACGGGAAACGGGAGGAAAGAGGTTGGGAAAGAGGAATGGGAGAGTGTGGAAAAAAAGGGGAAAATGGGAAGAAAAGATGAAACGAGAGGAGCTTCTTTGGTATACTTTGGAAATGTCAAAGAGGCGTGCAAAAAATTGAATTTCCCTTCGAATGAATTTTTGAGTGTGGCAAAAGGTGAACTCAGAAGTTGTTACTACGTTGAAAAACTTCCAGAGGACAAGAAAAAAGAAATTCTACATAATGAGAAGCGAATTTTTTTTGAAAGACAAATGCACGAATACGTTGGAGCAGAACAGTGAACCCTCTCTTCAACAATAAGTTGGACACAACAAAGATTGGAAAAAAAAGAAAAAAGCGGAATAGAAAAAGAAGGAGAAAAAAGAAATCGATAACTTAATTAGAGAAAAAGTGAAAGAGTTGGGCTCAAAGAAAAGATAAAAAAGAAAGCCAAGAGGCGAGCGTAGCTTTTTGCATTTCCTTGAAAGAATATTTTTATCCCCCAGGTACCCAATAAAAGTATAACACTGAAAACCCAAAATAAGAACAACACTCCAACATATCGGATTTCAAAAAAAGGAGAACGATGAATATGAAATTTTCTTCAGGAACCTTACAAAAAAATAACGGATTCATAAGTTTTCAACGAACGTTAACAACTGGAAGAAAAAGTCTAGCAATTGAGCTGTTGCGCTTTCATTTGTTTTCAGTTTTGACAAGCTTTTGCTACGTTTCGGGAAAAAAGAATGAACATTCTGGAAGTGTTCTAAAATGTTCAACGACCCAGTCTGTGACTGATTTTGATAAATAACTATGAGTTGAAAAATAAACAACTAAAAAAGTTTTGAAAACCCGAATGGTTGAAAGTGGCAGCGAAAAAAAAAATTCTCAAAAAAAAAATCAGAAGAAACATGAGATTGCCCTGAAAATAATATAATAATAAAACAAAAAAGGTTGAGCAAGAAATCATAAGAAATCGTAGCGACCTTGAACATTTGGTTTTGTGCTGAAGAAAAGTTCGTGGCGGTTTTCTGTCTTTTTAGCCAAGATACGTTTGAACAAACACGCTTGTGTGAAGTCAGGGGAAGAAATTTCATTTGTGTTGAAATCTGATATTTCTTGACAAAAAGCTAAAGAAAACAGAGTTCACGATAAAAATTTATCCGTGGATTACAAGAGAATTGAAGAATGTCACATGAAACTAGAAGCTGGGTATTTTTAAAAAGAGGGATTTGCTAGTACACGAAAACATTATAGGTACCTAAAATGATTTTATTTCATACAATACTTTATAACCTTGGATTGTGAAATCCATTTTCGCATCTTTTGACTACCTAAAAATAAAACAAATATCAAAAATGAATGAGTATCGAAATACAAAGAAACGCAAAGACCATTTGCGCGTGTCTGACCAAATATGTGTAATGAAGTCCGTTTCCAATTCAATGACTTCTGTTCAAATATTTGAGTCACTATAACTCTTCAAAATTTTGTATCTAAATTATGGTTTACTAATCAACTTTTACTGAGTTCTCTGATTTTCATGCCTATAAGAAAAATTTGTAGGGTGATATTAGGTGTTCTGTTAAAAGAGGTTTATTCAACTTTATATTTCCTTGGTGAAGCAAAAAAACATTTACAAAACATCCATTTATGTTTTCTTGTTGTTCAGTTGGAGAAAATCGTAAACGGGCTGTTTCAGGTACATGCATTTCAAATGTTTATTCATTTCTTAATGATTTGTAGTGAAAATGAAAAATGAAAAAAAAATGGAATTTGTGCATTAAGTGACCACAATGTCGGGGTTGAGAAATGACCAATCGTAACATTTGGCGAAATATGAACTAGACAACTGCTGAACATATCACGGAAAGAAATTCGAACAATAAATTCAGAAAAATACCAGTAAGAAAGGCAAAACATTGTTAGAAAAGTCGGAATCAACATAAAGTTCAATAACGTCAACTTGTGTTGAAAAATAATACAATTTGGAACACTGCTTTCTAACTCATTCTAAGAATTATGTTTGTAATAAATTATCTAGTCAGGTAAAGGTTCAAAAATTCTTGAGCACCAATTTGAGATGAGCAGAACCAGAAGAGAAACCAAGAAGGTAAAAAATAAAAATGAGATAGAAGTTGAACATTGCATAGATAAGAACAAAAAAAGTTGGTGAACAAGCCAAACGATTATTTTCCATTATGAGCTTGGAAATTGTACAAAGTTGTTCCGAGTGCAGCAAAAGGTGGCGGCCTGTATAAAGCTCCCAAAGTGTCTTTTTTTGGGATTTGATTTGCTGCTTGGGGTTGAAGGCTGAATTGAGCTGCTGTTTGTGCAATCTTTTCTCTTTGTGGTGCTTGAATATCAATTCTTTGAAGCTGTAAAAACATTAAGTTGAGATGAATATAATGGTATGTTGATTTTTGAAAGTTATACTCGTGAAGAAATTTTGAAAACTTACACTTGCATTCTGTTCAATAGTTGGCTGTTGCTGTGGGAAGAATTGAGGAGCTGGAGGAGCTGCTCCAAATGTTGGCATTTGCAGAGCAAAAGGACTCTGTGGATTGGTGAGTAATGATTTCGTATAAACATCTAAATTATTGAACTGATCCGACGGAACGTTCTGAACTCCGTGAAGACCATAAACTGGTGCTGGCTGATGGAAACCGTTCAAGCCATACTGTCCAATTGGTGGCTGTGGTTGGAAGAATGCAAATTGATGGTTGTATGGTTGGAGTGGAGTTAGTTGAGGTGCTTGCAGGACACCCGATATTGTTGGTCCTGGGGCTGGGGGAAGAGGAGCAGGAGCAGGTGGAGCAGCGGGAAATTGGAAAAGGTTTGGTTGTGGCAGTCCAAACTGTGGAAATGGTGGTAGTGGGGCAAATGCAAACGGATTCAATGGAGCTGCCGGCATTGGAGAAACTGGTTCAACCTGAAATTCAGAAATTTTTGCATAAATTCAATTAAAATGAATAGCGTTTTACGTTGAGAAAATATGTTTAGTAGAATTCGTCAGATAATCATAAATGATGATGCTAATTGAACAAGAATTGAGCTTGAATTTTGTTTCTTACTCTTTTTTTTGTGCAAATTAAAATTATATTATTGGAAATTGCTCCTCACTTGAACTTGAACTGGTGGAGCAATTGTTGTCGGTGTTTGAGTTGTTGTTGGAATTATTCTCGGTTTGGGAGTTAATATTCTTCTTGTATAAGGAACATGTTCTCGCTTTGGCGGGGGCGTTGCAGATTTTGCAGATTCCTCTTGTGCGTTATGCTCAGCTGTTGGGCTAGAGATATATAATTAAAAATGATAACCAAAAAAAAAGACTCACTCGAAGATTGTAGCTCCAAAACTTCCGATAAACGGCTCCGATCTTGGTTTCTTCTCACCATCATGTCCATCCACAAATGGCGAAACAACACTGAAAATAGAATTAGGTCAAACTGTGGATGCAGATGTTTGTACTCACTTGTGCGTCGAGGAAGTTTTTGGTTTTCTCTTGTAAGGTCTATTTATTGGAACCTTTTTCTCTCGTGCAATGTGTGGGTGATTGTCATGCCCAATGTTCATGGCAGAGTTTGTGGCGTTTCCCAACACTCGTCGAATTTCCGACTCAACATCGTCGTCATCTGTTTGAAAGGAAAATTAGAGTGAACCAATTTGACCAAATGACTTACATGCAACTTCGAACTCGGGCGGGTCGGGAAGGCAATTCATGCGACGGACGGTGACTTCATAGTAAGTTCTGAAAAATATCCCTTTTGAAATTGACTCAAAACGTCAAAACTGAGAAACTTTGTCATCCACAAAATTGATTAGATGAATATTTATAACAGTTACACATTTCGTCTCCAAAACTATTTTTCTAACTTTAAAGATCATTTTAAATATTTTTTTTTCATTTCTTGATCACACTCGATGCCGTAATTTCCCTCCCGTATCATTGGAAAGATCACGTTTTATATCTCTCTTCGTAAGTTGATATCCGAAACACAGCATATTCAATCACTGTATACAAAATCCTGATTTTTGCCTATCAATGCATCATTGATCGTGCCACGAGTTTACATTTCGTCACTTATTTTTGACGAAGATGATGACGAAACAATGATACGGATTGTTGGAATTCTTATGAAGACATTTTAGATGAGATAGTGGGCGTTGTTTCAATCTGTTTTCCGCACATCCCTAGTTCGGGAAAGTAAAAAAAAAAGAAAGAGAGATGCTAATCGAAACTAGCGCAAAATATTAGATTACATCTTGAATTAGCTTATACAAAGATCTGAGATTTATACGGCAAGTTTCAGGCGTGTCTTTTTTATTTCACGTGTATTAGCGGTTAGAAAGATACTTTTATGGTAAAATTGGAGATTTACTGATTATGCCAGAAATATGACAACCCAGAAACGTCTGTTGTTAAGATTTTCTGACATTTCTTACCTGGTTCATGATAGAAACCAGAAATCGTTAAAAATTAGTCGGAATTTGATTTCGTTTTTTATCTTCTCTCTATTTCGCAAACCTGATTGGCTTATCATGTTAAGTTTTTTTCTAAAACAAATAGAAGCGGAAGCAAGAATCGGAAATAATAAAAATATAAAGTTACCGTTTGGGATCATCCGGATCCACCAGTTTCCTAGCGTTTGCGATAACATCAAACGAAATTTGACGACCGTCACGAACAACTTCGCCACCAGTTACTGCTTCTCCTACAAATATTCGTGTATGAAAAACAAAAACCAGGTGTTTTTGTTTTGGTGTTCTTGTTCTTAATTTTCCAGACTGGCTGTTTCTATTTCTCATCAAACCTTAATAAAGCTTTTCAGTTGCCAGTCGAAAACAAAAATATTATACGGAAAAAAAAACAATATTTTGGATTTTTCGACTCGAAGGCCGCTTCGTGAGAATGGAAGATTTTTGAAATTGAAATATGATTAGAAAGAACAATACATACCAGATGAAATTGTGGTGACACCGACGTCCTGAGAAAAGCGCAAACCTTCAAATGTGCAGCATTGAAGGACCAATCTGTTCAGAATTCAAATTTATGCTAATGTGAAAAAAAAACAAGAAAATGTAGTTTTGTATCGTGTTCAGAATTTTTTTGAGTTTCAACCTGATTGAAAAACAACGAACCACATTTTCAAATCCATCTTTTTTCTATAATTGCTCTCCACATCAAACTCCTTATATTTTTATGTTAAGTTTATTTTAATTAAAATGATTGAACGTTGCAACGAATTTTGAAGTTTTTATCATGTATTGTTTTTTCTGTCAGTTTTCAAATCATTAAAAAACTTACGGTTGTCTTGGATGGTCAATGAAATCTATTCCTCCAACCCATTGATTTTTTTTGGTGCACGCAAATTCTGAGAAATGACCAGGGCATTCCTGCAAAAAAAGTTGGGAACTCTTTTTTTGATGTTTCATGTATTGTGAAATTCAGACTGTGACATTCAAAGTATATTTATACTCGGTCTGATATTCATTTTTCCTTCAAATGAATTATTTTTTAGGTGCTGAAAAATTGTTACTATCAAAAAAATATGATAAGCTTATCTATATGTAAAATTGTGAAAAATTTAACTTTAATACTGAAATATTTTAATACTGAAAGTATATGGAGAAGATCATAGTGTGGTTGGAACGCCTAGTATTCAAGAATTAGTTTCTGATATTCTAACACAATTTTTTAATTGTTTTAGTCGTATCAAACAATCCCTTAAAAACAAAAAAAAAGGAGTAATAAAAATTTGCGGGCCAATTTTTCTTTCTTTTCCGGTTTGCCTCACTATTTTACCTGCGTGGTTCTACTGTCAATAATAAATAAGTCAAAACACTTCCACAACATACGTAATCGTGACCGTCACGTTTTCCCTTTTTCCGAATAACCTCCAACTAGTTGCGAAATAAGCAAGCACGTATGAAAATGCTACAAATTACATTACTTCCTTTTGCCGTCACCTTAGTCAAGTTTTCATATCCATCATCAAATCCAATTTGCTAATAGCAAATGCATATGCGTATGTGTGTGTTCGCAAAAAAATTTGGAGAAATTATATACGAGCGACAGAATAGATTATGCAATTTCGAAATGTATTGAGTAGAAGATTGAATTGAGTTACGTGAGAATCGAAAGTATGATCGCAAGAACATCTGACAAAATAATGCCTTGGAAACGTTCTTTAATCATATCACAGACAAGATGTGCGAGGAATATTGAAAAAAACTTTTCATGTTCAAACTTCAATAGTTTTTTCTTTATCCAAAGGATGTCGATGTTCTACAAATACCGCTGTTCGGTTTTCATCGAAAAAAGTTCCTCTTCCTCTCTTCACCCCCATATGTTCCTGGTTCCCAATTTGGAGTTATTCTCCATTCGACATTCGCGTTACAAAATACAGTTTTTCCTGACCCACAACTTCATTTTCGCTTCTCTTCCTACAATGTCATATCACGAAAACTAAAGCGCAGACATGCCCTGTTCAACCCAGAAAACGTTTGTCTGTGGGAAACATCTCACAAAATGAGATTTGGTCGTAATCGTTTATCACTATCGTTTTCAACCTATTTTTGAATTTAACACGCGTGTAATCTATATTTTTGTTTTGTAGAAAAACGATGAAAAGCGGAGAAGAAAACAAGAAAAAGGGACGAAAAATGAAGAATTCAATAGCTGTGAAACAAAAAAAAAGAGAAGTGTTCACATTAATTCTATATGGAAAGAGGAACAGAAAGACATGCAATGTTGTTCTACGAGAAAAATATCTTTAAAAACTTCAAATAGTAAAATTTACGAAATTTTAAAGAAATTTCAGCTCAAAATATCAGTTTCATTATCTGTGTCTTTGTATTAATACTTTTTTCCTCTGTACAAGTAACTGATAAAAGATCTTTAGTCCATGATAATGTTGAGAATGTTTTCCCTGACCCTATAACTTAGAAATGAACTCAATTTAATAGAAATTCGATAATAATTCCCGAAATACAAAATTTGAATCAAAATAAAAACTCACGGCTTTCGGTTTATAACTCTGCGAATAACTTCTCCTTTGCCTGTCTCCTTCTCGGAAATATCCGTCTTCCTGTCCAGCAGCATTAGCAATGAAAATACTATCCTCGTTATCCTCTAATGGTTCGGACATACAAGTTGGCTGAGCACAGCCCAGCACTGGTGAGCCTAAAGAGGGAAACCCATCATGAAGTAGTGTGTTGAGATAAACAAACCGTCTGACAAAATTTCCAGACTGTACGGCACTCCATTCTCGCCACAATATGAGGTTTCGATTACATAAAGCTGCAGTAGAAGAAGAAAGGATGAAAGGATAAACGCTCCATGGCGCATTCTGAATTTTTCTGTTTTTTAGGAAAGAAAGACGTCAAAAAGTGATACGGAGGGCACAATTGAAATATGATTTTTTATGCAGCATGTTTGGCCAAAAATTCGGGGGGTACAATGATTCGGGGGTACAAGGGGGTACAACTTAACTCCAGGACAAAATTTGAAATCAAACCATGGGTGTTTAAGAAAAAATATAATTTTAAGAAGATTGTGAAAAAAAAAACCTAGACAACAATATTATTCAAAAAGTATAATTGAAACTTGTCATCTTCAAAGCTCTAGCAACTACACTGAACAATAATTTGTATCTATTGGCACAGAAAAGGGTATGGAGGAGAAAATTGAAGAATAAACTAAAAGTGGGCGCGGTCTACAGGGCTAATCTTGATGGCGGCGCTGTGTTGGGAAGAAGCGGGGGAGGCTTAGAGAAACGTGGAAGGACGGATGCATGGGAAGAAAATTAGATCTGGACAAGAAATGATGAAGAAGAAGGACTAGGAAGAAGAAAAAGCATAAGCCTGTGTGGTGGTAGTGGCGGACAGCGGTGGAAGATATCCATTGAGAGGAAGAAGAATGAGTAGAAGGGAGGGGGTGGTGTATACAGGCATTGCGTCTAACAACAAGCTTGCAACTTTCCTGTTTATCACCATTCCTCTCTTCTATCTGTATTCTCTTATCCTTTATATAGCCCTTCTGTTTCCTTTCTGCCAATTTTTACCGACCACCAAGTGAAGGAACAAAGAATTTAGGAGAAAAAAATTACTGAGAAATAATTGAATACAGTTTTTTTTTCTAAATATCAAGTTTAGATTCCATAGTGTCAAGATCGCTCCTCGAATGTTTAAAATTGAGCTGTTTTCTTTATGATTTAAAAATAAAATTTATTTCACCATCAAACTTTGGGTACAGCAAACAAAAAGGCTTAAAGCTCTTGATAGTTGTTGGTTTTGCATTAGAATATATTAAAAAAAGAAAACGTGTGAAAATCAAGTGAGACAAAAAAGATCTGAGGAATATGTTTTGAGATGGTTAAATGAAAAATAACAACAAAAATCAGCTCTTCACTTACTTCTGAAAAAAAATAATTTTGGACTTTAGGGAAAAAAATTATCATGAAAAACAGTCGGGTGTTCAAGAATAGGAGTAGAAGTGTGAAGAAAAAACACGTTCAAGGTAAACTGTCCAAAAGTTTCTGAACTACTGATTGAGCTTCTGCATCATCCAAATTCTGAGCGTTGACGGGATCAGTGATTCCCGGTATTGAGGTGGCATCTGAATAATTTGAAGTTAATTGTGATTTTACTCTTACTAGAATATACCTCCAATACGAACGCCAATAACAGTTGTGAAATTGACATATGTGGAGTTGATAGTAGTACTTCCGAATTCCGCTTCGGGTCTGAAAAACCAGTTTTTTAATCTCGAAAAAAAGAAGCATATTGCAGCAGTTGGACTATTCAATTCGAGCACCTTCTTGAAAACATGAAAACATTAAAGCAAAAAAAACTTACGCAGCAGAGAAGAAAATTAGACATGTTTGATGCAGATCTGTTTGAACCAGAGGCATCCATGACGCTTGAGTCAGAGTTGAATCAACACTGAAATCAAGAATAAACTTTATTTCTTGACAGATTTCAGATACTACTGAATTTCGTAGCTAGTTCTTTAGCTTGGCGTCATTCTGTTTCTTTTTGCGAAACTCACTCTTTGAGGTCCAAATCAATTCCGTCGTCTAGATCCTCCACTGGCATGGGAACGTTTTTGAAATCCGTATAATTGTTAACTGGATATTTACTATGATCGTTTAGTCCACTCGCGTAACCAAATGAATCAGGATAACCAGTGAACGTGGATGCGTCATTTAATTTTGATGCGACTGTCATTGCAAAGTTCCAATACTGAAAACCATATGTCTTTGGACTGTTTATTATTGCTGCTCACCGTAGTATAATTTTTTATTGCCTCTGTGCTGATATTTAACGACTGCAAATCAACCATAAACAAACAAGTAACACTAGGCTCTGAAAGAAAACATTGTAAACACTTTATTTATAAAAACTCTCACTTGGTTTCGAAGTTGTTGCAGCAGATGAACCTGAAACAAAATTGTATGATTTTTCCATTTTCTGGAGAACGATCGATCAGAGCATCATGGCTCGCTAACAAAAATTCCAAACAAACAGACATAGACAGTACACAGCTAATGAGTGCGTAGTAATTCTAATTCTGCAAATGTTCGGTAATGAGAACACCGCTCCTGTATCCATTTTGTAAGGTAAAAACATGAGGAATAAATAGGTGTATGAAAAGAATAAAAGAAGTGAAGAGCTGATAGTTGAGTTTAGTTGGTATCACCGTCTGAAAAAATCATTTGATCACTGCGTTTTTGGTGCAAACTGTGTCGTGCGAATGTGCCAGTTAGTGCGTGAGGTCCGACAGCGTAGAGTGAAGTGTGAAGATACGAGTGGATTTTGGATAGTGCAATTAATTAACCAACAAAAACAAAAACTTATTATGGCTACTATCATAGTTGCTGAAAAAGAAAATAAGTAGACTTCGCACACACACACACACACACACACACACACACACACACACACACACACACACACACACACACACACACACACACACACACACACACACACACACACACACACACACAGACACACACACACACACACACACACACACACACACACACACACACACACATCAGATGATTTTTCAACTCTGTTTGGCGGGTGATTGTAAAAACACAGACATGGATTTCAATTTTGTTTGGCCTGGCCTATGTGCAGAACGCATCTTCAATGAAAATACTAGAGAGTTGAAAAAAGTGCAGAAATATATGGAGTGAAGACAAATTACACATGAATTACTGCGGACAACTGGTTGTGCTATTTTCCAACAAAACGAAGTGATGAATATGAGTACACGGATTCGTGAAACTACCTAAAGTACTGGTTCTGATGTTGGGAGTAGAAACTGATGTTGTCCTGTCATTCAACTGAGAAGAGGCAGTCGAATGGGATGATCCGGGGTATAGTGTCGTAGGACTTGTTACTGTGGATTCTACAGAGCTAGAACCGCTTATCGTATTAGACTGAGATGAGACTGTAGAAGGGGTAAATGGAATGGGTGTTGATGAAGAAAAACTGTTGACTGGACCAACTGTGGTCGATTTAGTGGAAAAGAAGGTGGACGTGGTAGAAAGACTGCTTGCTGTGGATTCTACCGAAGTAGAGGTTACAGCAGTTGTAGGGTAAGATGAGACTGGGGAGGATGTATGTTGAGGTTTTGTGGACCCTACTGAGCTAGATGTTCCGGATGAGGAAGACGTAACGGGAGGTGGGGTGAGATGACTGCTCTGTGTTACGACTAGTGAACTAGGAGTTTCAGCTGCCGTAGATGAGACAGTAGTTACAGTGGAATGACTTTTTTCTGTGGATCCGGAAGAAACTACTGATGTTGTGAGATGAGAGAGGGTTGGGGTTGATGTAGAATGAGTGGAACCTGAATATTGTACTGAACTTAATATTTCAGATAATTTTATTAAACTAGGGGACGAAACCGAATGTGTTTAAAAAAAATGAACTACAACGCGCGTCATAATTATAGGCCCCCCCCCCTCGAAATGAGTAAACTGAAAAAACCAAAAATGCTAACAGAAATCTGTAAACGCAGTTTTATTCAGCTTGTAAAAAAACCTACGTGTATTAATTTTCAGCTCAATTGAGTCATTTTTAAGCTCAGAGGGCTCAAAAGTCACTTCTTAGGCCGCGTCATGATTATAAGACCCCCTGGGAAAGGAAAAATCTGAAGTTTTTTAAGGAAAATTTTTAAATGTCAAAATGGTCTCAAAACAGCTGATTTTGACAATATACACAACTATTGAACCCTCTATTCATGTTTCAAAAAAAAATTGCTTTCAGACATTTTCGTCATTTTCAGATTTTTTGGAATAAATCGTGAATAACTTTGCTCCTACTTAAGCTTATGAGCTGAAATTTGTGGGAAAAATTCTAAATGTAAAATGAAGCAAGAATACGAGAAAAATGAAAAAAAAAATTCTTAATGAGATTTCGACCAGAATATTCGCAGAGAAAGTTATTTTCAAAAGTTTGAGAGTTTCATTAATTGCTAATTTTTTGTTGGGATATAGTTTCTGATTTTGAGAGACCTAGAATGATCCGAAATTCCAAAAATTGAATGCTCAGAAACTTTAAAGTTGCTGCAGTTCCACTCCACACATCCAACAGCATATTGTTTTAAAACGTTTTTCTAACAACTAGTTGTACTAGAAGTGATAGTTTTGACAGTGGATAAAAAATCCGATCTTAAAGAATGGATTAGATAATAAATGATGAAAAAATGTTGTGTTGTTTTCGATGTCACTAAATTAAACACTTTGATTGTGATGTACTTACTTGGCTCAGTGGCTGCTGAAGAAGGGTTGCTCACTGTGGATCCCAAGGAGCTAGTTTTTCCAGGGGTTACAGATGAGACAGGAGTCAGGGTGGAGTGATCTGTTATTGTGGATCCCATGGAACTAGATGTTTCAGGTGTGATTGGTGGGACAGGAGATGAAGAAGAGGGTTTGGTTACTGTGGATCCCGCATAGCTAGATGATACGGCTGAGGTTGATGGTACATGAGATGAAGTAGAGGAGCCGGTTATTGTGGATCCCAAGAAAGTAGATGTTGAAGCTGTGTTAGTTGGGACAGAAGATGGACTAGAGGAGCCGACTACTGTGGATCCTATGGAGCTGGATGATGCGGCTGTGGTAGATGGGACTGGAGATGAAGTAAGGGAACCGGTTACTGTGGATCCAAAGGAACTAGATGTTGAGGCTGTGGAAGTTGGGACAGAAGATGGACTAGAGGAACCGGTTACTGTGGATCCTATGGAGCTAGATGTTGCGCCTGAGCTGGATGGTACAGGAGATAAAGTAGAGGAGCCGGTTATTGTGGATCCCACGGAGCTAGATGTTACGGCGGCGGTAGATGGGACTGGAGATGAAGTAAGGGAGCCGGTTACTGTGGATCTCATGGAACTAGATGTTGGGGCTGTGGTAGTTGGGGCAAAAGATGGGCTAGAGGAAGCTGGTACTGTGGATCCCAAGGTGCTAGATGTTGAGGTTGTGGTAGTTGGGATAGGAGAAGGACTAGAGAAGCCAATGACTGTGGATCCCACGGAGCTAGATGTTGCGGGTGTGGTTGATGGGACAGGAGATGGAGAAGAAAAGTCGGTTACTGTGGAACCCTTAGAACTAGATGTTGCCTGTGTGGTTGATGGGACAGCGGATAAAGAAGAAGATTTGGTTACTGTGGATTTAGATGTTACGGCGGCGGTAGATGGGACTGGAGATGAAGTAAGGGAGCCGGTTACTGTGGATCTCATGGAACTAGATGTTGGGGCTGTGGTAGTTGGGGCAAAAGATGGGCTAGAGGAAGCTGGTACTGTGGATCCCAAGGTGCTAGATGTTGAGGTTGTGGTAGTTGGGATAGGAGAAGGACTAGAGGAGCCAATGACTGTGGATCCCACGGAGCTAGATGTTGCGGGTGTGGTTGATGGGACAGGAGATGGAGAAGAAAAGTCGGTTACTGTGGAACCCTTAGAACTAGATGTTGCCTGTGTGGTTGATGGGACAGCGGATAAAGAAGAAGATTTGGTTACTGTGGATTTAGATGTTACGGCGGCGGTAGATGGGACTGGAGATGAAGTAAGGGAGCCGGTTACTGTGGATCTCATGGAACTAGATGTTGGGGCTGTGGTAGTTGGGGCAAAAGATGGGCTAGAGGAAGCTGGTACTGTGGATCCCAAGGTGCTAGATGTTGAGGTTGTGGTAGTTGGGATAGGAGAAGGACTAGAGGAGCCAATGACTGTGGATCCCACGGAGCTAGATTTGCGGGTGTGGTTGATGGGACAGGAGATGGAGAAGAAAAGTCGGTTACTGTGGAACCCTTAGAACTAGATGTTGCCTGTGTGGTTGATGGGACAGCGGATAAAGAAGAAGATTTGGTTACTGTGGATCCAATAGAACTGGGGGTCCCGGAAGTGGTAGATGAGGCGAGGGATGATGTTAAAATACTAGATAGTGTGGAGGTTTCTGAAACAGAAGCTACCGATGTAGTTAGTTGAGTTGGGGTACTAGACTGCGATGGGACTGAAGTAGAGCTTGACCGAACCGGGGTCTGTGCAGGAGATGAAGCAGAAGGGGAAGTACTGATTGGGAGATCAGTGCTTGATCTACCTGGTGAACTAGAAACACTGCCACTGGATGTGGATTGAGAAGAAACCAATGAAGTTGTGGAGAATGTTGTTAAAGATGATGGTGTCGAGGTTTCTTTTGTTGATGTTTGAGTTGAACTTGATCCAGAGTTAGTTGATGAAGAAAAATAAGGAGAATTGGATGATGAAGGATACATTGATGTGGTGCTTCCTGACCCGCGGGATGTTGACATGGACGATTCAGTAGTACTCAGTGGTGTGGTACTTGTTGGATGTGTTCCTGTCGATGGCTCTACAGAACTACTAGACAATGTGGAAGACATCGAAGTTGTGGTGTTAGCTTTGGAGGATGTTGGCCCAAATGTACTTGAACGGGAAATGGTATACTGTGACGAGGTTTGGAACGATGTGGTAGTTTCACTCGTTTTTAACGAAGATGTAGATCCAAATGTGCTTGACTGGAAACTGGTGGGTTGGGAGGTGGATGGGGACAGGGACGGGGTTGGGGTTGGGGTGGTCACTGTTGTTTGCTGATCTACTGTAGATGTTGAGGCTTGAGATGAACTAGTTGATTGAGATGGAGGGGGAGTTGTGGTCATTCGACTACTAGAGAGGAACGTACTGGTTGAAGATGTTGGACTGCTCATTCCTTGTGTGGATGTCAGTTGGGAAATCGACGTGGATTTTGAAATTCCTTCAGTAGTGGATGAAGAGCCAGTTGAGAGATAACTGGTAGAAAGAGTAGATTCAGATGTGGAACTACTCGAGGTACTTAGAAGAGTGGTTGAGGTACTTGGGGAAAGGGTTGTGGATCCAGTGCCCGTGGACAGAGAACTATGTGGGGGTGTGATTGTACTGCTACTCAAAGTATTTTCACTGCTTCTACTTGATGTAGAATGCTCAGTTGTTGGAGCAGATGATGAGGTTGGTGGCATCGATGTGCTGCCTGTATAAACTGACGTACCCGTAGTTATTGCTGACGCAGGAGTGGTGGTCATTGTATTCGTTGAAGGAACAGTCGATTGTGATACGGTTGAAACTGAAGATCCAGATGAAGTAGGCATAGTGGCAGTAGAAGAGGTTATTGTTGCCGATATTGTTGAAATTGAAGATACTGATGAAGTAGGAACAGTAGCTACAGATGGTGAAGTGGACCCAGATACAGTTGAAATAGATGTTAGCGTAGATCCCGCTGATACTGTAGACATTGATGATAGAGCTGCTGTAGTAGTAGAAGCCGAGGAAACAGTTGATGCTGATGATGCAGAAGACACTGTCGATGCTGATGATGCTGTTGGTGGAGACAAGCTTGTGGCGGTAGATACAGATGACGACTGTGTTTGTGAAGTAGAGGAAGACGATGATGTTGCTGCACTCACGGTGGACGGATTTGTAATAGTGGATGAAAATACGCTAATAGTGGATGTCGGTACAGCCGTACTAGATGATCCAGAATTTGTTTTGGTAGATTTGGTTCCCAAAGAAGTTGTGAAGCCAGAATGAGAGCTGCTTTGGCTAGACACTGTGGAGATAGTTGGGGTTGATGAACTGACTCCAGACACAGTTGAACTAGTGACCACTGAGCTACTCGAGGCCGTGGCAGCAGGAGTCGGTGAACTCTGAGTTGTAACCGTTGAGCTTGAAATCGGTGATTGCGACGTTGAACCAGTTAGCGGCGCTGATGGAGTGGTCGTGGCTGTGGGTTGAGCAGTTGAACTTGCAGCCGAAGAAGATACTGTCTTGCCGGATGATGACGAAGGATTCATTGAAGTTGCTGTACTTTGTGTTGATGCCGACATAGTTGAACTTAAGACCGGGGTTGTAGATAGTGGTGCAGTAACCGATGATGACGCAGTCGACATCGAAGGTGACAAACTTGAAGCCGGTTTTTGTGAGCTTGAGCTAACAGATGCTGGTGTAGGTTGTGTTGTCGTCACAATTGGCCCAGATGAAGCTGCTGGTGTCGTTGTTGCAGTCGTCGCCGGTTTTTGTGAGCTTGAGCCAACAGATGCTGGTGTAGGTTGTGTTGTCGTCATAGTTGGCCCAGATGAAGCTGCTGGTGTCGTTGTTGCAGTCGTCGCCGTTTTTTGTGAGCTTGAGCCAACAGATGCCGGTGTAGGTTTTGTTGTCGTCATGGTTGGTCCAGACGGGCCTGCTGGTGTCGTTGTTGCAGTCGTTGCCGGTTTTTGTGAGCTTGAGCCAACAGATGCTGGTGTAGGTTGTGTTGTCGTCATAGTTGGCCCAGATGAAGCTGCTGGTGTCGTTGTTGCAGTCGTTGCCGGTTTTTGTGAGCTTGAGCCAACAGATGCTGGTGTAGGTTGTGTTGTCGTCATAATTGGCCCAGATGAAGCTGCTGGTGTCGTTGTTGCAGTCGTCGCCGGTTTTTGTGAGCTTGAGCCAACAGATGCTGGTTTAGGTTGTGTTGTCGTCATGGTTGGTCCAGACGGGCCTGCTGGTGTCGTTGTTGCAGTCGTTGCCGGTTTTTGTGAGCTTGAGCCAACAGATGCTGGTTTAGGTTGTGTTGTCGTCATGGTTGGTCCAGACGGGCCTGCTGGTGTCGTTGTTGCAGTCGTTGCCGGTTTTTGTGAGCTTGAGCCAACAGATGCTGGTTTAGGTTGTGTTGTCGTCATGGTTGGTCCAGACGGGCCTGCTGGTGTCGTTGTTGCAGTCGTTGCCGGTTTTTGTGAGCTTGAGCCAACAGATGCTGGTGTAGGTTGTGTTGTCGTCATAGTTGGCCCAGATGAAGCTGCTGGTGTCGTTGTTGCAGTCGTTGCCGGTTTTTGTGAGCTTGAGCCAACAGATGCTGGTGTAGGTTGTGTTGTCATCATAGTTGGCCCAGATGAAGCTGCTGGTGTGGTTGTTGCAGTCGTTGCCGGTTTTTGTGAGCTTGAGCCAACAGATGCTGGTGTAGGTTGTGTTGTCGTCATAATTGGCCCAGATGAAGCTGCTGGTGTCGTTGTTGCAGTCGTCGCCGGTTTTTGTGAGCTTGAGCCAACAGATGCTGGTGTAGGTTGTGTTGTCGTCATGGTTGGCCCAGATGAAGCTGCTGGTGTCGTTGTTGCAGTCGTTGCCGGTTTTTGTGAGCTTGAGCCAACAGATGCTGGTGTAGGTTGTGTTGTCGTCATAATTGGCCCAGATGAAGCTGCTGGTGTCGTTGTTGCAGTCGTCGCCGGTTTTTGTGAGCTTGAGCCAACAGATGCTGGTGTAGGTTGTGTTGTCGTCATGGTTGGCCCAGATGAAGCTGCTGGTGTCGTTGTTGCAGTTGTTGCCGGTTTTTGAGAACTTGAACCAACAGATGCTGGTGTAGGTTTTGTTGTCGTCATGGTTGGTCCAGACGGGCCTGCTGGTGTTGATGTTCCAACTGATCCTGGGTTTTGAGAGCTTGAAATGACAGGTGCTGGTTTGGTTGTTGTCAGAGTCGGTCCAGACGATGTGGCTGTGGTTGCAGCTGGCGCAGACGTTGGTTTTGATGTTGTCGTCGTTGTCACAGGAATGTTTTGCGTTGTTGTTGTAGCTACTGGTTGCGTGACCGGTCCTGTGGAAGTTGTCACTTGTGGTTCGGTGACTGGAGGTGGCTGTGTTGTAGTTTGCGGAGCTGCAGTTGATGGCTTGGTTGTAAGTGTTAACGTTGTTGTTACAAGTGTCGTTGAAACTGTAGTTGCTGAAAAAATTTTTTTGTAATAATTCGTTATTTATAAAATTATCAACCTTCTGGGGTAAGAACTTGATTAATTTTTTGGGACACATCTTCAGTTGCGTTGGTAGCAATGTTATGAGAATTTTGATCTCCATATTGATCTTGCATTCGGGTTGCATTCATTGAAAGTGATACGATAACATATTTTTTCTGTTCGGCTTTCTTGATACTGTCACGGACTTGTTTCATATCTTCATCGTAGTTCCTGAAATGATAGTACTATTGGATTTCTATGATTTTTGGTGAAATCGGTCCCGGTTTTTCAGTTTAAAAAATATTTATAGAAGAAAATTTATTGCAAACTAACTTGTATGTCGTAGAGCAAGGTGTGAAAAAAACTAAATCCGAATTAGCATGTGCTGACGGATTGTAGCTGTTGAAAGCTCTGAAATTTCAAAACCTGTTGTGAAAAAAAACAAAATGACTTACGAAGCTTGACTGATGGTAACCGATTTCGTTGTTTTCAATGCATCCAGCTGAGCCAAGACGGAATCTTTACTAGCGAGATTACTCACCTAGTGTTAAAAATGAATAAAATGTTTATTATATTTAGCTTACAGTGGCGGAGTCTGCATATGGCATAAAGATGAAATTGGTGTCAGATGAAACACTGTTTATGAAGTTTCTCATTTGGTTTTTATTCTGTAAAAGGAAAGTCATACGTTATCAAAAATTTCAGTATTATACTAACCGAAGTGAAATTACAAGAAGATGATGAGTCAACATCCCTTTTAAAACGGAAACTAGTCATTGGCTCCTCCAAGTTTGAATTGCAGAGACCCAAAGTAATGACACGACCCTCAGGTGCTGAAATATATATATTTTTAAATATTTTTAAAGTTTAAATCGTTCAAAAATGTGTTCCTCAAAATATAACAATACCTTCACCCTTGCTTCGACTAACGAGGACAATTGTCAATATAAGGCCAGCCACTAGCGCAACGGCCACCACTACTATAAACACGAGACCTATGCCACGTGGCACCCTCATATCTGGAAACAGTTGGATTAATAAAGCAACATACAAACACCAGTTTCTTTTTTATGACGTTCTTGTCAAAATAAGTTTGAAAAAAAGAGCTTTTAGAGATGTCGTGGTGATTATTGAGAACAGTGACGTATCAAACAAGTTCTGATTATGGTATAGCTTCGGTTATCATAGCGAATTCAGTTTTTTTCTCTGTCTTAACAAACATAGTTATAAATACATTCTCAACGAATTTTTCAAGTATAATGATTCGATCAAGAGTTTAAAAGCTGATATGTATAAAAACTTACGCCAATTCTTATCAATAAACAAATGCTGATAAAAGCCTTTTCCACAATTGTTTCACAAACAACAAATTGCAAAAACTTCAAGAGTCTAGCAATAGAAATATTTAAAAAACTAGAAAAAAAGTGTCACAAAATTAGTAGAGTTCAAATATTTTTGAGTATAATTTTTTTCACGAACAACTAAACAAAGAAAAAAGTTTTTAAACTTTTTTGGTTAGCATGAAAAGATGTTAGTGACAAAATTTTGCAATTTTTCGAAAGAGGTAGATTGATCATTCAATTTTTTTAGAAAGCAGCGTTGATAAATCACTTGCACAACAAAAATAATTTCCCGCCAAGTTTTGCAGAGAATTGTATTGTTGAATAAGAAAAACCGGCATCTGAAAGTTTCGCAGATAGCGCTCGTGTCGGTTTACGAGGCTCCGCTTCCCAAATCCGATACTGTACTTAACGAAACTAATTTCTCTTTCAAATTCTCAGGTGTCAGTTTCTATTTTTTCAAATTACAGTATTGTTTTTCTTAAACAGCAAAAATTACGGAAAATGAGTTTTGCTAAATTTGGGTACGAACTCGTATGAGGGTTCAGAACAACTCGAAAATAGAAATAAGTTTGTGAAAATAGAAATGATTAACGAAAAAGAAACAAAACGTACAAACAAAATGGGAAATATGTTTTTCAAGTCATAATTCATCTATTGGCATCTATGAACAAAACAAAGAAATTAGGAAGAAAAAAAAATAAAAAATAAGATCATGTGTCGAGTTTAACCTGCCTCTCAAATTTTGTAAGCGTAGAGCTACGCCCTTCAGACATGGCGCATCAATGAATTGGACTCCACTAGTGCCACCTCTCTCTAACATATAATTTTTATCACCGTTTTACGCTCCTCACTCTTCACTTCCACTTCGACTCCAAAAAGTTTCTCAAGGTAACTGATAAGACTGAAAATTCTTGAATGTGTCACCTTTTGAGTATTCAGTGCTATTATCGCAAACTCTTTTCTTCTGCAATACATACATACGCTCACGCATATGTCCATTGGCAAATTTTGAGGCGTGAAAATAGTTTTTTTTTTTCTTAAGACTTTGGTAATACTGTTATAATCTTTCAGAAAAGTGAGAAAATTAAAAAGATAGGAAGACTTAAGAAAGTTGTGAAACTGGAAAGTTGCAGAGGGGAATTAGCAATTCGGAGAAATTTTTTGCAAAACGATAAAAACTGATATTCATAATAAAGAAAAACAAATGAAATAAATTTTAGGAATTAAGTTTTCTCATCTCATAGAAATCAAAAAAATTCGGGAGGAATTTTGGAATACTATTTTTCACAGACGAGTTTGGATTTATATAAACTACAACATCAATAAATGAAGACAAATTTGAATTATTCTGTACAAGGAGACCTAAAATGGGCTAGTACAAATCAC
>NC_013491.2:726697-731752 GCF_000004555.2 Caenorhabditis briggsae | reverse complement strand
ATTTTTAGTACAAATTTGCAAAGTTTCAGACATGTGATTTGTACTAGCCCATTTTAGGTCTCCTTGTACAGAATAATTCAAATTTGTCTTCATTTATTGATGTTGTAGTTTATATAAATCCAAACTCGTCTGTGAAAAATAGTATTCCAAAATTCCTCCCGAATTTTTTTGATTTCTATGAGATGAGAAAACTTAATTCCTAAAATTTATTTCATTTGTTTTTCTTTATTATGAATATCAGTTTTTATCGTTTTGCAAAAAATTTCTCCGAATTGCTAATTCCCCTCTGCAACTTTCCAGTTTCACAACTTTCTTAAGTCTTCCTATCTTTTTAATTTTCTCACTTTTCTGAAAGATTATAACAGTATTACCAAAGTCTTAAGAAAAAAAAAAACTATTTTCACGCCTCAAAATTTGCCAATGGACATATGCGTGAGCGTATGTATGTATTGCAGAAGAAAAGAGTTTGCGATAATAGCACTGAATACTTTGCAAATAAAATTATTTCAAATTATTTCTCAGAATGGAAAAAGTACAAAAGATATGAAAAAAAAATGAACTGTTTACGACAACGAGCAATTATTATAAACCCAGCTGTCATAAAAAATTATCCGAAACCATAAAACGCTAAGAAAGACAACACTCAAAAACGAACATGGGCGTTGGCTGCAATCCGGGAACCTCCCGGTTCATAAAACTGATAAGAACATTTTACAGTGTAGTAAAAAAAATCCTCCCTTTTTGGTTGATGTGCTCTAACTATCAACATTTTATCGAAACGTATAAAGGGTGTGGAATAATGAACTGTAGGTCAATCAAAAAACGTCAGCAACGTTTTTTGGGAGTTGTGAAATGGAATTCAGTTTTTGATATTGGTTGTGTAGGATAAGTTTATTGCAGCAAAAATTGTGTGTGATTTTAAGAAGAGCAAGGTATCAACAAGTAATACAAAAAACGTTTGCACAACAAACTATAAATAAATAGTTTCACTTATTCAAGACATTTCTTACAAACTTAATGTTAGTTGTTTTTTCAAATTCCGGAAATTCATCTTCATCAAGTTTGTGTTGAATTATTTTCAATTTTCAATACTGGGCTTTGAAAATAGCGAAGTTCCGTTTGGCAAGTAGCAACGAGTTCATTTTTCAGTGGATGGAGAGCAACGGAAGAAATAGGCCAGTTGAAATCCGACAAAATTTTTGTTGGATATCCACGATGAAATGATGACCATAGTAATACATCCTTTCCAGTGAATCTGTAAGTTCACCTATTATTGGGTTTGTACTAACACTGAAAACACACAAAGCTACAAAGTCGTTGTTTGCAGTGATACAGGCACTATAATCATATTCTACCCACGGGTGAATTGAAAAATCCGGTGTGCTTTTAATTACCATTGTTTCGAGATCAAGACAAGTTGGTTTAATCTGTAATTTTGCATAATGTACGTCACGTTAACAGTCCAAAGTGATTAATACCTCCATTATTGGATCTTTAGGTTTTTCAGCTTCTCGAGTTCCGGTAACATAAAGATATCTGTGATCTGGAGAAAAGCACATGGAGCTTTTCAATAGAGAAAACCCAGTTCGAAAAACATGATCCACGGTATCAAATGATGTACAATGTAGCAGTGGAGAGAATAGGCGGTTCTGGTCAGCATCCTCTTCCACGTCACTGTATCAATGAATATTTAATATGATTCAATTTTTCTAAAAATTGTGATCAAGCAAGTTAAAAAAGAAGTATCTGGCAAATGATGCAAATGTGTTCGAATTGTGAAAACTAGAAATAATTTTGGCAAAAATCAATTAAAAACCGATTTATAGAATATATGTTTTTGGCTTCTAGTTCATTATTTAAATTGTTCGTTTTGTTTAACTGGGTACAAAAATCACTTACCCACGTTGTCTCCAAGCTTGCTTAGCTCTTTCAAGAAGTCGATGAGTAATCACTTTGATATGTAAACGATCGTCGTTTCCATGGAAAATAAGAAGTTTGTCAGTGTTGTGATGACACTGACATGAACAATTTCTCTGGGAAACGGCGTCATGATGAGAGTGCAATCTGTAGCATGGCATACACTGCGACTCTTGATCCAAAATGGCTCGCAGCTCTTGCATGTTATTCACATCGACTCCTGACTCCAGTCCGATTTCGAACAATTTTTGGGAAAGAGTCTGAAAACAACCAAATTGAACAAAAAAAATAATGGTCAATTTTTTTGAACGACTCACTTTCCCTTCTTCTTGTGCTTGATCTGCGATTTGTGTGATTTTGCGGGTCCTTGGAGAAACATGCTGGGCTACCAAAATTTTAGTGACACGAGTGTTAAACGTGAGAATTGGGAAAATCATAATCTCGGAGGAGATATCAATGGAGCTGATGAAAATTCGCATTCTGTCTCTCCTAAAACTAGTTTTTAAAAAAATATTTTAACATTTCTTAACAACCAACATTCCATTATTCGACATATATAAAATGTGTTTATTGTCCAACCATGTACTGAGCATTCCCTGATCAAGGTAATTAAATGAATGGAGACGCGCATGATCTTCTGAACATTTACAAGTTGTCAAAAAATAAAAGTTGCCATACCTCCAAGTTCGTACACACATGCTTCATTTTTCCGACGCATCGCTAGAATTTCTTCCATAAATCCAACAATTAGAATATGATTGTCATCTGGAGAAAATTCAACAGAAAGCACTTTATTCCATCTTCTTTTTTCATGAAGCTGAACGAATAAAATCTCTTCTTCCTCTCGATATACCTGAACATTGCCGCAATTATTTTAGAGAATGTTTAGCAAATAACTGACCCATAATCTACACTCGTTTCCAATGACAGCAAGCATCGATCCATCGTTTGAAAATGTGGCAAATCTCAGGATTTTCTCTCCGTAATCAAATGTTTCTTGTGGACAACTTGGTGTATTGTTCAGTAAAAAAAGTATATCATCTTTGGAGCGAAACTGAAAAAAAAATCATTCTTGTAATAAATAAATAAAGTTGCGAAGAAAGAGAGAGAATTAAATATAATTTGACGTGAACTTTTTAAAAGATTGAGGAGCGAAGCGACGAACAGTAAAAAAATAGGTTAAATTGCGCCGAAGGCGTACCAGCCAGCTGTTTGAAGCGCCGGAGGAGCGGTAAACAGGCTGGTCAAACATAAAGAAAGTAGACACCATAATGAAAATTAAAAGAAAATCGGATATAATGAAGTTTATCTGGAAAAGTTATCAAACTATTGTGCGCGAAAGATTATTTCTTAACAATTCTCAATAAGCCTTAAAAGCTTCTCTACAAAGTTCGTTCAACTCACCATTTTCCGATCGATCCAAAGATGTTTGGTCATCAGCCGCTGCCAATACACTTCTTTATTAAAAAACTCGTTTAGAGAGGACTGAACCAGTGATAAAGAAAGGAGATCCTGAAAAAATCAAAAATATACATTCAAACCATCACCATCCGAAGATCAACTTTTGCTGGTAGAGTTTTTCCCAATTTGTCCAGAACCACATCCGTCAGCTTCAACAGCATTTTCTAAAATATTACTCAAGAATTGAATTGATTTCAAAAAGGATTTTAAAAGTCGGAATAGAAAAGATCATATGTCTTCAACTCTAACAAAAACGTGAACGTATGTTTTCTGAAAATATTTCGTGATTATTAGAAAGAAAGAAAGATGAAAAGAGATAGATACGCGCTTTGTCTTTCGAGCACATGATAGATTCGAGAAGAAAGTTGTGAGCAGTTGGTCAACAAAAACGAGGGATGGGAGAAATTGAGGAAACAATTATTGAGGACCATTTTATGCGGGAAAAAGCAGTAATTTTTTGGTTTCATTCTGCAGTTAAAATTTTCATATCATGTATTAACCTTGCTTTCACACAGAACTGAAATATCTACTATTTCATTTGAATTTCAAAACGTGGATGTTTCCAGTCACTACTCGATGCGGTATATTAAACCCCAAATGATTTCCAAGTGCTCTGATTTAAATTTTTATTTTCGCCTTACCAATTTTCCCAAGTATTTACCGAGACAATATTTTTTATTTCTTGTTTGACTCGAATCCGCTTAACTTTTGAATAATTGTTTTGACATTCTCTTTGTTCGCTTTTTTGCTTCTTTGATGTGTATAATCTGTATAGTTCAGTGTGAATATTTTCTATATATTAGCAATGTAAAATATGGTCTGCGCTCCACCGCACACTAACTGAATTTATTGTTGTCCGAAAAAAATTAGAGTTAGAGAGTATTTTTGCAGTCTGAATACGGTAGGCACCCCAAAGAATTTTTTCCGGAAACAATAATAACGTCTGACTCATGCAGCAGATCAAAATCCCAGAAATCTTTGTTTCTGTGATCCGGAAAGTGAAAAATGTGGTAAATATGATGTGAAACTCACAATATGTGACTTTTTTATAATTTGGCAGATGACTGAATATTTTTAAGATTGCTATACTAGTTTGTCACTCGAAAACTCACAAAAAAACAATACCTGATTTGATTAACTTGAAATCTATTCCTTCCTTGGTCTACGAATATACATTCGAACTTTTTGGTTAGTAGACGACTTAAAGGTGGGGGGACAGGAGATTTTTCGTAGTTTTTTTGTAGCTAGAGTATGCATTCTACCATAACGGTGTACAACGCTTAATGTCACTCTGCGTACAGCTGTCGTCCTCGCCTTTATGTGTGCAATCGGGCGTGCGCTTTCTCTTTGCCCGCGTGGCTCAGTCGGTAGCGGCGCCGCACCCTCAATCATCGCCCTCACAAGTTCAACTCCTCGAGCGGCATCTTTGAACGGAATTTCGAGAACATTATTTTTTTTCATGTCCCCCCACCTTCAACACTCTCATGTCAATTTTTTTTGATTCGGACAAATTTCTCAAAGCAAGAACATTCATGAGTCTATTTTTCCTAGTTTTTTCGTGTTTAGTTAGTCATTGAATTTTTTCTATTCTATTTTTACCACCCTCTTCTTTTTTGGCTAAGTTTTCTGTTTGTTTTTTTACCATTCAATGATTTTTCCCGTAGAAGTAAAATTCAA
>NC_013491.2:710056-726331 GCF_000004555.2 Caenorhabditis briggsae | reverse complement strand
ATCACCACACGAGCTAAAGCAGACGGACGGGCGGACAGCCGGACACATACCATTATGCGTTCACACTATTTTCATTGGTGTGACTGCGTCTCCACGGGCTGTCCACTCTCTCGCTCTTT
Organism: Caenorhabditis briggsae; assembly: GCF_000004555.2. Classification (NCBI taxonomy): domain Eukaryota; kingdom Metazoa; phylum Nematoda; class Chromadorea; order Rhabditida; family Rhabditidae; genus Caenorhabditis; species Caenorhabditis briggsae. The sequence continues at coordinate 726,212 of NC_013491.2, read as the reverse complement.
TTCTTTCTGTTTTTCGTAGGCTGTGTGCCGGTGCCCTCAGCCCCTCAATCTCCTTCAGCAAGTCGTTGTCGTCGTATGTCTTTTCTCAGCCCTTCTCCCGCCCGTTTCCCGCACACCAATGCACCACCCACTGTGTTCTGCGTCTGCATGAAACCCATTCAACCCACCCAAACATATCGGGCATTTTCATCCGAGTACAAGGGGTGAAAATGTAGTATTGCTTATCATTTTTGTTTTCTTGTTTAGTCCATAGATTTTGTATTTCAAAAATTCATGACTAGCCAAACGAAATCAATCAGAATATTTGATCTTAATCATTTTCGCATGCGTCAAATCGGATGTCCAGAACGCCCAGACGTTTTTTATTTCCTTCTTTTTCTTTCAATCTCTACATCAAAATTCGTGAATTTTTTTCTGAATTCAATTTAAATGTTCTTTTTTGTTTTCGTGTTTAAAAAATTTCGAAATAGCTGAATCAATATATTTCACAATTGTTTTTGAATTTTCATCAGTTCAAAAAAAAACCTAGTCATATTATAGTTTCATACTCGATGGTACGAAACAAATCCAAACCTGATAACCAACTACTACAATTCGCTATTTTTGCCTCTTATCAAGGCGCTCATCGGTAAAGACCGAATACACCCATCTGTATAATGTCTTTTTTCCTTGTGGCCCGTTTTTTCCTTAACTATCTCTAGCTGCGTATAGAGCATTATCAATTTGATTTTTCCAATATTATATAGTTTCGTTCGATTGTTTCTACCGGTAGCGACAAAGTCATATGATTTTGATGTCATACGATTTATAGAGTTTAGCATTAAGCAAATGAGAGACTGTGTGCGCAAAACTGTACAGGCAATGAAAACCCGGCCTGTAGTGAGTGAAAAACTGTTTGCTAAACGCTTTCACACGACTTCATTCTTACTCCCTTTTTTGTTTTTGTTACCATTCGGGAGGTTCGCAGTGTATTGCACTTTAAAGCACAAAATAGTTTGAAGTTTTAAAAAACTATCGCAAAACGATTGTTCTCGTGGGCGTCAAATACTTTCTATCTACTAAAAGTTTTTTCAATCGGAAATGGAAATGTTGCAAAATAATTCCTAGAATTTACTTTGTCTATCAATAGTATGGTTTCATTGTATTTTTTTCAACTGTTTTCTTTTCTGAATTTGAACTATGTTATTCATATAAAATCAATCAGAGATGGAAATACCACCAAAATGATGAATCATTCCCTGTTAGTTCTGGATTTTTTTTGTTACTCGCTTTAAAATGACATACAGATTGCGATTGCTGGTGTACAGCGTTAGTTCCTCGACAGCTTATGTTGTTTATAAACTTAGTTTTGTGTTTACTGAAGTATTTACTTGTAAAAAAAGGAGATGAAAGATAACTTCATTCTTGAAACCGTCCTATGTATTGCGAGAAAGCTCTTTTTTCACTATTTTATATGTTCAAACTTTTTTTGATCTTTTAATTAGGACTCTGATAATGATGTTACGTTTGACCGAGCGCCATACTTTTTTCCGTCCACGTTTCCATTGAATTCATAATTTGAACATCTGGCGATTTTGATGGTGTGCCAACCAATCCTGCCGTTTCTGTTCTTCAAATTTCTTTCCCCATTTTCAATCTCTCCTACTTCACCCTCCATCCGCTCAGCCGCACTCTCCAGTCTTCATTTTCATTTTCTTCTCCTTTTCAATCCCATGTCAAATTAGTCACCACCAGACCCGACGCTTTACTTGAATGCCTCTTTCCGATAGTGGACATGGTGTGAGAGGCCCTCCAGACCAGCTGGTCAGGAAATAAGCAGTTGAGGGTTTGGATTTGTCAATTTTGAGCGAAACGCATTTGAAGCGCACGTTCTCGAATTTTAGGCAATATTCTGTAGGAGAAATTTCATATTTTCTGTGTTTTTTGTTTGAAAATGTCTCTTGGACTTTTTTGTATATTTGATGTGAACACCATTATTTATATCTTTGATTCTACTTTCTGGAGTGAAGAACTGGCAATAACGGGCAAACATTTGTACAGATGTTTTTCTCCGAGGCCGTTTGTAATACGTGCCGAATGTATGAAGTGAAAGCCCGAAAAGACAGGAAGAGGTATAATTATTGTTACCGTCCTCGTGCCGTGTATTACTTCGATTCTTCATTCATAGTAGAATTGTTCTCTGAAACTTATCAATCGAGTTAAAAATACTAGGCTGGCTATTTTACAGAGTTTTTAATTAAATTGTTTTCAAACGAAAAACTAGGCTCGTTTTAGTGATAGGATCAGCAATCAATAGATTGGTTTGTTTCAGTTTCAGTTAAGATAACATTTCAAAATTTTATCTGGGCATTTTTGTTTTTCACTCTTACTCATGTCTTCTTTTTGCTGTCTTCCACATCGATTCTATGTGTCGTCGCCTTCACCCCTACCAGATTCCACTTCGCCACCTCTTTTTCTTTTCTGACCTTTTCTTACCTAACCCGAGACACGACAACACCACCACCTCTTTCAATCTTTCATGTTTCGTAGTCGCTTTTGTCGTTTACGGAGATTCGGTGCGTGGTTCACTTGAAGGTCTTTGCGACAGAGAGGAGACAAGACAAAAACTGAGATAGTTGTCTGTTTTGCATATTACTTAGATATGTGCTAGGTTGAACAGTCTATTTTGAAAGCTATTAAATGGGGAACTTTGTCATGAGGTGAATTGCAAGGCATTGGAGTTTCTAAATAAAAATTTTTCACTTCGAAAATAATTCATCGGCATCGCAAAAATCTACTGATCACATTTTTTCACGAGGAGAGCTAGTTTTATCGGTGTTTTTTCAATTCGATTTTGCCTCTGATTCTCCGATTCGTATTATCTGAGAAAGACATCTCAAATTTCATTCTAATCGAACTATATGAGCATTTACTATATGAGCAATTGTTTTCTTAAGTTTACAAAATAGCAAGAGTCAGGAAAAAAAGATAAAGATACATAGGACAAGATGGGGCGAGATGTATTCGCAATTTTATGTCAAAGGACCCTTCTCTTGGGAGAATAGCCTTCTTGAGGCCTTTTTTCTACTTGTTCTTTCGAGAGTTTTCGTTTCATTGTCTTATCTAATACGAAATTTATTTTAACACGGTTTAATCAGATCCATGAAGCTTTAGCAATTTTTTTTCAAACTTAAAAATGACAATAATAATACCCAACATTTTTCAGATTCGTCACATTCGTTGCTACAGTTTTGACTTTGGACGGCAGTGAGTTGTTGGGCTCTTCGGCAGCGCACAATGAACGAAGGAGATAGCTGGGTTTCTCTTTACGTGAGTGTTTCTGAAAATTTTTCCTTCTCTCGGAAAAAAGATTACAATATTTTGATTTTTTTTCCTTTCAAAATTTATCAAAAATCCAAATTTGCTTTTTTAACCATGTTTTCAGCTTGAGTACTTAACAAAACAAAATACCGCAAATACTGTTATAAAATCACTATGCTCCTAGTTTTTGAATCTCCTCTGAGAGTATAATTATGATTCTATCCTTCATTTGAGAAGCTGCAAAACTCATGGCCGAACAAGTGCATATTTTCAAATCTTTGTTATTAAAGTCATCCGATATTCATTCAACTTCTGGCAAAATACCAACCTAGAAATTTCAACCTTTAAAGTTTAAAATCGGATAATGGTCTGTTAAAAAGCCGTTATTAGACAACTACCCATCAAAACCTGGACAAGATTTGTTTTTAAAACCCAATAGCACAGCCGTAATTTTTCTGATAGATTCCACTTTTGGACGTATTGAGGCACAAGAACCAATTAAATCATGAAACGCTATGGGTGTTAATAGAACATTTTTTTGTTCATAGTTTTGAAATCTCTCTCAAAAAAAGTATGCGTATTGAGACTTTTTCCATGCCAATAAGTGATAGTTAAGAAATTCTTCTCAAAATGAATGTGCAAACAAATAAAACCGCCGTCGTTTTCATTCCCCATCTTTTTTCATTTCCTGTTGGAAATCGTACATTTTTAATTTTATTCTATAGAAGCACCAACAAATGTTTTTTGTCGTTGAACCGATTCATTGAGTTAAGAATTACGAAAGTTTAATATTTTAATTTTTTTCTCTTCTAGAATAATTGTCTTATTTTCAAAAAGAGCACGTCATGGTCCAGATTATTCTCAATGTTTTTCGAAAGTTGTGAGATGTGAAAAATTATCAAAATGTTTATGTAACTTATGAGTTCATAAACTTCCCTGTCGTATGTTTTTCGCACATTGATCATAACAAATTGGCAACATTTTGTCAATATGACGCGAAGACAACATGACTCATTTCTATTTCTTTCGCGTGAAATCGATAACATTCAATGATAAGCTTGGCTGAAAATGTGAGTTCTGTTCTCATAGCTTTCCTCGTCCGTTTTTCTACCCTGGAACATACATATAGGTCATGAGTGATGTCCCACATTCTCGCGTTTTTGTCCTATCCGCGGCGCGCTGCATTCAATAACCTCTTATTCATTATGAGTTTTTAATCTTGATCCTTCTTTTTATGCGTGTTCTTTTTCTTAACTTCTCTTTCTCTCTTTCGCTAACTCGCAAAATATTATTGAAAAGACACGAAAACTGCGCGCGCGCGACGCAAGCACATATAGCGCCGTTCCTTCTGTCATTCTTTCTTTTGTACTGTACTCTATAGATTCCCTCTCCCCAGTTCACCCGGCCGCAAAATCCTTTCTCTCTGCGTGGGGCACATCTTCTTTGACGTTTCAATCCAATAGATCACTAGAAGCAGGATTGAATTCTTAAGTATATTTTACATTTTCTCGATTCTTGTGATCTTCCATCAAACCCAGGCAGTGACAAACCCAGTGACTTCCGTTTCACCTCATTTTCATCGAATTTTCCGTTCTATTCCTTACGTATGGCAGCTTACAACATGCTCCGTTCGGGACGAGACACAGTTCGACTATCACGAGTGTCAATGGTTGATTTATTTCATTCAGCGTTTTCAAATAATAATAATAATGATCCGCCGTCCAACGAACATGGCCACCAGGAAAGTTTTTGAATCTTCCTGCAAATTCCTGCAATCTAAATATATTTTGAGAAATCATTCAACCATTTTTGTCGCATTATGAAAGTATTTTGGGCTCTTTAGTACGTTTCAAAAAGCACGTTTCATTAAGAGTGTTTCAAAATTTTTTGAAAAACTTAAACAGAAAGATGTACTAATACATTGAAAAAAATGAACAGAATAACATTTCAGGATGCCGTCTCACAAATCAACGATTACACCGGTAAAGGAATAGAATATATTGAACGAATTGGGAGTTTAGCGAAAGACCGGGCAGTTATCGAAAATGAGTATAGTTCAAAAATGAGGTAAGAATACCTTAGGTTAGAAATTGCAAAATCTTTTTTACAGAGCCCTCATCAAAAAACATGGAATTCGCCCCAAAGGTCAAGAAACCGAGTTGATGAATTCTGTATCTTTCATCAGAGGTTACTATGATTTTGTGGCAGGACTTCAGCCAATTGCTGCTCAACATGAGGTTAGTTACATCTGTTTTTTCTTTCACGCTACATCTGTTTTTTCTTTCTTTAATCCAACTTTTACAGATTATTGCGGAAAATTTGAAAACCAATGTGATTCCTTTTGCGATGCAAAAAATCGCCGAATACAAGCAAGCCAAAAAACAACTGGAGGCTGATAATGCGAACCTACAGAAACATATGACCAACGTCATCTCGGACATGAACAAATCTTTAAAAGAATACAGGTGAGCTATAAATATAAAAGCATCACGGGAATATTGAGTTCCTTGAAAACTTTGCAGAATTTTTTCTTCAGAAAACCACTACTTTACTAGGAAAACTGGAAATAAGAAGTATAATAAAATATGAAAATAGATATGAGGAAGAACCATTTCTTTTTATAGCAAACAGTTCAAGGAAGCGGAAGCAGCAATGCTGAAGTACGCAAAGGCGGAGAAAAATATGGAGATTTCACGTCTGGAACTAGAGAAAACAAAAAATAACTACCAAGTGAGACTGGGATCGCTCGAGGAATCCAAACAATCTTATGCGGTTATGACGACAAAAGCAAATGAAGAACAAGCAATTCACTACGACAAGAAGCTTCCACAACTGTTGGAAAACTATAGACGGCTTCATACGAACAGAATTCTCGACACCGTTGAGATTCTCAATAAATGCGTAGAAGCCGAGTCGAGTGTGCATCCTATCATTGGTAAGAAATAACTGAATATATTCACAAAAACAATTTTTGCGTGTTCAGGAAGCTGTCACAACGACATGAGGAAAGATATTGAAAAAATTGATCCTGTCAAGGATGGCAACTTGGTGGTGGAAAACTTAAAATCGGGTCATCCGCGACCGCTCCCATTCATTTTTGAAGACATGGGTAATCCAAAAACTTTCCTCGCCGGAAGTGGCGCTGGTTCAATTGGTGAGAAGTTTTATCTGAATTCTGTAGTATTCTATTTTAAAATTATCAGAAACCATTGACTCAACTTTCAAAAAAGGAACGCTGATGAGCAAGAAAGAAGGAAAAATTATTGCTCGCAAGCAGTCAATGCATCAAAAGTTCTTCGGTAGCGGAAGCAACGATAAGAAAGACACTGGTGACTATGGCACGCTTCCACCGCAGCAGAGAGCTCGGAAGCTCCAAGGAAAAATTGGAGATTTGGAAAAAGAAAAAGAGCGGGCAGTGCAGAGCCGCGAAGGGGTGATCAAAATGCAAATGGCATACAGGGAAAATCCGAAGCTTGGTAATCCGGTTGACTGTGACGCACAAATCGCTCAGTACGGACGAGAAATCGATGCTCTGTGTGCGGATATCCAAAAGTACCGAATTCAACTTGATGATGTGAACGCCCAACTCAATGTTGGTGGATTGACAGCCAACAGCATTAATGGAAGTGACACACCTCCATCAATTCGCTCCGTTTCTTCGGCCTCGTCTGGTGTGACATCTAGAGTGAATACGATTAACGACAGCCACAGAAATGGAGGAGGCGCTCGTCGTGGAAGCTTCTCGGGAAGTAATGGAGGCAGTGATGTAGACCCGTGTGTCACAAACGGGCACGGGAAAGACGAGGTACTTTGAATGTTCCTGTATTCAATTGGCTGAGATTTAAAAAAGCATGCGGAAAGCTAAATATTTTTTTAAATTGCCGACAGAAATTAATTTTATATATTTCGCTTAAAGCAGTCTTGTTCTATACTGTTCACCCGTTATTCCTCTTTTCAGCTATACGAGGAATGTGCTCCCCCGGTTCTTGGTGAAGCAATTGCTCAGTTCGCTTTCGATGGATCTCAGGATGGAACTATCCGCATGGACCCCAATGAAAAGCTGTGGTTGATTGAAAAAGACGAAGGAGATGGATGGACTAGAGTTCGAAAGTAAGAATTTTTACTATAATTTTCAGCTGAGCCAACATGAAGTATCCAGTTGCATTACCCGTCTGAGATGACTTTGAAAAATTATAGTGTCCGCTGTAATAGATAGGATACCCGACAGTAGTATCGTATGAAAATTAATTTTCACACAAATATACAGAACTAGAAACTCCAGAATTTCGCAGAAATTTTTTAAACACTTTTGTTGTTTGAAATCTTGCTAAGGTATTGTAAAATTGAAAAATTTTCATGAATTCTGAATAGCAATATGCCACAATTTTAACGATATTTCTCAGTACAGCCCGTAGAAATAAAAGCCCATATAATTGAAGAGCCTGCAAAATAAGGGCCCTCCAGAAATGAATCAAAACAATAGATGAACCGGTTGTTCTAATGCACGTACTAGCATTGTAGTGCTCACCGAATTACGTGCTTACCTTTTTGACCAAACTCAGATATTTTTTCTTGATGTCATATCCCACGGCACCCTGCGGTGACAAGTTGAGAAGAAAAAATAGATCGTTGAGCGCGCCAAGCACGCATGGCGTGTCATGAGGCGCCTCGGCTCCTTTCTTGCAACCCGCGAATTTTTCAACTGGAACACTTTTTATCTTCGTTTAAAAAGTTTTCTACCCCATTTTTCGAAAGTGTAGCGATTACAAATCGTAGAAAAAATATTTGGCTTTCAGAAAAATGCAAAATCATACAATTTGATGAAATACGGGCTGTGTATTTAGCTCTCAAAGCATTTCAGATGGTTTTGACGGTTTATTTAGAATTAAACAATCATGGGATAATTTCCATTTGTGGATAAGTTTTTGTACTGATGTAATACATTACGTTGCAGGAGAACTATTTAAATTACGAGTGAAAACATCGAGAAAATCATGAAAAACAAGAAAAGAAACGTTTGAGAGCTAATAACACAGCCCGTATTCCGTCAAATTGTATGATTATGTGCTAAATCGCACTCTTCTGATGGTGATTCACCGGGGAATGTGAATCACATCCCCCGCAATCACTTTCTTTTATTAAATTCTTTATCATGTAACCAGTATAAAAGCCCCTCTTTTGTATCATTCTACATCGTTCAATAAACCAATGTAGTTTTAAAACAGATTATGCATTTTTCTAGAAGCCAAAGACGTCTTCTACAATTTGTTGTCATTATATTTGTCAAAAATGGGGTAAAAAACTTTTCAAACGAAGATAAAAGGTGTTCCCTTGGAAAAATTCGAGGGTTGCAAGAAAGGAGCCAAGGCGCCTCATGACACGCCATGCGTGCTTAGCGCGCTCAGCTATATTTTTTCGACTTGTCACCGCAGGATGCCGTGTATCCAGACAACTAGTCATATGTTCAGACAACTATTCACATAAAAATATTAAAGCGTAAATTGCATTTCAAATTTTCAGGGAAAACAACTCTGCTGATGGCTTCGTTCCTAGCTCCTACTTGAAAACGACGTGGTACAAATAGATTTACCTTCAACCATATTCTAATACATCGCTTCTTAATTGTTGCCAAACTCAACGGTGTCGCCTTTCCCTTTGACGTTCGTACCCTAACTATTCCAGTAAAAATTGTTTTACGCTATGACGTCACTCTCTATTTTGCCGTCCTAGTTCGACCAGAGCTTTATCGTTTCAATTGAAAACTTTATATGTTTCCTTATTGGCTTTTATGGTTCTTCTTCGTGTCATTCAGACTTTTTTCCGAATCTAAACTTTAAACACCCATATTTCCCATTGTGCTGCTTTCCCTTTTTTTTAAATCAAAAATGTTTATTTTTCTACATTAGAAAATTCTCTACATTCAGTTTTACAATGTCCTGTTTTCTTTCTAACTTCCTCTAATTCAGTTTTTCTCCTCCTCTCACGCTTATTCCATTTCTTTTTCTTTTTCATAGCACTGCTCCTGCGGGTTTTGTTATCTGAGAAAACGACGCAAAAGTACAGTTGCACAAACATTGTTTTTCTTCTCTCCTGTATTCATCTGTTTTTTATTTCGCCATTTCAAGCCAAAAAAATTTTTTACGCCTGATTTTCCAAGAGATTAAGGGAATTTATACTATTCAAATTTTAAAGATGAACAGATTATACTGCGTTGCATTCACAATATCGCAGTATCGTTATTAAGGCTCGTTTCGAATTTTGAATAAAATACACTCTAATTTAGATTTTAAGAAACCAGCCTGTTTGCCACGATGCCGGCTCTTCAAACTTTTGGCTGGTGCGCATACGGCGCGAGTTCGTCGCTTTGCTTCTAACTTTTTTCACAACTTCTGATTAAAAAAACGGATTGATCTTTATGATTTTTTCTCGTTATTATTCAGACCTTCAAACCCTTAAAGTTTATGGTTGATCAAATTTGATCTGACGGATTATTCCTGCGTGGAAGTTTCCTTCCTGGAAAATTTAATGGCATAAATACACGAAAAAAAGAATACTTACACCACTCCGTATATTTATTATGAGAATAGTACTTATAGTTTTCATTATTGATAAACTGAATTATTTATTCACTGAATTTGCTATAATCATTTCGAATGTTATATAAAAAATAAATCGAAAGCAAGTTTAAAAGTTAATTATTGTTTTAAAATGCAGAAGCGGCGCCCTAACGGCAAATAAGATTTCGAACAAGTGTTCTACGAACAGAAGAGTTTTCAATTTAGCAGGCATTCTTGATGACATTGAAGCAGTCATTATGAATGAGCCAGACTCCATCGACCTTCTTCCAGATTTGGAGATACGCACCGGATTCGCGTCCCTTAGTACCGTCCAGATGATAGCTTCCTCTTTCAAAAGCCCATTCACCACCTCCGTTCACCTCTTCGGTGATGATCTGAAATCAAATTCTTAATTTGAATATTCTCCTCACAGCCAAACTCACTTGAGCGGTCTGAACTCCATCGGTCATATCTTCTTTGAAGTAAGCCTCAATACCTGAGAAAAACAAAAATGAGTTGATTTTTCTTATATAATGTTTTGAACAGATGAAAAAATTCAAATCAAAACAGTATATTTTTACAAACCTGAGCGACCTTTCACTGGATTCCGTCCGTTTGGCATGAAGTAACCATCAGGATCATAAACCGACGCAGCTCCGGCAGCGTCGCCAGCGTTGAAAGCCTTCATGAAGTCTTGCTGACGTCCTTTGATTTCTTGGAATAGAGCTGAATAATGAATTTTAAGAATATTTATTCCAGATTTTTCTAAATTTCAAATTAGACTTTTACTGGGACTTTAAAGGAGGCCAGACATGAAAATTTTCCAAATTGTAGTGTTTTAATATATGACACAGTACAGTCAGAAAATAACAATGGACACTAAACAATACCTCCCTGTTACTGTACAAGCGAGAACGCGACCGTTCTTCCAAGCGGCGGCTCGAGCGTCGCCCACTCCTCGTTTTATAATCGTTTTAGCGGCAGAAGCCGACAAGCGCTGTGTGGTGTAGAGGTGAGCGCGCTTGTCTATTAATCGTGCATCGCGGGTTCGACTCCCATATGTCGGTGTTCGTTTATTTTTTCTGTTTTCATGCGGCGACATCATAGAATGACTGAATAACTAAAAAAAGTTGGGAATAATTGCCTAACATTGAAGAAATTTAGTGTATACTAAAAAAAAAATGCTCGTCAAGTAGCGCACATTGGGTCGCAATCGCACGATTTTCCGTCAGAATACATGATCTCGCCCCGAGAAAACCCAGTAGACTTTCGTGTCTGGCCTCCTTTAATTATCACTTTAGTTTTCATTTTTAAAGGTTTCGACCGAAACAAAAAACCCTTTTGTCTTGTTTAACTTACGAGAATTGAAATGAATCAGGTAATCGTTAGAAAAGTTGATATTCGAGAAAAAATTTATTTTTCTGGCTGCTCGACCGAATATGCAAAAAAACGATTTTCAAAAGCACTTTTTGTCGGCTTCCTCTCTTTCCCATAGTAAATTTTGGGAACCCTAAGCTTTTCTCATTTTTTCCCCAAAGTTTTCTATATACCATGATTGACGCCATTAAGTTGGGAGTTGCTCAGTGGAATGTGTCGAAATAGATTCATGATTCTTATAAGGTATTCAAAAAGAAATATGAAGAAAAGAGCGTGTAGTTGTGCTTGGCAAAAATATAGAGTCACTGGGAAATAGGAGCAAAGAATCTAAATTTTCCAACCCAACACTTCAAACTCACCACTCATCGTGTCGTTGACAGCTTCTTGAAACGCCTTTCGTTTAATGGGAAAACGACAGAAGAGATGATGTATATATTACGTCCTTACTTTTCTGCATTGCTTTTATACTTGCGCACGTTGTGATTCCCGGAAACAATTATGAGACATTCCTTGGGAAATTGTTTCCGCAAATTAGGTGGTAGAAACTGGATGAACTGATCGGAATGGTTATTATCTTGTTGTGTAAGTAATATAGTTGTTGTTGCCCAGTAGTATCTGAACAAAAAATAGAGGATAATTGCGATACGGAAAATGGAAGATGACAATAAACGCCGGATGCATGACAAGTGGTTTGATGTAATCCAGAAACCTAGAAACCGCAAATAACCACAACAAATACTTATTCAATTGGATATTGAGTAACTGCGGTTTTCTAAGAAAAACAGATATTGTCAGGAAAAACAAGTAATCTTACAGGAAACTTTGTCTTTTTGAAATCACGAAACTGTAACACACCACCGTTGCTTTAACGCTACTTATAAAGGTTCAGTAGACGAAGTATCAAAAATGATGGTCTTTGACTGTTTTCGAGGACTTGCGAAATGATTATTGGACCAAGTTGGACTTGAATATTTTATTTGTTCAGAAGTGGATAAGTAAAACAGTTTCTTGGATTTCTATAATACGTTTCGAAATCATGTCCTAAATAATTTTAGCATTTTGCACATTTTTGCAAATCACATTTTTATATGGTTGATTTTTTATTTTGTCACATAACGAGGTAAAAAAATCAACTGGTACAGATTTTATCACTTATTTCTATCATTTCGAAGTACTATTGCTTTTGCGTCGCAAGTTTCAAGGCAGTGAAAATAATCTTCTAATCAAGTGGACTTCATACAATGGACTAACCTGGCAATGTTTGCTCTATGGCGTCCCTTTTTACTTCATCACCCGAAAAGGCTCTCACGTTGGACAAGGGAATTAGAAGAAGACGGAAGGAGAGAAAGTGAAATGAATAACAGCGACAATGCAAATACAGTTCGGTAGGCCAGATGACTGGCAACTAGGAGAGGGTTCCCGCGCTGGAGCACATACTCGTTCTTTTGCTTACCCCGTATTTTCTTCGAAGAATAATACCACCATTGTGACCTGGTCAGCGGCTTTCTCCCTAACATTTTTGTTGTTACTTACACCTGATTCTTTTCTTTTTTTACAGTAATTTGTGAAAAAATTGAATTTCAGAGTTTGGATATTATTCAAGGTTTAATGTTGCTTACCAAACTTCTCGTTATTGCAAAACTATTTGGAGTTGTGTTTACAATCCGATGCTTTAGTGGTGAGATTTTTTTGGATTCCGAGTTTTACAGTTTTCAATTTGTAATTTGAGTTCACACATGAAAGTTATTTTGGTGCAGACTGGAGAGAACAACTAAAAAATGAATTACGAAGAACATTCGATAATTGAAAAATCTAAACTTTAAATTTTCTTATTTTACCTGACATTAAGTTGAATCTATAAATTAATGCTACGGCAGCAGTAATTCAAAAATGTTTGAGGTTACTAACTGATTCCAAGTGATCGATTTTTGTGAAAATTGGGTGTATGATTTTGTTTTTGGAAAACACATTAAGCTAGAGTTACAATTCCCTTGACACTACATAATGTTCATACTTGTCCGATTGATTAAACATGTTGTATGATATACATATGTGATGTCTAATGATAAAAACGAGAAAGTGTGTTTTTGAGTTTTTTCCTCGAAATCAGAATTCAGAACTAAAATAATTTCTATCCTCTCTTGCCTTATCCGAAAGTTCGTTACCGAAAATCACAAAAAATAGTTACAATTGACTGTTGTCAAACGTCTTAAAAACACATATTCGGGAATTTTGGATAGTTTTGAATCATCTTCAGGCGAGTTGTGGCTTCAGAGCCTCCCATTTCAGCTCCAATCTCCACGCGTAAAAAGTTTCAGTTCTCAAAAAAATTATGTATTTTCAAATCACTAGGTATTCTTATACAAAACTTTAAATCAATCGTGCAAGTATAGACAAGCATCTGTTATAGTCATTGCATGTCTTTAAACGAATTATGATTACCTATCATTTTAGGAATGCAAGGATCGGTGAATGGAGATGCCATTGGAGAGATTGAAATACTGGATTGCAACGGAACCGATTTTTGTGTAAAGTATGTAACTGTAACTCTTTGAAATGTCATTTGACTTTGACTTCAGTGATTTCAAAAGATATGGAATTGCAAAACCATAATTCAGAATGCCCTGATTTTTTTCTTCTAGAAGAATACAACGGAAAACATCAACGATTAATGCCTGTTTGTTTTCGCGATTAGATTAACCAAATTAGTGTCACGGAACGGTTGCCAGTTTGCTCTGCGCATTATCAATTTTCTGACTCCCGACTAGAACTTGTTGTTTGAGAAAAGGGCCTTTGCCAAATCAGGTTATTAGACAAACAGACTTACTGTTCGTAATTCACTTTATTATTATTTTTGTGACAGAATGTTGGATAAATACAAAACAATGTCAAAATGTTGATAAAAACAATGTTTATATGAAATAATAAAAGTTAGGGTGACATTAGAATTGAAAACGAAGTTAAAAAAGCAGAATATTTTTAGATAATTGAAAAAAAAATTAAAGACTTTATTTTCAGACAGCCAATTTTCAATTGTCAACCAAAAAAAAATTATTCCCTCTGTGGAAAGGAAGAAAACAGGGGAAAGAATTGATAGTCATGATTCGCAAAAACTTCTTTTTTGTTTACTGTTTAAAACAGTGAATTTTTACAGACTGCCTTCACATGGACATGTTGGTCGAAAACATTATGAAGGGGCTCAGTACAGCTGCGATTTTGGAACTTGTCAAGTAAATGTTTTGAATTGTTTTTGGAATTCCTCAATAAATTCCGAAAACATTTTTCATACAATATTTTGACTTTACCAACTTACATTTTTCAGAAAGAAGGCTGTGCCAAACGTGAAGGTGGAGGAACTTTATGTTGCTGTTCAACTGACGAGTGTAATGGATCCAATCAGTCTTTTCTAGGGTTTTGCTCGGTTATTTCCGCAATCATGCTGATGTGGCTCATTAACCACCGAATTTGATGCTACTTAAAAAAATTATATGTTTATTGTTTTATTTCTTTCTCATCTATTGCTGTTACTGGTCCTATCTCATATTGAATGATACCACTAGAATGATTTGTAATACCGTTAAAACAATTTTACTTTTTTATACAAATGTGTGAGCAGATTCTTTATACCTATCGTTTTTTGACACCTTTCTATATTCATAAATTTGTATAAACACAAATACACTTTGAGTAGAACGTAAAGCATGTTTATAACAAAGATCAGGCCATTTTTCAAAAATCTCAATGAAAATTGTTTGATTTTTTGTTATAAATATGTTTAGCGTCAGATTTTGAGCTGTGTTTCGAAGTTTCAAGCTCACATCTCTTGTTTGAACGAATTTATAAAGAATTTTCTTAGCTTATATTAATCCTATTTTTCAGATTGCTGTCCCTAACTTCTTTCAGTGAAAAGATCTCGCTATGAAATTTGGACCATTCCGTTTAAACTATAGCCTGTGAGCCTTCTCCAGCTTCAACTATCACCTGTGAACCTCCTCCATCTTCAACCATCACCTCTGAACCTACTCCATCTTCAACTTTCACCTCTGAACCTCCTCCGGCGTCAACTTTCACCGCTGAACCTACTCCATCTCTACCTATCACGTCTGAACCTCCTCCATCTTTAACTATTACCTCTGAACCTCCTCCATCTTTAACTTTCACCGCTGAACCTACTCCATCTCTACCTTTCACGTCTGAACCTCCTCCATCTTTAACTATTACCTCTGAACCTTCTCCATCTTTAACTATCACCTCTGAACCTCCTCCATCTTTGACTATCACCTCTGAACCTCCTCCATATTCAACTATCACGTTTGAGCCTCCTCCATCTTCCACCATCACCTCTGAACCTCCTCCAGCTTCAACTATCACCTCTGAACCTCCTCCATCTTCAACCATCACCTGTGAATCTTCTCCAGCTTCAAATATCACTTCTGAACCTACACCATCTTCAACTATCACCTCTGTACCTACCACAGTTTCAACTTTAACCTCTGAACCTCCTCCGGCGTCAAATTTTACCGCTGAACCTACTCCATCTCTACCAGAGATGAGCGGAAGAGATTTACGGAAATTTACGGAAGACGTTTTATCTTCGAAATGAAAAATGCTACCAAAAAGCTGTCAACAGACAAAATATAGATCTCAATGAGAGCTATCGATTGGTATAAAATTTTTTCGAAATTTCGTTGGATTATTTAAATAGAGTCTTTCTTCCGTCTTCCGTCTTCCCTGTGCCAGACGGAAGACGGAACACGGAACAAACGCCATATCTCAACTCCCCATCACTATTATGAGATAACTTTTATACCAATAAATAACTCTCATTGAGATCTACATTTTGTGCGTTCACAACTTTTTGGTAGCATTTTTCATTTTGAAAATAAACCGTTTTCCGGGATTTCCGTAAATTTCTTCCGCTC
>NC_013491.2:707562-710046 GCF_000004555.2 Caenorhabditis briggsae | reverse complement strand
TTGAAAATAAACCGTTTTCCGTAAATTTCCGTAAATTTCTTCCGCTCATCTCTGATCTCTACCTATCACGTCTGAACCTCCTCCAGCTTCAACTATCACCTATGAACCTAATCCATTTTCAACTATCACCTCTGTACCTACCACAGTTTCAACTTTCACTTCTGAACCTCCTCCAGCGTCAACTTTCACCGCTGAACCTACTCCATCTCTACCTATCTTGTCTGAACCTCCTCCATCTTTAACTATCACCGCTGAACCTACTCCATCTCTACCTATCACGTCTGAACCTCCTCCATCTTCAACTATCACCTCTGAACCTTCTCCAGCTTCAAATATCACTTCTGAACCTACACCATCTTTAACAATCACCTCTGTACCTACCACAGTTTCAACTTTCACCTCTGAACCTCCTCCAGCGTCAACTTTTACCGCTGAACCTACTCCAACTCTACCTATCTTGTCTGAACCTCCTCCATCTTTAACTATCACCGCTGAACCTACTCCATCTTCAACTTTTCCCGCTGATCCTACTCCATCTCTACCTATCACGTCTGAACCTCCTCCAGCTTCAACTATCACCTCTGAACCTACTCCATCTTTAACTATTACCTCTTAACCTCCTCCATCTTTAACTATCACCTCTGAACCTCCACCATCTTCAACTATCACCTCTGAACCTACTCCATCTTTAACTATCACCTCTGAACCTCATCCATCTTCAACTATCACCTCTGATGCTTCTCCATCTTTAACTATCACCGCTGAACCTACTCCATCTCTACCTATCTTGTCTGAACCTCCTCCATCTTTAACTATCACCGCTGAACCTACTCCATCTCTACCTATCTTGTCTGAACCTCCTCCATCTTTACTATCACCGCTGAACCTACTCCATCTTCAACTTTTCCCGCTGAACCTCCACCATCTTCAACTATCACCTCTGAACCTACTCCATCTTTAACTATCACCTCTGAACCTCATCCATCTTCAACTATCACCTCTGATGCTTCTCCAGCTTCAACTATCACCTCTGAACCTCCTCCATCATCAACTATCACGTTTGAACCTCCTCCAGCTTCAACTATCACCTATGAACCTTATCTATCTTTAACTATCACCTCTGTACCTACCACAGTTTCAACTATCACGTCTGAACCTCCTCCATCTTCAACTATCACCTCTGAACCTACTCCATCTCTACCTATCACGTCTGAACCTCCTCCATCTTCAACTATCACCTCTGAACCTTCTCCAGCTTCAAATATCACTTCTGAACCTACACCCTCTTTAACTATGACCTCTGTACCTACCACAGTTTCAACTTTCACCTCTGAACCTCCTCCGGCGTCAACTTTTACCGCAGAACCTACTCCAACTCTACCTATCTTGTCTGAACCTCCTCCAGCTTCAACTATCACCTCTGAACCTACTCCATCTTCAAATTTTCCCGCTGCTCCTACTCCATCTCTACCTATCACGTCTGAACCTCCTCCAGCTTCAACTATCACCTCTGAACCTCCTCCATCTTTAACTATCACCGCTGAACCTACTCCATCTCTACCTATCTTGTCTGAACCTCCTCCATCTTTAACTATCACCGCTGAACCTACTCCATCTCTACCTATCTTGTCTGAACCTCCTCCATCTTTAACTATCACCGCTGAACCTACTCCATCTTCAACTTTTCCCGCTGATCCTACTCCATCTCTACCTATCACGTCTGAACCTCCTCCAGCTTCAACTATCACCTCTGAACCTACTCCATCTTTAACTATCACCTCTTAACCTCCTCCATCTTTAACTATCACCTCCGAACCTCCACCATCTTCAACTATCACCTCTGAACCTACTCCATCTTTAACTATCACCTCTGAACCTCATCCATCTTCAACTATCACCTCTGAACCTTCTCCAGCTTCAAATATCACTTCTGAACCAACACCATCTTCAACTATCACCTCAGTACCTACCACAGTTTCAACTTTCCCCTCTGAACCTCCTCCGGCGTCAACTTTTACCGCTGAACCGACTCCATCTCTACCTATCACGTCTGAACCTTTTCCAGCTTCAACTATCACCTCTGAACCTACTCCATCTTTAACTTTTCCCGCTGATCCTACTCCATCTCTACCTATCACGTCTGAACCTTTCCAGCTTCAACTATCACCTCTGAACCTCCTCCATCTTCAACTTTTCCCGCTGCTCATTCTCCATCTCTACCTATCACGTCATGAACCTCCTACCAGCTTCAAGTATCACCTTTGAACCTCCCCCATCTTAAACTATCGCCGCTGCACCTACTCCATCTCTCCGTATATTGCTTCCCCTCATCTCTGGTAGAGATGGAGTAGGTTCAGCGGTAAAATTTGACGCCGGAGGAGGTTCAGACGGTCTAAACGTTGAAACATGTGGTAGTGTACAGAGGCTGATAGTTGAAGATGGTGTAGGTTCAGAAGTCATATTTGACAGCTGCGAGAAGATTCA
>NC_013491.2:687899-707462 GCF_000004555.2 Caenorhabditis briggsae | reverse complement strand
ATCGGTATTCGAAAGAGGCGGAAAAGAGAAACGATGAGTCACTCGTGTCCCTCGCCATGTCTCTGGGTCTCGCTTTACGGCGCCCTGTTTTTTTTATTTGCTGGGTAGAGATTGATAGATTCGAAGAGATGACAAGAAAAACAGAAAGAAATTAAAACGAAGTGAGACTTTTTGTTTTCCTAGGCAGTCCTATGAGGACGGGAAAAAATGAGAAGAGTGGGGGGTCGTATAGAACTGGACTCTAACAACGCGATGAGTCATACTTGTCATGAATGCGCGACAAAATGTTGTGGATTGGTATCGGAAATGAAAACTATAAAAAATAGAAATACGGAAAAAATAGAGACAACAATTCTGCCTGCCTCTGGGAGGTTTTAGGCTTGCCTGAGTGCAGATATTGTTGAGAACAAAAAATACCGGGAAGAGATCCTACGATAAGCTTTGGTCTCGCCCAACATTTCACACCATTCCTCACATGCTTTATACTGTGGTGTAACAAGAAAATATGAGGTGGAGCAACTGTAGTTATGCTCCGCCCTCTGAATTATCACCTGAACTTTGATCGTGTTAGCACAAAAAAAAAGAGGAAAAGGGGTTTTGATCAAGGGAACATAGAAAAAAATTTTATCGTTTTTTTTTCTCTCAGATCAAATTGAAACAAACAAACAAAAAATAATGGAATGGATAAAAACATTGATTATCATTTGAAAACCAATTCTTGATCGACAATAATTTTGAAATTGAACAAAAAAGCAAACAAAACACAAAAAATGAATATTCAGAGTGGTTAGTTCTCTTTTTCTATTCATCACACGGAACTACGGTGGTCTCTCTAGATCTGTAATTTCTCTTGAATAGCAGAGTGTTTTGTTTCCGCATTATTATTGTTCTTATTTTTGTAGTATTATACTTGACAGTAATTCGTTGCAATCTGATAAAATCCGTTATCTTGACATATCATCGATTTTCAAAGACCACATATCCATTGCTGACCTTGACATCACTGTTTGTGTGAGAGGCGACTTTTCAGGGTTATTCACAATGTCGCATTTCCTTTCAGTTGTTATACTTCTATACAATTTTTGTCCGTTTTAGGGGATGTCAAACCAAGAATTGAAGACGAAGTTGAACGAATTCTTCGAACGTCATGCACATCAAGACTTGGTATGATTTTTTTTGAAACAAAACCAACTTTGTTCATTTTGTTCAGACTAGCCAACAAAATGCTGAAATCTTCAAAAACTTGTACAGTCAATTTTTAAACGACCAGCATCACATTGATTGGAGTTCTTGGAAATTCATCAATGAGGAACATCAAGTGACTCTTCGTGAGTTGCCACTCTTCGACAAAGCTAGGTACGAGATAAATCAAACTTTCTTGTTGCGAGATAGTACTGTTTCAGAAAAGATGTTGTCAATAAACTAGCTGTGATAAAATTGAATGGAGGACTCGGAACCACGATGGGATGTACGAAAGCAAAATCTCTTATTGAAGTTCGAGATGGATACACTTTCATGGATTTGGCTGTGTTGGAGCATGAAGTAAGTGATTATTTAAGATATATACTTTATCAGAATTCATCAAGTTCTAAATTTCTAACAAATCACTTTCTGGATGTTTTTTCTTAAAAATTATTTCCAACACTGGTCACAAATCAATACATGATTGACGTCATTTTGACTGTATAAAAGATTATTTTATTAAAACTATGGTGACATTTGTATTGAAAACAATTATTATCATCATAATCATCATCATCATCATCGTCATCATCATCGTCATCATCATCATCATCATCATCATCATCATCATCATCATCATAATCAAAACTCACTTCATCATTGGAATTTTCAGTAATACCATTTGTTTGCTCTATTTTAATGTGCAAACATATTATCAGTCATAGTTGACAGCTTACAATTCCAAAACGAAATGTTGATGATGTTCATGATCGTGACATCAAAAATATTTCTTTCGTAACAGTTGAAGGGACTACCGAACTTTTCAAGTGCTCTTTTCCAGAAAGTTGAGCATTCAAACAGGTTCAGCCAAGCTTTATGTGTATGTGAATTCAAACGGATTACATTCTTTATACCAAAATTTCGCACATAGTGGAGAAAACATGTTCACGAATACTACTATATATATATATATATATATATATATATATATATATATTACCGGTCAATAAGAAATACGAAAACTTGTTTTCAGTTAAATTTGACCATTTTCAAGAATCTGTAGATTGGCTGTCAAGTGTCGGATCATTTTGAAAACCTCGGAGTATGTATAATATACTTAGATTGAAAACGTTGCATTCAAAAAATTCTTTTAAAACGTTTAGTTTTTTCAGCTACTTCCCGATTTCTGATTCACACCTTTTTTGGCCCGTTTTGTATTGAAAAATGTGAAAAAAAAGCAAGTGTCTCTCAAAAAACGGCAAATAGCTGAAAATCTAGGAAACTTCAGAAAATTAAACAAATGCAAAGTTTTCAATCTAGGTCTGTTTCACACCCTTTGAAGTTTTCAAAGTGATTCGACATTTGACAGCCCAGCTATAGACGAATATTTTGAGAATTAACTGAAAGACACGTCTTCGTATATTTTATTGACCCGTACTGTAAGTATTACGTTTGATTACTGTTCCAGAAAATGTGTCAGTTGTATGGAGTCGACGTTCCACTCTACCTCATGAACTCGTTTTACACCGACGATGATACCAAATCATACCTGTCGTTGAAAGGATATGACAAAGTGAGAACATTTGTACAATCCAAATGTCCTAGACTTGATGCTCAGACTAAATTACCAGTTGATGATGAAAGCTGGGGAGATGACGCGTAAGATTGTTTGTTTTTGAATTTCACATTCACCTTCTGTTTTCAGTTGGTGTCCTCCAGGACACGGAAATATATTCCAGTCTCTTCAAAATACAGGCGTTCTTGATCAACTTCTCTCTCAAGGGCGTGAAATCATTTTCGTTTCGAACATCGACAATACCGGAGCAAATGCAGATTTTCAAATTGTGAAACTTATGCTGGATAACCACGTTGACTACGTCATGGAATGTACTCCAAAAACTCATGTCGACGTCAAAGGTGGAACTCTGATTGAAATAAACAACCAAATGATGCACCTAGAGATGCCGCAAGTTCCACCAGAACACTTGCCGGATTTCTGCTCCACTAAAACTTTCAAGTGAGCTTCTCAACCATATAACTTTAATTACAATACGACTTTTCCAGAATATTCAACACAAATAACATTTGGGTCAATTTGAAGGCTGTCAAAAATCGATTGCCAGATATCAAAAGTGAAATTATTGTCAACAAGAAAAAAGTCAGAGGACGAGAAGTGCTCCAATTAGAGTTTTCTATTGGAGGGTGTATCAAAAATTTTGCAAATGCTCTTTGTAAGAAATTGTCTTCATTTAAAAGTCCATGTCCAAAAAGTCCATTTCATTTTTAAGGTGTTCATGTGGAACGAAGCCGGTTCCGACCGGTAAAAAATCTTGGAGATTTTCTGTCTCTTCGTTCATCTCTTTGTGATTTGGATACGGACACATTTCAAATTCATCACAACGACACGATGGGCGTTCCTCCTGTTATCAGCATGGATTCATCAGTATACACAAGTGTGGAGGAAGTCAACATGAAATTTCCGTACCCATTGATCTTTAAAAACTGTCAAGAATTCAATGTAATCGGAGACGTGACATTTGGAAAAAACGTACAACTCACTGGAAAAGTTACTGTCGAAGTAGAAACTCAGCAAAAATATGTCGTACCCGATGGTACAGTTCTCAATAACCAGCACTTAATTTTGAAACGCTCATAATCTGTTTGATATCATTCATCACCTATGGGAACTTATACAGTTTGTTCCTTTTGAAGTTTGTTTTTCATCTGCACTGATGGTATTGTATTCAACTAATAATAAAAGTTAACTGAAATATATTTATATAAAGTTTAGTATAGTTGAATGCAAGTGTTTATAACAAACATCAGTTCAATGTGTGAAAAGAGATTTAACATATTTAGAGAGATTGGAAGTGGAGGAAATAAATTTCATGAATGTGGAATTATATAAATGAATAAATAATGGAAATTTACAGTCGAATATCATAATGTGGAGGAATGCGAGCAACCAATTGGTAATCAAAGTATAGTGCGCCGTTGACCATAGTAACAGTACGTCCTTCGGCCTGAGTGTTGTAAAATTGATTTGAAAAGATACATAATTTTTAGATTCTATAATTCTGTACATTTTTTATGAAAACTGCCTGTTTAGAGATGATTGAGTGTATGACTTTCTTTTTGTTTCTCTATTATAAAAATACAACTATCAAAATTAACTTTTGACTCACTATGTTTGTGTCTCAATTTTTTCCTATAACATACAACAAATTGGGTATTCATTGTAAGCTATACAATCGAAAAATGTTTTCACCTTTGCTTTGCGTATTTGAGACTGAATTTCAGCTGCATCTGGCGGTGGAGGCGCAGCTCCAACCAGCGCTCCAGCTTGTTGCATCATCATTGCAACACCCATTCCAACACCCATCGAACTAAAATAAAATGACTTGTTCTTCACCGGGGAAAAATAAAATATAAATTCGAAATTTCAAACTTTTAATACAAAACTCATGCTTTTTTTCTGTAGTTTTTTGGCAATCACAAATCAACTACAAAACTAACACGTGTATAAAATTCAAATGTTTTGGTGGTTCACAGTTCAAAATAGATGAAATGTGCGAACAAAAATACATTTCAATTGGCATTACAGATTTTAGAAAGAAACGAACGATTGCCTTCTTTTCCGAGCTTCGTGGATATTGAGCAAATGATGATGGGCGCTTGGATGAGGATGTTGATTTTCAGAATCATGATCGGATGACATACAACAACCCATTTAGATCATTTTTGTTGTACCGGGAACCGGATTTTGACGAGGGATGGCTGTTCTGAAAATTATCAAAGAAATTTCTACACGAAAGCGATGGTATGAACAGAAACAGTAAGTGGTGATAGATTCATTAATTTTTCAAATTTTAAAAGAAATGACAATAATTTTGAAAATATAAATTTAATATCAAACTCAAAATTCTCACGAAGGAAGTTAAGTAAAACCTAAGAAATGACAACAACATGCTGTCGAGAGGATGACAATATTTTTCTCGTTGTTCCCGGTCCACTAAAAAATGTTTTCCTTTCATTTTTCTCCTCATTTTCTTTTGTGTTCAGTGTTCCATCTCATATTCCAACAAAACTTTTGATGTTGATGAAGGAAAGGAAAATGTCAGTTGAAGGGTGGCGAAAAAAAATATCGGTGGAAAATGAGCAGGATTTCATTCAGATTATCTTCGGAGTGTTCAAACATCATCGTTAACAACAGGAGCACATTTTTCAACTCAACCAAATGATGAGTCTGCGGAATTTTAAACCGTTTCCTATGTTTTTTCAATTCCTATTATCAAAGCGATCGTATATGACAACGCACAATTTTGACAAAAAAAAACGTTTTTCCACAATAATCATTCCTGTTGAATAACAAAAAAAAATTAAGAAGGCTCAAGGTTCACGTTGAAAACAATGTTTAAAAGGAATTGGTCAGGCTTAAAAAAGGAAAAAATTCAACACGGGCCTCTAGCACCTATATGTTCAAGAGATATAGAAATCTACTTTACCCCGCAAAAACGAAATAAAAAAGGTTGGTCACCGCCGCTCTCTTCTATTCAAGTACATTACGCCACACGGCAAAAATGTTACATTTTCTTATATTTTTGGGTTTGAATCCAAAAAGAATATTGGGGCGAGATAAGTGTATGTCACTGTGTGCTCCTCTAGCGCTCAGACGGAGAAAATTTGTGGGGACGGGGGTGTCACGCATCTTTTTTCATCTTTCTTGAAAGACTGACAAAAACGACTAGATCCCATTTAGTGGAAATTGGGTTGGAGAAAGGAATTGAGAAGAATATATGGTTAGGCTACTAGCGACAATGCCGTGCACAAGCAGAAAATCCCCGAAAGTAACCTAACATGCGTCTTTTGACAACGAAACGGAGATATTTTGTAAATAAATTGAAGAAGTTAAATTCGATTTTGCCAACGATGCGGCTTTTTTCTTGTCTTCACTTCTTTACAAAACACCTTGTTGAACTTCGATGGCACTGGAAAAAAATGAAAGAAGAAAGAAATCGTATTTTTATTGTACAATAGATTGAGAAAGTAGAAATATGCAAATTTTTGTCTACATCGCTACATTTTTGATGACATGTATGGACTACGCACAACTGGTGAAAACCTAGTTTCGGAATCTTGAAACCATAAAGCATTGAAAAGAGAGCCCCAACTTTCCCAATATCAAAAGTTTATTATTAAATGAAGTTTGATTTTGTGGGAAAATCCTTTTGTCACTAATTTTAAAATGAAAACTTGTAAGAAAAAATATTGAAATTAGTCGTGCGGCTTATAATTGACAGGGCATACAAAAGGTATAGGAATGATGCCAAAAATAGTTTCACTACAAAAACCACGCAGTATAGTTGAGATGAGTGTTGGCAAGAAAGTGGTCTAGACAAAGTAAGTTTTAAACTCACTTGTCATTTGGAAAGGGACCTATCAAAAAACTAATTAGGAAAGTGAGTCGTTTTGTTAACAATTGTGCCAATAATTGAATTAGTTTTCCAGAACCGAAATAGGAGCAACTGAAGACTAGAACTGGTGAATGTGCGAATATTTCTTAGAAGTCATCTGAAAAAGGTGTCATCGTGGCTATTCTCAAAAATCAAACACAATATAAGTTTCGACCTGAGCAAGTTTTTATAAATGCATAATCAGATGTTTCATTTTCTCTGAGACAAGCTGATATCATGTTTACATGAATCTGAAAAAAAACTCCAACTGTTCAATCAATGTTCATGTATCTCAATTTTTGCTTTTAATCCTACGACCAGGTGTCGTAATGAATTATCGACAATCGATTTTATAATTTTTCGAACCTCAAATTTGGATTAACACTACACACATTTCCTTAGTGCCTTCACATTCGCATAATTGGAATGTCGACATGATTGGTTATTTTTGTTAATTACCTTCATTTCTCTAACAGAAGTGTATCTCTGAAAAAGCCATTAGAAGGAGGTGGAAAAATTGAAGCCCATAGGCCCTTATATGAGAAAATACGGTAGTGTGATCGATAGTTCATGTGTTCAAACTTTGTGTTATCTCGCTCTGAATTTTTCAAAGGCTTTGAAACACAGCTGAATACACGATCCGAAACGTTCCCCAACAGTTTTGCAACGTGGTACGATATTTGTTTTTTGAATGGTATGTTTCAAATTTGATTGAACTTTGTAATAGAAAAGTATTTTCAGTCATTTGGTTTCAGTCAGAAAAATCTTTATAGTCAGGACAAGTGTGTCTATTCGATGTTGTTTTTAGAAAACATTCCTGATGAAAATTCCGTTTACAGAACTTTTAATAATTAGTTCATAAATGGGTGAAGATTCACAGTGCTTAACAAATCACAGAAGACCGATCAGAATTTTGTTTCTTGTGAAGAGAATGATTTTTTTCGATTACGCTTTAAAAAAAACATATTGAAATTAGCGCATTCTTCCTTTAATTTCAGCTGCAAATATACACAACTTAGGTATTTTCTCTATTCACATTCAGTTATCATCCTTGTTACCTCTGTAAGTGTTGACTACTGATAAGCACTGTTATATGGCACCACTTTTTCCATGTACCTAAATACGGTTATTGGAAAAAAATCACACGAAACGCACATGTTCAAGTGGGGAAGGTTTTCTTTGGAAATCTAATCAAGAAAAAAATATAACAGATAAGGCAATAGCTCATACACGTGGAGAGATAAAATCACACCATACGTTTTTTGGTATATAAAGTCAAGTCGTGATTCAGTACACTTATGCATATATCAGTATTTTATTGGTGTTGATGCATTCACAATTCATTTTACACCTAACATTTTTTTTCAAATAAGACGATTTATTCTAAAATATCGCAACAAGAAACAATGTCACTTCCTACAGTTAGTAAAATATTTTAATTTTTTTTGGAGAAGGCTGTTAGTGTAGTTTCTTCATTTCTCACGTATTATCTGTTCGATTTGTTTGGAAGGCTTTCAGTTTCTCTGAAGATAAAACCCCGCGCTCTCTTTTTTCCTTCTTTCATATTCTATGCTTTCTGTTTGCTTCTTCTTTTCGCTTTCAGCTGCTTTCATTTTTCTCAAGAATTTCGCAGAACGTCGCGTTTCTTTTTTCGGCTCCCTTTTTCTTTTTTCCAAAGAAAAAACCACGCGCTTTTTTCTCTGAGCTTTACGAAATAAAGAGAAGATCTGCCACCAAACGACATCCTACTTTGAAAAAAAGGAGTCTTCTTACACTTCGAGTTTTTTCCGCCTCAAAAAATCTTGTACTTTCTCAGTCTAAGAATGTTGTCAACAAACATGTAATTTCTTACAGTTTTTGAATGTGAAAAGTGGTATAAAAGGGTGGCTCTCAAGAAATCATTCACGTTTCTTTTAGCAATATTTGGTGAATGCATGACAGCAAAACTCAGTTTCGACGTAAGAATAGAAATTGTTTTGTTTACTCTAACACACGCATATAGTTTTTTTTTTCTGATCAGCAGCACTAGACGTGTTCCCCAGTGTATTCTTGTGCTTCTTTATTTTTCTCGAATTATTTGTCTTTTTCTCTATTTTCTGATCGTTCCTTCAATCCAAAAATCGAAAGAAAATCGAAAGTTTTTTTTCTAAACAAACGTTTATTTTCAGGTAAAAAAACGACACTACATGTCTGCGAAAGCCGTTAGTGAGTTCTCCGGAAAAGAGGTAAGCTAATTTTGTTATTTTTTTCGAAAAATCGATAAAACTATTTCCACATTAAGACAATTGAATATTGAATTACTGAAAGAATGTAACCAGGTACTCTACAAGTACTTCGAATCGAGTGGTCTTCTTTTCTCTCCGCATGCATTTCACGTGAAAGCCGGAGATAGCTTCGCTGAAATTGCAAATAAGTATGACTGGCTTGTTCGTGACAACAAGGCGGTCATCAAACCTGACCAGTTGATAAAAAGACGAGGAAAGCTAGGATTGGTCAACATCGGAACACCGCAAGAACTAAAGGCTTGGTTCGAAAAAACTGCCAACACTTATGTGAAAATTGGACAAACAGAGGGACGCCTTCACACATTCATTGTTGAGCCGTTTTGCGCCCATACGGAGAAAGATGAGATGTATATTGCAATTTTCAGTGAAAGATCGCGTGATGTTATCATGTTTTATGAGCATGGAGGGGTTGATATTGGAGACGTCGAAGAAAAGGTAAACTAGAATTTTAAAAATTTCATAGATAATTACTTGAATCATTGAAGGCTCGCAGTGTTTCCATCTCCGTTCAGCTTGATAACAAAGCAATGGCAATATCGGAAGAAGAACTGACTCATCTGTTAGGACCAGTCAAGGATAACAAAGTCGTTAGAAAATTCGTTTTGGAGCTCTACGGAGCCTACAAAGACCTTCATTTCACTTACTTGGAAATCAATCCATTTGTAGTTCTGAATGATAAAGTCCATGTCCTAGATCTTGCTGCGAAGCTGGACGAGACTGCCAATTTTTTGTGTGCCGACAAATGGGAGAGCAGAATGACTCCATATGGAGGACCAAATCATGTCGAATTTCCTGCACCATTTGGACGTGATCTTACTTCAGAAGAACAGTACATTTCTGACATGGATGCTAAAACAGGAGCATCATTGAAGCTCACGATTTTGAATAGAAAAGGAAGAGTCTGGACTATGGTCGCCGGAGGAGGAGCTTCTGTAGTGTTCACGTAGGATTTACTATTCAATATAGATTTATTTATTTTCTTTTTTCCAGTGATACTGTCTGCGATCTTGGTGGTGCTACTGAGCTTGCCAACTACGGAGAATACTCTGGAGACCCGTCAGAATCTCAAACATATGAGTATGCAAAAACCATTCTCTCAGTTATGACCGAGGGCGCGCCAAGACCAGATGGCAAAGTCTTGATCATCGGAGGATCTATTGCGAATTTCACAAATGTTGCTAAAACATTCGGAGGTATTGTCAGAGCTTTCGAGAGTTTTGTGTCGAAGCTCAAAGAACACAAAGTCACGATTTTTGTGCGCCGTGGAGGACCAAACTACCAGGAAGGCCTGAGAAAAATCAAAGATGCTGCCACAAAATTGGAGCTGCCAATCCACGTTTTTGGACCGGAAACTCACATGACAGCAATAGTTGGAGCAGCACTCGGAGTCAAGCCGATGCCAACAATCCCAACTGCTCCTCAAACTACCGCACATTTTTTGTTAAGCCCTGAAAGAAACGTGAATGAATACAAAGAACAATTTTGTTTCTAAATTTGGATTTCAGACTGGAGGAACTGAACCAGCTCCACCTTCTCCTGCTCCAGCTCCTTCTTCTATTGCACACTCTACGATTACTGCTCAACAAAGTAAACTAAACAGTTTCCGTGGTCTGTTTGAAACTGATACCAAAGCAATTATCTGGGGCCAACAAGTCAAGGCGATACAGGGAATGCTGGATTTTGACTTTGTATGCAGAAGGGATTCTCCATCTGTCGTTGCTTCTACCTACCCATTCACCGGAGACAACAAGCAAAAGTTCTACTTTGGACAGAAAGAAATTCTTATCCCAGCTTATAAATCAATGGCAAAGGCTTTTGCAACGCATCCAGAAGCATCTATTATGATCACGTTTGCTTCAATGAGATCTGTATTTGAAACTGTTTTGGAGGCTCTCGAATTCCCGCAAATCAAAGTCATTGCAATTATTGCAGAAGGAGTACCAGAGAATCAAACAAGAAAACTATTAAAGGTATATTCGTCTCATTAACAGGCTATCATTAGCTTTACAGATTGCACATGATCGCGGAGTAACTCTTATCGGACCAGCTACTGTCGGAGGTATCAAACCAGGAGCATTCAAAATTGGAAACACTGGTGGCATGATGGATAACATCCTTGCTTCGAAGCTTTATCGCCCTGGAAGTGTCGCCTATGTCTCTCGTTCTGGAGGAATGTCTAATGAGCTCAACAATATTATCTCCCAGAATACGGATGGTGTGTATGAAGGAATCGCTATTGGTGGAGACCGCTATCCAGGAAGCACCTACACTGATCACATCATTCGATACCAAAATGACAATCGCGTTAAGATGATTGTCCTTCTTGGGGAAGTTGGTGGTGTTGAAGAATACAAAATTGTTGAGATTCTAAAACAGAAGAAGGTGACCAAACCTCTAGTTGCTTGGTGCATCGGTACTTGTGCCGATCATATCACTTCTGAAGTTCAATTCGGCCATGCAGGCGCATCCGCAAATGCTCTTGGCGAAACAGCGACATGCAAAAACGCTGCTCTTCGGGCATCAGGAGCACTGGTTCCTCCATCCTTTGACGATCTCGGCAAAACAATTCGTCAGGTGTATGACAATTTAGTTGATCAGAAAGTCATTGTCCCTCAACCGGAAATTCCGCCTCCTGCGGTTCCCATGGATTATGCATGGGCTCGCGAATTGGGGCTTATCAGGAAACCAGCATCTTTCATGACATCCATTTGTGATGAAAGAGGAGAAGAATTGAACTACGCCGGTGTTCCAATCACTAAAGTTTTGGAATCGGAAATGGGAATCGGAGGAGTCTTGGGATTATTATGGTTCCAGGTGAATAGCGAACTTCATTATGAATTATTATTGTAACAACTTTTAGAAACGTCTTCCACCACATGCCAACAGATTCATCGAGATTTGTTTGATGTTGACGGCCGATCATGGACCTGCTGTTTCCGGAGCTCACAACACAATAGTTTGTGCGCGTGCAGGCAAAGATTTGATCTCTTCACTTACATCTGGTCTGCTCACTATTGGAGATAGATTTGGAGGAGCTCTCGATGGAGCTGCTCGTCAATTTTCAGAGGCGTTTGATCAAGGATGGTCTGCCAATCAGTTTGTCAGTGAAATGAGAAAGAAAGGAAAACACATTATGGGAATTGGACATCGTGTAAAGAGTGTAAGTATCTAGGATAATTTAGTATGACAATAATCTCAAGTTCATTTTATAGATTAACAACCCCGACAAACGAGTTGAAATTCTCAAAAAGTTTGCGATGGACAAAAATGAGTTCGCCCAAGAGACTCCACTATTTGAATATGCTCTCGAAGTCGAAAAGATCACAACTGCGAAGAAGCCAAACTTAATTTTGAATGTTGATGGTGCAATTGCAATTTTGTTCGTAGATATTCTCCGTCACAGTGGAATGTTCACCAAAGCGGAAGCCGAAGAGACCATCGAAGTGGGATCGTTGAACGGGCTTTTCGTTTTGGGAAGATCCATTGGCTTCATCGGTCATTATCTCGATCAGTCTCGTCTGAAACAAGGTCTCTACCGCCATCCATGGGATGATATTTCCTACATCATGCCAGAAAGTAACTTGGTGAGCTACTGAGCTTTTGTGTAAAGCCCAAGTTAGTTTTTTTCCAGTAAACGACGTTGCAATAAGTTTTCGTCCAACAAAGTTCGACTGCAGCCCGATTATTCCTGTCATTTTGAAATTAATTTCATTCGCACTATTTATTTTTCCTCTAAGCTGAGCTGAGCTAACTTTTAGTACAAGAATACTATAATTGAGAAATAGTAGAATTTGAGTTTGTTCCTATTTTATACAAATAGATATTATTTATTGAAACAGAAAGCTTAGTAATAAAGTGAGTATAATTTAACAGTGTTATTATTTCATCTCCAAATAATACAAAATTAAGAGAATAAAAAACGAATAAACATGTAATGAAGTGACGGTTGAAGAATTACATAATTCAGTATTGCAACAACAAACTTTCACATGGACTCCACTGATCTTCTCTTTTTGACAACCGACCCCATTATTCTGAAAAAAATTTTTTTGAGATAAAATAGTAATTTTGCTCTGAAAAAAATCAACTTGAGATAAGGAGTTTAAAATTATTATTTTAAGTTCCGGCAAGAAAACAATTTTTCATAAGAATTTAGGAAATCTCACTATGAATATCCTAATGTCATAAAACCGGAAGAAAGGGATGTTTCGCATTTCGAATTACATTATGAAACTCAAAAAAATGGAGCATGTTTTATTCTTCATTTAACAACCAACCTCACAGTTTGTTATAGAAGCAGATGGGTCTGGACACGTTCCATTGTAAACTGTGAAATCACTACCTTCCTCCGATATGGTCATGCAGTATGATCCCGGGCACATTATTTGCGACTGAAATTATTGAAAAAAAAGAGAAATTTGTATTGATAATCAACAGTATTTCACCTTGCCGGTATCTTGAACTCGTCCTTCATAATCATATTTCGAAAATCCATAGCATTGCAAAGATTCGGCTAATGGTAAAAGTGAAACAGCAAGCAGTATAGAACTTTGTAGGTGCATTTGGTGGCAATGGTTTGAATAGTGTGATTCAATCAATTGAAAGAATTGTAGCAAGATAAGAAAACACAAACTAATTGGTGATTTAGCAATCACCTTGTTCACAGATCACTGCACACTGCCCTATTTTCTGCTACTTTCTATTTTTCTAATACTTTTTTTCTGTCTCTTTTTCCAATGTGTTTCTCGACACTTGGTCGAAAGAAAGAGAAGTAGAGGAGGGCACAAGAGTACACGTCACAGAGAAGAGACACACTGAGTGATACACACACGTCCTTGTGTCTTTGCACCACCTTTACTCGCAAACTATTTCGTTGGAAGGTATATATTGACCTCCGACAGCAACGAATAGTTCAACTGTCAAGAATACCTGCTCTTGCTACTATCGGTCACTGAAAAATGAGTGCGCTACTTGGAGGAAGAATTGCTGTAGTTACTGGTAATCTTTCCTGTTAATTTTTATACAGTTTTATTTAATATGTAAATCCATTCGGTGAACCACATTCTCAAACTCATTTGATCTTTACAGGCGGCGGATCCGGCATTGGCAAAGCAATTTCTGAAGCACTCGCCAAACACGGAGCTCGTGTCGTTGTTGCTGATCTAGATTCTAACACAGCAGCCGCAACAGCAAAAAGTCTGCAATCCGCCGAAAAACATTCTTCATTTGCCGTCGATGTATCAGACGCAAATAGTGTGAAACAATTAACTCATCATGTTAAATCACTTGGAACAACCTCGATTCTTGTTAACTGCGCCGGAATCACAAAGGTTTGCACATCAGAAATATGTTTATCTTGAGCTTCAAATATAATAATAGACAAAATATCATATTCTAATGAAATCATTATGATTTCAGGACTCGACTTTGGCTAAAATGACTGAAGAGAAATGGGACAGCGTTATCAAAGTTAATCTCACCGGAGTATTCCATGTAAGTTTTTTAGTGGTTCGGAAAAATTGTGTTTCGATATGGATTTTAAACTGCTCGCTGATTTTACGTGGTTTTTTCTAACTTGTGGCTTCTGAAGCACCATTTTGAAATTATCTTTGTTAAAAAATAGCGCCACTTTAAAATAGAGTGCTGCCAAATAACTGTTCTGTCAAGTTTACCAATTGAAAAATGTCAGGTCTCTCAAGCTTTCGTCAAGTCATCGATTGACGATAACAATCATCCACTTTCTATTATAAATGTCTCATCTATTGTCGGCAAAATGGGAAATTTTGGACAAACCAATTACGCTGCTACTAAAGCCGGAGTGATTGGATTCACAAAGTCTGCTGCCAAAGAATTGGCTAAAAAGGTGAGATTTTTAGAAGTCGGCTAATGAAAAGAACCTAACGGAACCAGTTCCTCTGAAGTATTTCAATTTCTAGAATGTTCGCGTCAATGCTGTGCTTCCGGGATTCATCAAGACACCAATGACAGAAGCAATGCCTCCAAACGTTCTAGCTGAGATTTGCAAGGGAATCCCTATGGGACGAATGGGCGAAACTGAAGAAATAGCCAATTCTGTTCTCTTCTTGGCCTCTGATCTCTCTTCATACGTGACTGGTGCAACATTGGAAGTTACTGGTGGATTCAGCATGTAAATAGTTCAGAAAATTGTTTTTTTAGTGAACCATTATTGTAAGCTTTTGAATAGTTGTTTTTCAATTGTATGGGCAATAAAATCATCAAAATATATACATTTTCGCGAATCAATGCAAAAAATACAAGCGTTGTTGTAACCAAATAGATGTATGATGATTAAAAATGATTTGAAATATTGATTGGTGAGCAATCTGCTGGGCTGTTCAATAGGTTGAGACTAATGTCACAAATTTCGATGGGTTCCGAGCGGATGATATCTGCTTCTCGCGAACTGGTCGCAATGGTCAAATGATTAGAACGCCCAGATGGAGTGTCCCTGCTTCTAGACAACAAAATTATTGAAATTAATCAGACCATCAAAAAGAATCCGCTCAAACCTGGAAGATCCCAGTCCAGATAATGAAGGTTGATTTTGGGAAGTTTTCCTTGTTGGTGATGTTTTGTCTTCCGAGCTGGCTGGAACATTTGTTTGAATGAATGGAAAGTTTTTTATACGGTAATACATACTGTCACTGAAACTTTCTCTGCTCATGAGTCGCGTAAGTTTTGTAATTAATCTTGATCTGGTCTGAAATAAATTCATTTTAAATTTTTAAGTCAATAATCGTAAGTATTCTTACTGGTTCGCTTGTTTTTTCTTTCATGAAATATTCCTTTTCCTCGCGAGTCATGTTATACAATTTATGGTGCCAGCCGTAGACAAAATGAACCTTGATGTTTTGAATTATTTTCTCCCAGACTCCCGAAATAATTGCTTTCTCCTTATTGCAAACAGGGCCTTCAAAACAGGTTAGAACAATAAAGTCCATATGCATCTGAAATTTAGGAATTAGTTTTCTATGTACTACATTCTTGTACAAACTTCAGTCCACACATTGAACAGGTGAAAGTACTCTTTGACCGGTACCATTGGCGCGAGACATCTGTATCTTCCTCCAAACGTTTGGATCTTTTTGAAAAACTCTTCGTCAATTTTGTTTCCTCCACTCATATCTTCATGATATACAGAAATCGTTTCGTGCAGCATTTGGAGCATATGAAGAACACATCGATCCAATACAAAATGCTGACGCCACGTCTCACTTTTGACTTGATCTACTTTGAACAGTTTCACAAGATGATGTCTGTCAACCAAGAACGTCTCGAATGCTTTTGCTCCTATATCGTAGAGTCTAAAAGGTTTCATGCACATTGCTTGAAGAAATTGATATAGTCTCACGTCTCAAAATTGTCTGGCCAGTGTTTGTGACAGAGTTCCATGTCTTTTTGAGTGACATCAAGCATGTTGTTTTTTGGCTGAAGTATATTATAAATGAAAAATAACCTATAACATTGCTATGTAATTTGTTCTCTTGACCAGATTGAAATGGAAATATTTACTTCTAGAAGAATGAAAAAAGTCATACCTTCTTAGGAAGTTTTTATTTATTTGCAATAAGTAACTACAACCAGCCATTTGTCCCGTTAAAATCCTAGCAAAATTCATTTAGTCATGGAGTTCGTATCTTTGGAAATCCGACGTTTTTAGTTTGTTTCCTACTTGAAATTCTATTTTATTTCATGAGAAATTTTCTGTTTTGCGTAGTTGGAGTATTGCAGACAGGTGATTTTCGAAAAAGAAACCAATTTTTAACGGTTGCCATGGATATTGAACATATTCATGTCAATAAATTGAAACACACGTCAAATACTTTTTAGCCAATCTGCTAGGTTCTAACCAACGTGTACAATTTTTAGAGACAGATTAGTAGACAAACAAATTGGTTCTCGTGCTATGATGTTAGACTTAAACATGAAAAACAAAACACCTGACGACGTTTACTACCAATTCAAAATATGTGTTTTCTAACTTACGTCAATTCCTTTGTGTTCGTACAGTTGATGCATTTCTTTGTTGGTCATGACATCAAGAGGCTCAGATATCAAATTGCTCATGGTGAGTTTACCTCTTTGAAAACTGGAATCCGGGTGAGAAAAGAAGAAAAATAATTACCTTCTGGAAAAATTTGTATTGCTCCGCCTCCCGGAGTTTTCACCTGCATTAAAGGGTGCTGGAAGCTCCGCCTACTTTTATTTTGGGAAATTTCAGTTTCAATTGTTATATCTAAGTGTTATTGGAGCAACACTGCTTATAAACTAAAATCCTATTTGATCTATTCAATGGAGAACAAAAAATTAACATTTGTTTCATACCTAAAATTAAAGAATAATTTGTAACTCAAAAATTATTCAAAATACAGCTCAACGTTTTTAAGTATTTTAGGTTCTCAAAGTTTACTTTATTTTAGTCAAATGTTTTTTTTTTTCAAAAAACAAGGTGAATTCTGTGAGAGAGAGAGAGAGAGAGGCGTAATTTATAGGATAGTTGTCTGTGAATCCACATAGGGTTGAAATGATAACTGAAACGACAGAGAGTTGAACTGATAACTTGAAAAGTTACTTTAGTATCTCGACTATGTTTTCTCGACTATTTGTGGATGTGTGGATTCGCAGATTCCTTGTTTCTCTTTTTTGCAGATTCAGAGGTGATAGTTGAAACTGTAGTAGGTTCACAAGTGATAGTTGAAAGAAAATCAAACAAAATTTTTCGAAATCTCTGGAAGAAGTTATGGACAGAAATCTGAAGAATAGGCTCGAAACAAGCTCAGAAGAATTTTTTATTACTTTGTTCAAACAGGAGATATGCTCTTGAAAATTTGAATCACAGCTTAAACTCAAATGTAAAACATTTTTCTAACCAAAAATTTAAAATAAATTAGTGGTAGTTGACGCTGGAGTAGGTCCAGAGGTGATAGTAGAAACTGTCATAGGTTCATAGGTGACAGTTGAAGCGTGATAGTTGAAGATGGTGTAGGTTCAGAGGTGAAAGTTGAAACTGTGGTAGGTACAGAGGTGATAGTTGAAGATGGTGTAGGTTCAGACGTGATAGTTGAAGATGGAGGAGGTTCAGAAGTGATAGTTGAAAATGGTGTAGGTTCAGAGGTGATAGTTGAAGGTGGAGGAGATTCAGAGGTGAAAGTTGACGACGGAGGAGGTTCAGTGGTGACAGTTGAAGATGGTGTAGGTTCAGACGTGATAGTTGAAGATGGAGGAGATTCAGAGGTGATAGTTAAAGACGGAGGAGGTTCAGAAGTGATAGTTGAAGATGGTGTAGGTTCAGAGGTGATAGTTGAAGATGGAGGAGGTTCAGAGGTGATGGTTGAAGATGGTGTAGGTTCAGAAGTGATAGTTGAAGATGGACAAGGTTCAGAGGTGATAGTTGAAGATGGAGGAGGTTCAGAGGTGATAGTTAAAAATGGAGGAGGTTCAGAAGTGATAGTTGAAGATGGTGTAGGTTCAGAGGTGATAGTTGAAGATGGAGGAGATTCAGAGGTGAAAGTTGACGACGGAGGAGGTTCAGTGGTGAAAGTTGAAACTGTGGTAGGTACAGAGGTGATAGTTGAAGATGGTGTAGGTTCAGACGTGATAGTTGAAGATGGAGGAGGTTCAGAGGTGATAGTTAAAGATGGAGGAGGTTCAGAAGTGAAAGTTGAAGATGGTGTAGGTTCAGAGGTAAAAGTTGAAACTGTGGTAGGTACAGAGGTGATAGTTGAAGATGGTGTAGGTTCAGACGTGATAGTTGAAGATGGAGGAGGTTCAGAGGTGATAGTTAAAGATGGAGGAGGTTCAGCGGTAAAAGTTGACGCCGGAGGAGGTTCAGTGGTGAAAGTTGAAACTGTGGTAGGTACAGAGGTGATAGTTGAAGATGGAGGAGGTTCAGAAGTGATAGTTGAAGATGGTGTAGGTTCAGAGGTGATAGTTGAAGATGGTGTAGGTTCAGAGGTGATAGTTGAAGATGAAGGAGATTCAGAGGTGAAAGTTGACGACGGAGGAGGTTCAGTGGTGAAAGTTGAAACTGTGGTAGGTACAGAGGTGATAGTTGAAGATGGTGTAGGTTCAGACGTGATAGTTGAAGATGGAGGAGGTTCAGAGGTGATAGTTAAAGATGGAGGAGGTTCAGAAGTGAAAGTTGAAGATGGTGTAGGTTCAGAGGTAAAAGTTGAAACTGTGGTAGGTACAGAGGTGATAGTTGAAGATGGTGTAGGTTCAGACGTGATAGTTGAAGATGGAGGAGGTTCAGAGGTGATAGTTGAAGATGGAGTAGGTTCAGCGGTAAAAGTTGACGCCGGAGGAGGTTCAGTGGTGAAAGTTGAAACTGTGGTAGGTACAGAGGTGATAGTTGAAGATGGAGGAGGTTCAGAAGTGATAGTTGAAGATGGTGTAGGTTCAGAGGTGATAGTTGAAGATGGTGTAGGTTCAGACGTGATAGTTGAAGATGGAGGAGGTTCAGAGGTGATAGTTAAAGATGGAGTAGGTTCAGAAGTGATAGTTGAAGATGGAGGAGGTTCAGAAGTGATAGTTAAAGATGGAGTAGGTTCAGAGGTGATAGTTAAAGATGGAGGAGGTTCAGAGGTGATAGTTAAAGATGGAGTAGGTTCAGAGGTGATAGT
>NC_013491.2:686345-687889 GCF_000004555.2 Caenorhabditis briggsae | reverse complement strand
AGGTGATAGTTGAAGCTGGAGAAGGTTCAGAGGTAATAGTTGAAGATGGATGAGGTTCAGAGGTGATAGTTAAAGATGGTGGAGGTTCAGAGATGATAGTTGAAGATGGAGGAGGTTCAGACGTGATAGTTGAAGATGGAGGAGGTTCAGAGGTGATAGTTAAAGATGGAGTAGGTTCAGAGGTGATAGTTAAAGATGGAGTAGGTTCAGAGGTGATAGTTGAAGATGGTGTAGGTTCAGAGGTGATAGTTGAAGATGGATCAGGTTCAGAGGTGATAGTTGAAGATGGATGAGGTTCAGAGGTGATAGTTGAAGATTGTCGCGAATTCAGGTGACCGAATATCACCTCTTCACGACTTTTTCTCCTTTTCAATGAATTCTTCTTTTATTCCCTGTATTTTATGTAATTATATTCACCAACGCCGACGCCGCCCACAACAATGCCGATTTGAATCACCCGCCAATTCGAGGATTACTGTACCCTGCATATCCGGCCACGGATTTTTTCAGGTGTATCGTTGTAGGCATTTATAAGTAATAAATCGGTGTCTTAAATTCTGTGTTTTGTTGTCTCTTTCTCTCTTTAGGTTATCGTGTCTCAAGGGGCCGTACTAAGGCTATATGCCTGCAAAATAAAGATGGAGGAGGTTCAGAGGTGATAGTTAAAGATGGAGAAGGTTCAGACGTGATAGGTAGAGATGGAGTAGGTTCAGAGGTGATAGTTAAAGATGGAGTTGGTTCAGGGGTGATAGTTGAAGATGGTGGAAGTTCAGAGGTGATAGTTGAAGATGGTGAAGGTTCAGAGATGATAGTTGAAGATGGAGGAGGTTCAGACGTGATAGTTGAAGATGGAGGAGTTTCAGAGGTGATAGTTGAAGCTGGAGAATGTTCAGAGGTGATAGTTGAAGGTGGTGGAGGTTCCGAGGTGATAGTTAAAGATGGAGGAGGTTCAGAGGTGATAGTTAAAGATGGAGTAGGTTCAGAGGTGATAGTTGAAGAGGTGGAGGTTCAGAGGTGATAGTTGAAGATGGAGTAGGTTCAGAGGTGAAAGTTGAAACTGTGGTAGGTACAGAAGTGATAGTTGAAGATGGAGGTGGTTCAGAGGTGATAGTTGAAGCTGGAGGAGGTTCAAACGTGATAGTTGATGATGGAGGAGGTTAAGAGGTAATAGTTAAAGATGGAGTAGGTTCAGAGGTGATAGTTGAAGCTGGAGGAGTTTCAAACGTAATAGTTGAAGATGGAGGAGGTTCAGAGCTGATAGTTGAAACTGGAGAAGCATCAGAGGTGATAGTTGAAGATGGATGAGGTTCAGAGGTGATAGTTAAAGATGGAGTAGGTTCAGAGGTGATAGTTGAAGATGGTGGAGGTTCAGAGATGATAGTTGAAGATGGAGGAGGTTCAGACGTAATAGTTGAAGATGGAGGAGGTTCAGAGGTGATAGTTGAAACTGGAGAAGCATCAGAGGTGATAGTTGAAGATGGATGAGGTTCAGAGGTGATAGTTGAAGATGGAGTAGGTTCAGCGGTAAAAGTTGACGCCGGGGT
>NC_013491.2:674317-686245 GCF_000004555.2 Caenorhabditis briggsae | reverse complement strand
CTGAACCTCCACCATCTTCAACTATCACCTCTGAACCTACTCCATCTTTAACTATCACCTCTGAACCTCATCCATCTTCAACTATCACCTCTGATGCTTCTCCAGTTTCAACTATCAGCTCTGAACCTCCTCCATCTTCAACTATTACGTTTGAAACTCCTCCAGCTTCAACTATCACCTCTGAACCTACTCCATCTTTAACTATTACCTCTTAACCTCCTCCATCATCAACTATCACGTTTGAACCTCCTCCAGCTTCAACTATCACCTCTGAACCACCTCCATCTTCAACTATCACTTCTGTACCTACCACAGCTTCAACTTTCACCTCTGAACCTACTCCATCTTCAACTATCACCTCTGAACCTCCACCATCTTCAACTATCACCTCTGAACCTACTCCATCTTTAACTATCACCTCTGAACCTACTCCATCTTTAACTATCACCTCTGAACCTCCACCACCTTCAACTATCACCTCTGAACATTCTCCAGCTTCAACTATCACCTCTGAACCTCATCCATCTTCAACTATCACCTCTGATGCTTCTCCAGTTTCAACTATCAGCTCTGAACCTCCTCCATCTTCAACTATTACGTTTGAAACTCCTCCAGCTTCAACTATCACCTCTGAAACTCCTCCATTTTCAACTATCACCTCTGAACATTCTTCAGCTTCAACTATCACCTCTGAACCTACTCCATCTTTAAATATTACCTCTTAACCTCCTCCATCATCAACTATCACGTTTGAACCTCTCCAGCTTCAACTATCACCTCTGAACCACCTCCATCTTCAACTATCACCTCTGTACCTACCACAGTTTCAACTTTCACCTCTGAACCTCCTCCGGCGTCAACTTTTACCGCTGAACCTACTCCATCTTCAACTATCACCTCTGAACCTCCACCATCTTCAACTATCACCTCTGAACCTACTCCATCTTCAACTATCACCTCTGAACCTCCACCATCTTCAACTATCACCTCTGAACCTACTCCATCTTTAACTATCACCTCTGAACCTCCTCCATCTTTAACTATCACCTCGGAACCTCCACCACCTTCAACTATCACCTCTGAACATTCTCCAGCTTCAACTATCACCTCTGAAACTCCTCCATCTTCAACTATCACGTCTGAACCTCCTCCATCTTCAACTATCATCTCTGAACCTCCACCATCTTCAACTATCATCTCTGAACCTCCACCATCTTCAACTATCACCTCTGAACCTCCACCATCTTCAACTATCACCTCTTAACCTACTCCATCTTTAACTATTACCTCTGAACCTCCTCCAGCTTCAACTATCACCTCTGAACCACCTCCATCTTCAACTATCACCTCTGTACCTACCACAGCTTCAACTTTCACCTCTGAACCTCCTCCGGCGTCAACTTTTACCGCTGAACCTACTCCATCTTCAACTATCACCTCTGAACCTCCACCATCTTCAACTATCACGTCTGAACCTTCTCCATCTTTAACTATCACCTCTGAACCTCCTCCATCTTTATTTTGCAGGCATATAGCCTTAGTACGGCCCCTTGAGACACGATAACCTAAAGAGAGAAAGAGACAACAAAACACAGAATTTAAGACACCGATTTATTACTTATAAATGCCTACAACGATACACCTGAAAGAATCCGTGGCCGGATTCTTTCTGCCGACAAGAAAAATTACACCAGAATAATATTTTATAAAAAATATAGGTAAAAATAGGAACGAGAAACATGGGTTTTGGGGGAGACACGAGAATGACTCAAGAGTCTAAATTGATCCCAAAAGCGGGCGCATTTCCTTGGTTCGCGTTGAGAGTTAGATGTGCAGGGTACAGTAATCCTCAAATTGGCGGGTGATTCAAATCGGCATTGTTGTGGGCGGCGTCGGCGTTGGTGAATATAATTACATAAAATACAGGGAATAAAAGAAGAATTCATTGAAAAGGAGAAAAAGTCGTGAAGAGGTGATATTCGGTCACCTGAATTCGCGACACTGCCAGGGCCAGCCTTTTTTTTCTCATCTTGAGTATCTGGTCCATTCCTGGTCTTAAGGCGCTGCCCAACTCTTTCTCCTTCATCTTCCTATTTTTTCTTTACTGTCTAGATCTCCAATTGTTGTATTTTCACAATCACCATATGTGATTCTTTGTTTTGCTTTTCGATCTGGTTTTCCTACTTCTTCCTTCCTTCATTTAAATATTCCACTTTCCTTATTCTTTTTCTGTGGTTCTGGTTCAGTAGTTTTTTCTTCATTTTGCTCTGCCGGCTCATCAGCGGTTTCTTCCTTTATTATTTCAAATGGAATTAAATGGTTTACTGATCTCAGTACTTCCATTCCACAATACTTCACTTTTGCCGTCCTGATTTGACCTTGTTCATTAAGATGAACTTGTGTGATCTTGGACATCAGCCACTTGTGCTTCGACCTCAATCGTTACTCCATTGGTACTACCTGTCCAATTTTGGCTGAGTTGTAGAATAATGTTTCTTCTTCTTCTTTGATTCTTTCAATTGGGTAAGATACATGTCTTCCCATTTCAATCTTTAAATTTCTAATACGTCTGTTAAGATCAGACGAGCGTAGCCTTGTCTTTCTTTCTGTTGTTCTTTTTCCTGTCTCAGCTCAGATTGAATAAACAATCTCAATCTTACTGTAATAGGAGATACCCCTCCAAG
Source organism: Caenorhabditis briggsae (assembly GCF_000004555.2). NCBI lineage: Eukaryota > Metazoa > Nematoda > Chromadorea > Rhabditida > Rhabditidae > Caenorhabditis > Caenorhabditis briggsae. The sequence continues at coordinate 683,561 of NC_013491.2, read as the reverse complement.
AGCATCATAATCTTGACAAGAGCTGATTGTAATTTCCTTGTTGTAGGAACGACTTCTGGCGGTGTTAGTGACATAGTCAACAAATCCTTCCTTGAACCAATTAACATTCCTTGCATCTTATTTAGCTTATCTGGTGCTCTGTCATCAATAGGAATCTTATATCCTATATTCACTGAATTCTCTTGGGTTTTGTGCAAACTCATTCCGCATTGGGCTCCTGCTCTTTCCTATTAATACAATTCTGGAAACTCTTCTTCTGTATTTGCCAAAATACTAACTTGTTTACATGCAAGTTTTCTTCAATTTCTTGATTAATCTCTGCATGATATCTTTCCATATAAATTAGGGTGAACTAACAAGAGCATAACATTTCAATTGGTTACCTGAAACCTACAAGGTAAGAAATTTTCTTAACTGTCTCTTCTTCCAATCTTTCAGGCACACGAATCTCATGTATTCTTTGTCTTCTTTCTGCAGTCTGATCAGGTTGAATGTTTTTTTTTTGAAATCAATGGTATCGTTGAACTTTCCTGTTCTACTTCTCAATACAATGGCCATAAACAGATTCATGAATTTACTTTTCTGATACATTGATTCAACGATAAACTTTCTACTTCGTGGCTGCTTGTATCTGCTCTTCTTTTACTCCTCTTCTCTAGGACCGTTATCCTCAACTATTGAATCTAATAGCAGTTTTAGGAATATAATAGCAGTTTTAGGAATATAATAGCAGTTTTATTTAATACTTCATTCACAGATTTTCCACTGATTTAAGAGTTCAATTGTTTGTTAATAATCTTATATTCCTCTGAAATTCTAGAGGTACATTAATTTTCCAACTTGGTTGGTTAACCTTTTCAAATCCACTGGCAGCTTACCAGTCAAATGCTCTTCGTTATCACTCAATGGTAGTTTGACCAGTATTTGGCTCTCTTTCCATTATGACACCTTCTTGGATTCCTCCATAGATTCTTCAATTTTGGACACATCTTCTTCTTCCAACTCTTTCTCTTTAATGCCAATATCGACTGAATTTCTTCTTCTCCTTTATCCTCACCCTAACATAGACAATTCATGGACTCTTCTTCATCTTCACAATCGAACGCTTATTATCTTCTTGTTCTTCCGCATGATTATTACAATCAAATGTGGCTGGAATCCCTAACTTTACAGACTATGCTCTTTTATTCTTCAAATTTTCTGTACCCTGCTGTTTTCAGAAATCCCAGATCACGCCTGTACCAATTATCCTGTCAATTATCTCTCTATTTCTCCGTCTAGTTTTCTTAATCATTCTGTATCTATTCCAATTTCATCTAATTTTCAACTTTCTTTCTCTGACAATGGTGGTACATAGATATTTGTATTCAGTTTACTGTAGCTTCTGGAACCTATTACTCTTCTTTGTATAACACCGTTGAGGCATTTGTCTCAAAACCTCATCACTCCCTAAACCTTTTAATCTCATTGTGACAGTCTTCACTTTCTTAAACCCATTTTTCGCAGCTCTCTGCTCAGATACAAGACTACAATTAGCACCTGCATCGATAAATGTGACGAGATCTCTTTTCTTTGTTGTCAAATAGAATGTAAGCAATGCCTCCTATATTTGTACTAGACGCACTGAGTACTAAATGTTCTTGATGGTCTATATCTGTACCCGCATTCGCTTTTGATTCTTCATTTTTATCTGTTTTGTGAACCATTGATACAACATGAGAATTTTTATATGTTCTGTTTCTTCTGTCTTAATTCATTTTTGACATAGTTCATCATCTCTTGATTCATTTTGAACCTGATCCATTTTGAATCTGAAAGAGTTCCTGCTGGATAGTTTCCATGGTTTATCTTCCTGTTTTCTCTCCTCTTTTTTTAGCTTTTTAAACTGCTTCGTGGATTCCTGTGTTATGGGCTGTGAAGCAAATTTGGAATTTATGTGCTGGCATATTTTTGCATTCTCGAGAATGGTGGTTTTTCGAGAATCACACAGTGCAACGTTTCTCCTGGATCAGAAACGCAAACTTTTCTGCTGCCGACTTGGGGCTGTTCCACGATTTGTGGGATACAGAGCAACGAAAGGTGCATTTTTCCGTTCGTTCTTTTCTTGAATTTCCTTTCTTTTCTTGTGATCCACTTTGCTCTACTTTGCCTTCAAGTTGATCCACATTGGCCACATCAAAGTCCTTCGGACCATTCAACTTCGTTCTTCTTTCCTCAATGACCACTTTTCCGCTCAACATTTCCAATTTTGGACTTTCGAAAATTCTCTTTTGAAGCTTTCGCTCATAGTTTAGCTGTTAAACGATCTGCCTTCTCACCCCGGAATTTGGCAATATAGCGACCGTACACACTTGGAGCGTCCATATTAATTCCACAATTTTTCAGATCAATGATGATAGAATTCAACTTGCTGGTATCTTTTCTTATTTTTTCTTTGAAATTTTTCTGATCAATTTTCGGCTTCTTACTACATCCGATGTTTTTTCTGCGGAAAATCAATTTCCAGCTGGTTTTCAAGTTTGCACGTCATCACAGAAGGGAACCTCGATTTGAAATTTGGCACCGAGTCAAGTTTGGATGCGTCGCTAGCTGAATAACGACATTTTTGCTCATTTTCCAGCACTTTTCCTCATTCTTCCAGCTTTTTTTTTCCTCGCTTTTTTTTGTTCTTTCGTTCTTTTTTTTTCGATAACCTCCGGCAGTTTTTTTTCCCGTCTTCCGATTTCCCTGTTGAATTCTTTCATTTTCTGATCAATTTTTATCCTATTGAATTTTCTTTCAAATACCAACAATGGTCTAGCTGGCCTTCCCAAAGTTCTCATCGAGGATGGTCTATGCCACCCCATAATCTCTTTCCTTCAACTCCTCTCATTCTAGGACATTCTCTTCCAACCCAGTGACCAGACTCTTCAGTTGGATCATTTCATTAAGTCTTGTCATTCTAGGATCTTTGCCGAATCCTTCTATAAAATTGGTCTTCTAATCATCATATTTAGAATTATCGGATCCATCGAATTTCTTCAGTTCGAGAGTTTTCCTTTTCAAGAATCTTTACTACGTCCTCTTCATTCTTTTCCTTAAATCTCTTATCTCCCTTCACCTTTTCCTTTTCTTTCTTCACCTTCTTACTATCCTTCAACTGTTCTTCTTCCTCAGATGCCGAAAAAGTGGTGCCACAATCATCGTTTTCCTAAATTGAACTTGAGTCCAAATCCGAGTCAGAATCATCAGCCTCCTTTTGCTTCAAATCCTTTGGGACTTTATTCTCCCTACTCTGGTGCTCCTTGCCCTCCTTCTTCACATTTCTTTCTTTTCCCAGATTCCTCCTCATTTCTTCTATGAACACCAAGCGTTCCTGTATCTCCGCATAATCATTCGTTTGCTATTCTCTCCTGCTCAACTGTATTTCTCTTTCCTCCAACAAAATGAGTCTGTTGAAGTACTCAATTTGCATCACTTCAGCGTTCTGGGATCTTTTGTCCACAGTTCCACTAGATGTGGTGCCATTTTGAGCAGGAACCTCTTCCTCTTCCTCTTTTGCCTCGAAAGTCGCTAAACGTATTCCGAGGTCTTCTGGCGACGTTGGCGGTGAGCTCTGCCACTCAGCCTGCGCATTAACAATATCTTGCATGTCATTTGCGACACTTTTCAATTTGAGAGTCGTGTTGCCGACAGACTTTCTATTCACATAATTCAACAATATGTGAATTCTCTCTACTTTCCTATCCTCCACCTCATCCTGATCTTCTCCATCCCCTGCTACTGCAGCCTCAACCTGATCTCGAATCCAATCTTTCCAATTCTCGAAGTGCTCCCTGCACATCTGAATGTTTTTGGAGACATTCATCCTCGGATTCCTCCACTTTCAGAACTCCTGTCTTTACTCCCAGACAGTAATCCTGATCTTGGCGCATCAATCGTGATGCCAAATTCGTCACCTATCCAATACGAAGCTTAATAGCTTGGTCAGTTCAACCGATCATTGTACGCGTGGCTTTGTAACACAATTGAAGTCCAAAAATAGAAACAACGTTCGCCACTGTATATTGGTGGATACGGAAGCGTTATCAGAAGATGTGAAAGTAGATAGAACGCAAATGTGAAAAAATCTAAAACACGGTTCAAGAAACTGAAATTATAGATACAATTATATGGCCATTATAACTGTTTCTCGTCGTCTCCAGTACCGAATTTTTGGATAGCGCTCTCCGCGACCTATCACACTGCTCTCATCTTCATTCACCATCCTCTGCCTCAATTCAGATTTTTCATATTTATCTTGCGTTGACTGACTATTCTTTAAGCTCGTTCAAATCCTGAACCTTACATTCTGCATTCAGAATGACCTCAACCTCCATCAATCCGTCATCGGGTTCGAAGAACAATGTCAGCTCGGGATGTGCAACTCCCTTACGTTTCACACTCTTTCTCTCATCCTTCACACCCTCTTCCTATCCTTCCTGGTAAACTTTCTACGCCCTGTAGACTTGTTTAACTTGTTCAATCTTATCAAAAGAATGACCTGAAACCTCCGTCTATCCGTTTCCGGATAGACTGACAATGTAACCTCGAGCATAACATTGTCGAGTCTCTATAAGTCCCAACCAATAGAGTATGACTACTCGCTTCACTGTCTACTGCGTTGTAGAATTTCTCGTATGTTGTTCTCCTTATAGAGCACAGTCGCAACTAGAATTCTTGTGCTTTTCCTTGTCCTGTCCTCAATTTAGAAAGCAGAAGTAATGAAGCAGACTCTTATTTCTGTTCTAAATACTGCGGGCTCCATTTGGCTCCCTCCTGATATCCTCAATCTAGAATAACCTAAATATAATTTCTGCCTCGGTTCTCTATTCTAGATACTGCGGCGCCACTCGGGCTCCTCCTTCAAATCCTAAAATCCTATCAGAAAACGGAATCCATTCTTCTTGACGAACCTGGCAATCATCAACTGTCATTCCTGACTAGCCTAAACTCTGAATGCTTACGGTCTTTTATGACTCCATATTCTACTGCCATGTCTGACTCGACATATTATTCCTTCTTTACCTCTTGAGATGTATCAACTGCATATCTGACTCTTTCCTCTGTTTTATATGCCCTTTTCCTTTCCTAGAATCTCCTGTGATCTTAATTAGACCATATTGCTTCCTATAAGCTCCTTTGAACTCAACTAGTTCGCACAAACAGGACGGTTTATGCATAATTTTAATTTCAGGTTTTATGCTTTCTTATAATCTGACCTAATTGTTCAAACTGTATTCACTTCCTATATTGTCCGCCTCTATTTATTTCAACCTCTTCCTATTCCTTTGAAATTAGAACCCTTTTTTTTAAATAAAATTTTCGGAATCTGCATTATCAGAACTCATTTCTTCTCTGAACATTCATTGTAATCGGTAACTAATTGATCGTTGGCTCTCAAATGCATCTCTGAATTGTTATACAACGATTCTGAACGAAAAACGATCGATTTCTTTTAATCTGATCGAGTAATCGCTGCCTCGCGCAACATTACCGAAACTATTTCAAATCGCTTAAAATCCTCCTATTCTCCTTCAATTTCTTATATTTTCTCTATACTACAATTTTCAGTAGTATTATCATGTTTTCTGAATTTTCTTGCTTAATTTTAGCCAAATTCGTGACGCTTTCGGCAGTATTCTTTTCGTTGTCTCACTGTCTCTCCTCGTCCGATTATTCTTCTCAATTTTTTTTCTAAATCTCCTAAATTCTCTAGAATCCTCTAAAAATCTGAACTCCTTCGGCACATCTGCAACTCTCTGATCATCTGCAATTCCTATCCTCAAAACTTCTACAACTCGGAATATTCCATTTTCCGAATCTTCCAATTTTTCAGCTATTCTTGCTGGTTGTGTTTCACTAGCCTTCTCTGTTATTCCTATCATTTCTTATTATCTAATTCATCGTTGCAGAATTGCGCCATTTTCTTCTTTAAATCATGTCTGATTCTCGTCCGAACTTTGCTTTTCTTTCAACATTTTCTTCGAGAACACGAGTATATTTTTTACTCTCTGTTCCTTTTCTCTCTTTTCTACTCAATGCTTCCGCCTTCATATCACGGCACCTTTCTCATTTGCTGCATCAGAAGACAGTTCGACATGAGGTTCAATACTAACTAATGATAGTGCTCTTTTTTCCTGTTTTCCTTTTTCCTATCTCATAGTCATTCGGCATATATGCTTTTTAAATACAAGAGTCCTATCACTAATTTGTATTCCTAGAATTTTCTTTCAAAACACAAAGGATTTATGTTTTTTTTTTTTTTTTTTCGTCTTCCGCCTTCATGCTTCTTCTGAACTCTTTTGGTGTGATAACAGTTTTCTACGTTGTTTTATCCGAAAAATTTCAAAAATTTTCAATACTAGCCAATGATACAATGATCGGTACAGAATACTGTTCTTCTGATTGCATTGTCAGCTCGGCTTCTCTGTTTTTTATAATAATCTTTCTATTTTAAATACAAACATCTTATCAATACATTTTATTGATTTTGAAAGACTTTAAAACAGACGATTCTTTTAATTGTTATCTTTCGATATCCTTCTTTTGGTGCCTCTTCTTTCTTCTGGCTCTTCACTGATCTCGCTCGGTGCCTCTCATTGCCTCTGGTTTCACACTGTACTTGCTCTCTGCCTTTCTCTTGCTCCAGCCTGCTTTCACGAAGTTGTGTCAGCAGCATCTCATCGAAGACGTCGGCGTTCGCGGCACGACTGTAACCATTTTGATTATTTACTTTGAATGTTTCAATGTAATCGGATTACTCACATTATAAATTCCTTTCAGTCGGTGATCGTATCCGATCCACATTCGAGGACTGATACCCTGCCGACGATAATTCGATTCGTGTCGATTACTTGTCGCTGCCATACGCTTTTTTGTGCTTCTAGCACGTGGATTTGGAATCGATTTTGTATCGATACTTCCTTCATTGTATCTCTTTCTTTCCTTGCTTGTCTTTGCCTCCACTCCTTTCCTTCACTCTTCATCGATACCTCATTATAACCGATTGCTCGCAGCCTGAAGCCAATTAGCGATTATCGGGATCAAATAAATTTTGAGCAGAGGTTCCCCTCTATTATCGGGTTTTGACACAATTTTATTTGTTTTTATTCTAAGGTGAAATAAAGAAATACTCACCACTACTCTATCTTCGTCCTTGATGTCACTGTCATGCTGTACTTCTATGCCTTTTCCGGCTTCTCATTGGATGGCATATTATGACGTGGCAATATTTGAGAAGGCTTTTCGGATTTCTTTCTCGTCTTCACACCTTCTCTTTCTGAGAACTCGAGTCATCCTTCTTTCCTTCTTTTCAAGCTTTTCTAGTGTTCGACTCATCGATTTCTGCCTCACTTCGGCTTCCGGCTCGTACATTCTCGCTCGTTGCGATATTTTGTGCCAACAAATTCCGTGTTTTCATCTGCCGGCTTCGTCTTGAATCACCTTTCATGCCGTTTCGGAATCTTTTGCAGCTCCTTTTGCTTTTCCAATTCGGGCCCATTGACTCGAAGCGTCACATCGATTTGACTCTTCTGCCGATGTTTGATCTTCGTTTTCAGCCAATTGCTTCAATCTTTCGATTCGATTGTCTTCCTTTCGAAAATTGATGTCATCGCTTTGCTTCATCGCTTCGGTTTTCACTGAAAATTCAGAAATTTTAGCGTTTTAGTCGTCAATTATTGATTTTAGACACATTTTCGGATTTGGTTTGGCAAAACTGCTCATCGGCGCAAGTAATTTTGCTATCATGCGGTTCATGGCTACCAATCACAGATATATTATCTTCAAATTACTTATTTGTTCTCTTTTTTGCCTCTTCATCGAAAACTTTCGAATCCCTACTCAAATTTTCAAATGAAAATTTGGGCATGACCCGTGCTCCTTTTTGAGCTTTTCACTCGCTTTTTTCGAGATAATTTTTCCATAAAAAGACTTACATTTGTCTGTTCTTGCCATCCTTTTTGTTTTCGACGCCTTCTGCCATTTCAAAACGTCTTCGGCGCCGATTCCGATGCTTTTTTTCAACGCGAACTTCTGCCGCCGCGCTCGCTAAACAACGCCGAACGCGTTATTTCGGAGTGTCGTTGTCAGCATGTTTCGACGCTTTCCTCGCGATGTTCGAATCGTTTAACGATGGAACCATTGAATTCATAGAATATAACTAGCTTTGAAAGCGATATGAGTCCATTATTTCAGATTTTCCCTTCGTATCATTCACACATCGACGGGTTTCAGCCACAATTGCGCCGCGGAAGCACTGAATCCTCTTTTTTTCAATTTTTTTCAAATTTTCTTCCTTCTCTTGGCTCGTGACGTCTTCCGACGATGATCATCCCTTTTGAATGTCCTTTTGCCACGCTGAATACTTCTTAGCTTCACTGCCTCCTGTTCCGGCCACATTTCGACCTGATTTTTAAACATTTGTGCTTGCAAGCACCTATTTTCAGGTTCTCATGTATTTTTTATGCCCGGATCAGCTATTTTCTGCTCTGTATTCATGTACAATGTCTCTTTACTGCCTCCGAGGGTTTTATTATTCACTTCCTCAATATTATTCTTATTTCAGTGGCTTTTCTGCCCCTTCATAGTCTCGTTCCCATTTTTCAGGTGATTTTTCTCCACTCATGAATTCTGAACAAAATTTCGACTAAATTTTGCCTAAATCAGTGTCGCACCGATAAGTCTTTTTCCTCAATTTACTCTCGGCATTCTGGTTGTAGGTCTTTTTGCCGTCTCTTCTAACATTCTCAATAAATGTTTCTCTCTTTTCTGCCATCATCGGCGTCGTGAGACGATGAATCCGGCTGTTACGTAAATGATCCATTATCAACGTCGCGAGACGTCAAATCAGGGTACTGAGTGAATTATTGCCCAAACAACATCTTTCGACGCTGAAGGAGCTGATAATGGACCAACCAACGTCTTTCGACGCTGGAAGGAACTGTGCCCCTATGCTCTGCTATCGATTACTCTCAAAAGTCTACCGGTCTCTGATTTATATCTGATTTAGCCGATGCACCATATTTTGCAGGCAACTATCACCTCTGAACCTCCACCATCTTCAACTATCACCTCTGAACCTACTCCATCTTCAACTATCACCTCTGAACCTCCACCATCTTCAACTATCACCTCTGAACCTACTCCATCTTTAACTATCACCTCTGAACCTCCTCCATCTTTAACTATCACCTCGGAACCTCCACCACCTTCAACTATCACC
>NC_013491.2:673388-674217 GCF_000004555.2 Caenorhabditis briggsae | reverse complement strand
CGTAACTTTTTTTCCATTCAGACATGACCCTATTTTGACTAAAGAAATCGGTTTCTTTTTGAATTCTGCGTCGACCAGTCTAGGAGCGGTTCAATTTGAAGCATTTTAAAAAAAGTTGGTTTTTTTTCGGGCCCCATAACTCGGTTCGGGTGCATTTTCGCGGAGGGGTCTAAAAGGCAAAGTTGTAGAAAAAAAACTTTCCAACTTTTTTTTTGTTGACACCGAAACTCCATCACGCACCGGCACCGTGCCGCGCGCGTTTGAAAAAAAAATTTGAGTCATGCGCAAAAACTGGTCGTACAATCTTTTCAAAAATTTTGGTGCTTAAAGACCTTTTTAAGGCACATACGTGGTAGGAATTTCAAAAAAATCGTATAGATAGCCGAGGCACCAGCCCTGTTTGAAAATTTAAAATCAAAAAATCGATATCTGAAAATCGATTTTTTCAAAAATTTTTTTTCTCAAAAGATGCCCCTGGGGGTCTCCTCATATGGTCCAAATCTGGTCCGAATCGATTCACGCACTCCAGAGTTATGGCCGATAATAAATTTTGAAATTTTCACTTTGAGCTACTGTAGCTCCGCCCCCTTTTGACTTTTGGCCAAAAAAAAAATATACTATTTTTTTTTTTTGATGTACTATATTTTAGGCAAGTTTGGGCCAAATCGGAGCTAACGTCCTCCGTGCCTCATCCTAAATGGCGCAGGCAAAGCCTGCGCCTGAGCCTAAGCCTAAGCCTAAGCCTAAGCCTAAGCCTAAGCCTAAGCCTAAGCCTAAGCCTAAAAAATAGAACACTCTTCACTCTTCTTTCTACTCTCTTATACCTTTT
>NC_013491.2:651993-672388 GCF_000004555.2 Caenorhabditis briggsae | reverse complement strand
TTTTCTATGTTATTGTTTCATTTTAAATCGAATGGAGTTACCAGTTTTTTGATATTTTTTTTCGTTCTCAAGTTATGATCAAAAACAAAAGGTGTCCCATCATCAGTGAATATTTTTATTTTTAGGGCCTAATTTAAAATTCTGTTCATGCCGTTGATAAGATTTTGTCATTTTAATTATGTTTAAACAAAAGTCTGGCTATTTCCATCAAGATTAACCATAGATGTGCCCTGTCACATGTCACACTTCACCAAAAATAGGGGTCAGGCTCGGAAAATCGTAAATAATTTTTGATTCTAGGGCCTAAATCAAAATTTTGTTCAAGCTGTTGATAAGATTATGTTCTTCTGATTATGTTAAAAAATAAGTTTGGCAGTTTCTATCAAGTTTAACTATAGATGTGTCCTGTCACATGTCAAAATTTTGCTTTTTTCAAGATGATGATTTTGAGAATTGGTACGGCATTTGAAAAATTGACGTTGTATGTCGCAGGGGGAGTACGATGAATTCGAACTTTCTCGAAATCGAACTGTCCCGAAATCGAACTCGTCCGAATTAGAACTGTCCCTTTTTCGAACACGCCCAGAACAGAACAAGAACGGAATCGAACTGCTATAAATTCGAACTGTGCGGTGTCGAACTGTCCCGGATTGGAACTCTGTTAGCAACAGGGCGCGCTTGCTTTTTTAAAATTGTTTTTGTCCAGGGCTGTCCAAAACGGCGGCCGGGCCTCGGCCGGCCTCAAAAAAGCCTCGGCCGAAGAAAAAAGGCCTCGGCGCGCTCCATTGAGAAAAAGCCTCGCGAGGCCTCGGCCGGCCGAGGCCGGCCTCGCAAATGTGACTACGGTCAGCAAGTCGCATATTTTACGACAAGTTGCGTATTTTTTTTTTAATTTTTTGTTTTTTCTCGCTCTTTTTCGCAAATCACACATTTTTCGAGAGTTTTCTCGATTTTTCCATCGATCTGTGGCGACATGAACATTTCGAACGCCAGTGATGGTCGGTTTAAGCCGATTTATTCATTTGTTATAACCGTTATTCAATTTCAGACACAATTCAGATGCCTCAATGATTCATTGATCCGAACAAAACCGATTGTGAATTAGTGATAAAGAACAAAAGGGAAGGATTCGGCGGTTTTTATGCTAGTTGAAATTAGCTCCTATCCAATTTTGCACTAAATCGCCCGAAAAGTTCATGCGATTCAAGCTTCGGAAGCAGATGTAGAAAGATCTTTTTCAATCATAAAAAACTTGTACACACCAACTCGTCAGAGCCTGGACTTAAAAATGCTGGAAAAGTTGATGATTCTCAAAGAAAAAGATCGATTCGACACAGGCGAGACTTGAAGATTTTGATGCATGAACACAAGCTTTTTTTGTTAATTTTTTTGAATTTGTTGTCATTTTCTCTCCCCTGTTATCTCAGTGTTGAATTAAAGATTTCTTGACTTCCTCCTTTTTTTAAATGCTCTAAATATCGAAAAATCGAGAAAACTCTCAACAATGCGTGATTTGCTGAAAAAGAACGAGAAAAAACAAAAAATTTAAAAAAAAACGCAACTTGTCGTACAATATGCGACTTGTAGTCATATTTGCGAGGCCGGCCTCGGCCGGCCGAGGCCTCGCGAGGCTTTTTCTCAATGAAGCGAACTTGCGACGGCCTCGGCCGCACAAAATTTTGCAAGGCCTTCGGCCGGCCGAAGCCGGCCTTTTGGACAGCCCTGTTTTTGTCAACAAATTTTGCATGTTTTCTCCAGAAAATAACTTTTTTCACTTATTTTGGATATTTTGCGAATTTCTCTACCCGTTTCGAGAATATAAACTTTACAGAAAATGGCTGCTCGTAAAAACAAGCCGATCGTTAAAGTTCAAGGATATGCAATGCGTTTCAAAAAAATGAACAAAAATGGAACAGAGCTTTTTTACTGTGTCGAGCGGTAAAAAATTGCAGCATTACTATAAAACAATATTTTTTCCAGAGAAAGACGAGCTCGATGTGATGCATACAAAGATGGATTGGAATGAGTTGAAACTAAATCCGAATTTCCAGGTCTGTTTCTACTCTTGAACACCTAAATTGATTTTTTACTACATTCACGTGAATCGAAACAGAAAGCTCACCAACGCATTGAAGGACGGGAGACTCATCAAGACGCTAATAAATCAGCCAATCCCGCCAAATATGCCTTTGATTGGTCTCAATTTATTAGACGCCATCTCCGACGCCCATTCTGTTTAAAAGTCATGAATTCTTTCTTTTTTAACACATTTTCTATTTTCAAATTATTTTTTCCTCACTGTATTCAAATAAAAATGCTTTTTTTGTTGTAAAAATGATTTTTTCTGGAGAAAACTTGAAATTTTCAAAGGTAATGCAAGCGCGCTCTGTTGCTAACAGAGTTCCAATTCGGGACAGTTCGACACCGAATCAGTTCGAGTTGGAACAGTTCGATTCCGTTCTTGTTCTGTTCTGGGCGTGTTCGAAAAAGGGACAGTTCTAATTCGAACGAGTTCGATTTCGGGACAGTTCGATTTCGAGAAAGTTCGAATTCATCGTACTTCTATTTCAAATACTTTAGGCAAACCATACGCAAGTAAAAATCACATAAACAAGTATGCCCCTTACCATACCGGCCGCCGAGGACAACGAATTCAAAGAAGCCAAGTACCAAAAATCGATATTTTTTGGCATAAATTGTGTGAGCATGATTTCCCCCGGGGTATTGATATGTTACTATATTAAATCAAATGTGCTGAATTCAATGGTCATAATGAAAAAAAAAGTTAACCTAGGATTTTTGAGATATTGAAAATTTTTTTGATTTTTTCAAAAAATCAATAAACCAATCAATAGGAAAAAAATTTAAAAAATTTATTCTCAAATATTCAATCAATTGTCTATCTACTGTTTTTCAAATTTCAACAAACGGACATAAACTGACAAAGTTATGATTTTTTGAAAATTTAGGCATTTTTTGGTACTTTTTGGTCCATAACTCCCAAAATAAATTTTTTACCAACTATTCCGTTTGGAATCTAAAATAACTTTTTACGCTCTATCCAACCATTCAGGTCTCGATTTTTTCGAGGGTAACACTTGGGAGTCATTCCATGTTAGATGATTGGAACAAAATGGGGTTATTCAGGGAGTCGGCAAAAAGGGAAAAAAAAACTCCGCGAAAACTCGGAGAGTGTTCCAATCTGGCTGAAACTTCGGGGAAAACTGGAGAAAACTATAGGAAACATTTTGCCAAAGTTTGGGGTCGAAATATCGACTTTGAAAATTTGGCTGGAATTTCAGTCCCTTATCTTCTTTTCTTCTTTGTATGTCATTCCGTTTTATCCCAGAAGGAAAGTTTCCCAAAGGAAAAAACCGCCAGACCAAATTTGATCTATCGTAAAAATTTGTAAGTTGTCAGGTCTAAAAAACTGAAGGAAAATAAGAATCTTTAATTAGTTTTTTTAAAAGTGAGGTGCGAAGAAGCGACGAACACGCGCCGTAGGCCCGCCAGCCAGCTGTTTGAAGCGCCAGAGGGGCGGCAAACAGGCTGGTAATAAATAAATGGAGAAAAAAAAATAAAAATAAAATGTGTTGTCTGTCCTGTTCTTTTCCTCTTTGCTTCTTTGTGTGTTATTCCGTTTCTTCCCAGAAGGCAATTTTCATAAAGGAAAAATCCGCCAGACAAATTTGAATTACCATAAAAGTGTTAGGGTTGTCAGGTCTGAAGAAAAATGAGAAAAGAAGCCTGAGGAGCGAAGCGAAGATCTCGAGCCGTGGGCGCCCCAGCCAGCCAGATGTTTGAAACGCCGGAGGCGCGGCAAACAGGCTGGTAACAAATCTAACTCTAGCAACATAAGGCGAGCATAACACATTTTCAGAAATATTTTTATAGGGATTGTGTCGTGGTGTTCGTCGAAAATTGAACTAATCATAAATTTACAGCGTAATCTACGAAGAATTCAAAGACTCGATAATTGGCCACAGATCTTATCGACGTAGGGCAGGTTTTCGAAAAACAGTTGGAAGAGGATCCACATATCGTTGTTCTTGCCACAGTTATTCGTAATCATCACGGACTGCTGTGCGTTCAGTTTGGAGAAAAGGTTAGTTTTGGAGAATGAACATTGGAGGAAAATATTATTCTCGTTTCAGTATACTGGAATGATTCATATGCTCAACACTTTCTGCCGTCACATAGGATGGACTGATAAACAAAAAGACGAGAAATTATTGAGGCCAAGCGTTGACTTTTTTCTGGGACTGGAAGAAGACATTTGTAGTATGTTGGAACCTGTGACTCATCTGGTTTTATTGAATAATGATGTGATGAAACATCGGCTCCAGATAATTTTGATGATATATCATATTTCCATATTTTTCACAGAAAACCATTACATCGTGGCGCTGTGTTAGTCTATCTCAACCATGACAGAAATCGTTTTTACTTTGCTCATATGGTTCCTACCGAAGACAAATGCCCTTTTTATTTTCATCTTTACATTGGCGAAGAGTTTGTTTTGCATCCAAACACAAACGTGAGTTTTGATGAACTTCACAATGGGAAGCAGCACAATGTTTCAGAAGCCAGCTTTCTTTCACATTTACCATGAACATCTTTTTGCGTGGAGTCTTATACGAAAGGAACCTGTCAGATTTTATTTTCCAGATGAGTTTAAATTTCTTCCAAATAATATGATCGAGTACGAAGAAGAAATTGATATTTATATAAACTACTTCACACGATATTCAAAAGTGTGTTCTAATTGAGATTCACATATAATAATTGTGAGATAAGTCTATCTCAAACAGTACCGCTCCTGAGGTTACATATACTATTGTAGTTCGCAATAGACAATTTCGGGTTTGAAAACTTTCAGTTCTACCAAACAACGCTGATTTACTTTAATTCGGCATTTGAAATTTTTTAGATTTTAGAATATTAATTATTTCAAACTCTTGTCGATGAGGGGGTCGGACCACAAGACGAGTACCGTCAACACATTGGTAGTTTGGATGGGAGAAGGATAAAAGCCATTAAAAAAGGAATGAAAACGTTTAAATATGTAGAAGTAAGGGTTTCCTTATAAATGCTTTCTGACAACCTTCTATAACAGATTCTTCTTCCTACGTCGGATGGATATAACCAGTTGCATGAAGCCGAAGTTGTCAAAGTTTCAATGAATTTGCTGACACTCAAAGTCCCTGGAAAAAAAAGAGATTATTTACGCTCATCCATTGTGAGTTTTGTATCGCAAGTAATTTCTAACTTATATTATTTATATTACAGCGATGGTAACGTTTATCATTTCGGGGCTTGTGTTGATGTATCAAAAAACAGATCGGACTTCGATTACAACGTATCATATTGACCCGGACTATCTGCCATTCTGAAATGTTCTTCACATTTTCTGACTTAATGTATTGCGAGTAACTGTTCATATGTTTCTTATTGTGATTCTTTCTATTCATCGGGTTGTACTCTCAGTAATTGTCCACGGACTCACTCCTAACTTGTAAGTATAGACTTTTTTTGAGTTTTCTCAAAGTACTTCGAATCTCATCTACAAATGGGAAATAGTTCGGAGGGTACAAAAATTTTGGGGTCAATGGGGTGCAAAGCAATTTAGGGGCAAATACTCACTTGCTATGTATAAGATCATTTGCTATTTTCCCATTTAATTTGAAAGATCATTTGCTATATTCTCCCTTGCTATAGCTCATTTGCTATGTTTGTTGAAAATTACAGGCTTAGGCAAAAGTTTCGGAAAAGAAAACAAAGTTTAAGCCTAAGCCTTTAGTACAAAACAAACATCATGACCCCATTTATAAAACATTTCTGAAACCCCATAGCAGATGATCTATAGCAAATGAGCTATAGCAAGTGAAAGTATAGCAAATGAGCTTTCACAGAAAGTGGGAAAATAGCATATGATCCTATAGCAAGTGAGTATTTGACCAATTTAGGGGTACAAAGTCCTCAGTTCGGGGGCACTAAAAACCTGAAAAATTTTAGTTTTGTACCCAGGAATTGTGAATGTACCCCAAAATTATTTTGTACGCTCTTGTACCCCCAAATTGTCATACCCTTCAAAATATGTGCCCCTTATGTGCCTCATGTCTTTCATATTCCTCGCTACTCATACTTCATTTTGTATTTTCATATTTCTCTATTCGTAGACAGAACTCCTCTTGAATGTTTTTGATGCGTCCTTATATTTTTTGGTGATATCTATATCCATTTTATACCTTCATTCTAATTTGAATATCAATTAGCATTGTGTTTTCAGTATACATTTCAGGTATACTATGAATTCCGGACTTGAGCCTTACTGTACAACGATTCCCGAATTCATCGAGGTTTTGGACAACTTCGGGACGGCCAACATGACGTTGTATAATTTGATCAAAGAAACTGAGGTGTTCATAAACTGCTCCGTGAGTTTAAATATCAAAAAATAGATAATCAACGATGAAGGTTTTCAGCCTCCTAAAAAGAAAAGTATGGTTGAAAAATACCGTCGTTTTCATATCTGGGTCGAAGAAGAAATCGATATATTACATGAAAATCTTGATATCGCAACGAAAAATGGCAAGGACGAAGTGATCGAATTCAATGTTACTATATTCGATATTTGGAACCGCGTTCTTCAGCGGCTTTCCAAGAAATTTGAGACAGATCAGGTGAGGACAGGTACCAATTTTTCTCTGTGCCACACAAAGAGAGTGAGAGGGATTTCTCACATCTTTATCTTTTTCAGCGATTCGTAGCTCACTCCGAAGCAATGAAGGTGGCGCTTCCATTGATCTCCAACGCTATCTTTATAATGATGCATGGAGTATATGGAACGGTAAGTTTAGATGTTATTTTTAGCCCAAACTTGGATTTTTGGTGACTATTCAAATACTGACAAAATTCTTTGACTATTTTCTTTCTTGTAAAAAATAATTCACAAAGAAAGTTCTTTGACGCTAAATGAAGCTGTTATCACAATGCTGAATTCTTCAAACTTATATTTCGTACATTTCCAGCAATTCATTGTTTACCCTGACGTCGATGAAATGGACATAAAAGCGAACAAATTTTATGAGGAAACTGGAAAACGCTTTCATGAAAAAAAAATGTTGCAAGTAGACAGAGGAACGGAAGAAGTAATGAAATACATCACCGATCCAGAGAAGAAGAAAATTATAGAAACGAAATACCAGGCTTCCAAGCAAAAGTATGAAGACAAAGTCAGTTTAAAACTTCGCTTCATTGCTTCAAAACTTTATTTTTTCAGATGTACTACTTCTTGCTCTGTAGACAGTGGCCCAGATACGTGTTAAAAGTCGAAACTTTTCATCGGGTGAGGGTTTTGACTAGCATATCCGTTTTCCGCTATTACTGAAACTTGAAAAATCAGTTATCTTTTCCAATGAAGCACTCCAATTTTTCAGAGGGAGCTTCTAATGCCAAAACAATTGGTCCTGCACGTAGCGGATGACTCTGATGCTGAAATTGATGTTGTCAATGTTGACGAAGATGATGAGAGACTTCCCATTCATATTCGAATGAATCCACTTGGATACAATCACGACGAAAGTGATTCTGATCAATCTGGATATTACGACGACTATGAGGAACCCGATAATGTTGAATCCAATGGAGATGTGAAGCAGTTGGAGACAGATGTTAATCAAGACCGACAAGAGGCATCAGCACAGAAAGAAAACGAAGATTGCATTCCCAGACCAACGCACGACGAATTCTTATCATCTTCGCAATCATCAGCAAATCGAATTCCAGAACCGAGAAAGAATAATTCAACAAAGATGATTCCATCCCTTCAAAATCCAGTTCCTCGACAGTTGTTGTATGTTCATGGCCCGATATCTCAAGAAGAGCCGGGTAGTGAACAATCTCAATCAAAATACTTGGAAAAAAAATGTAAAGCGGAGAAAGATGAACAAAAACAAGACATGATCTGTCATGAGAAGCTTGCTCAGAGAACTCTTAACGAAGAATCGTTAGAAGCTCTAGAAAATCCTGGAAGACTCAAGAAAGCACCGGGAAGTCCAAAAGAAAATTCTACTTTATATGGCAAGTTTGACTGCGAAAATAACCAAAATATTTTTGGAACTTCAGAATCGGAAGGAGGAGAAAATGATCCGACAAAAAATAAATCAGCTGAATCTGTCGATGGAGGCTCTGAACAAACAAATGAGCCGGCAAATTCAAACTCAAAACGAGCTTATAAGGAGTCCGAATCATCCGAAAAATCGACTAATAAGACATCAAGCTCTTCCACAAAAGCAACTGGTGAGAATTAAAACCTTTTCAAAAGTTTCAAAGTTGTTTTCATAGAATTTTCAGAGGTATCAAATAACCAACAACAGTCGACACAATCATCTGGCTCTGGGATTCCGAATTCTGCACCAGGGCAAACACATGAAACTCCGAAGCCTCCAGAAAAAACTAGAAATAACGATTTCAAATCAATGAAAAATCCAAGCGTGAATCTGGTTCATAAGTCATCTTCGCTCCCGAATCTAACACCAAAAGATCAGACTGATTTGAAAAAAGGCGCATCCATTACAAAAAACTCTTCTTCATCCAACTCTCTGGAAAGTGATGTTAAGCAAAAAAGCATCAGTGGAACGCCTCCTCTCAACTACGACATTGGAACACCCCAGTCGTTCCATTCAACTTCGAGCATGGGAAGTAACCCAGCGTCACCGGAACATCTTGAAGCTCCACCATCTATTCAAACACTTCAAACTTCAGGGAGCAGGGACTCAGCACCATTAGATGAAACGAAGGAAAAGAAAAAATCTGTTGATTTGTCTTTAGAAAAAACTTATGAATTAGTCGATCAAGAAAAAATAACTCCAAGTCTCAAATTACAATCCAACAGAGAAGGTGAGCTTTTTATTATAACGAACAAGAAACGTTTGATGTCAAAAATGTTTTTCAACGTGTCATCATTTCGTCCTGTATAAAATTTTATTCCAGAGTCTTCCTCAAACCTTCCTTTCAATCTACGCAAACGTCCACACTCGCCAGAAAACGAAAGGGACATTCCTCCAAAGATATAAAACGATATAAACGATATAAACGGTAAACGTATTTTAATTTCTCCTGTTTGTTTTTAAACCTTTACCACTCGCCATGCCTACTACCCCTAATTTATGATACTCATTCAATTTCCATTTGATAATCTCCTATGTTTCAAAATCGTATTTTATGCTAAAGTAAGTTTAACGAAAACAAACGAAATTCTAGAAAAGTTTTAACTTCTAACTTGAATTAAAAGATCAAATTGGATTGGTGCTGTTTCAATGACGTAAAACAAAAATGCATTGGAGGAACAAGTATCATCGCCGAAATTATGAAAAAATGGTTTCTGAGACAAAATCTGTTCATCAAGGATTTTAGGAAGTTGCACAATTCACCAAAGTGTTGCATCATCACGTCAGAATGCATATTTTAACTCTAAAAAAACGACGGGCAATCTCCTGATCACCCCTCCTTTAAGTTAAAATATTATTTTCTCCTTTTTTTAGGTTCAGTTTTTTCTGTTGTTATTTGAATGAGAGCAGCGTTCAAATGACTAACAAATTGGAGCGACAAAGATATCAAAAAGGTTTAATGTGTTAAAAATCTCATCGTTCTCACAAAATGGCCTCATTAGTCGATGCCTGCAGTGGGTATGTTCTTGTTTTCACTTTCATTCGGCATTCTTTCTTGTGGCTCTTCATGACTTTGAATTCTATGCCGACCGCAGATTTTCACCATTTCCTTTTTTTTTGCAGAATGTTGCGTAAAAGTTCTTCGAATAGATCTATCAGGAGACAATCAAAATTGGAAGTTACTGTTCATCGTAGACTAGATGCTAGGAAAGTTGCAACAGCAGTTGAAAAGGTATTAGGTTGAGCGAAAAGTCTTTGTAATTTTTTGTGTTTTTTTCGAAACAAAATTTTCTTTAAAGAAAACGAAATTCAATGTGAGATATATTCACCAATAGTATTAATGACAAATTGCTAACGTGATGAAAATTGAGTGATTCCATTAGCGTAGAATTCGGGAGAATGGTAAGCGAAGACGTCGTCCAACCACTTTTCGCATTCTTTCCATCATTGAACTTTCGCCTACCACGGTGATTCTGCGGAGAACGGAATAGACGATATTTAGTTAGGGCAAGGTCTGCTGAATACGGTGAGTGACAGAAGACCTTGGCTCCGAGCATCTGGAGCTTCTGACGGGTCTTCAAAGTAGGTGCACTTGCGTTGTCATGAATCATAAAAAACTGGAATTTTTCGGGCAATTTAATCGATAGGCCCAGAACACTTTGTCCATTTGAGTGCAGTCGAGGTCCGCATTAATAGTGACGCCGTCTAGAAGAAGTCTTCTGAACATAACGTTTTTACTTTCTCACCAAATGGACAATATAACTTTTTCTCGTGAAGTTCTCCTTTGGTGTCCGTTTTGGCGGTTTCCTCGGCCGAGACCCATCGTTTTTTTCTACTCGTCACCAGTGATAATATTCTCAACCCAATTGGCGCTACGTTTCATAATTAGCCGAGAATGTGCCAAATCACAACGCAATGGTTTTTGCGAGTCCGTCAAAAGGTGAGGAATGAGTTGACCAAACTTTGGCTCCCTTCAAGACTCGTGAATGTAATCGATGATGGTCCTTTGAGGTCGGTTGAGACTCGCTGTAAGGTCGCATGACGTTACTCTTGGTTCTTCTTCCAGAGCTCTTGAGATATCCTCGTCGAGATCAAGTGGTCGACCGGATCTTCCAGATCGTAGTTCTCTTCGAAGAACCTTTTGGACCAAAACTTTATTGTAGTGTAGGACATAGAGTTCTCGTCTAACCCTGTACACAATTTACGACAAGCTACGCTGCATTTGTGACAATGGAGAAACTTGCACAAAAAAGCACCCCTGAGAGCATGGTGGTCTCTGAGCAAACTCTTGGTCATTATGAACCCCGTCGATAATTTTAACAAATCTTTTAAACATGCACAACTAGTACTACAATATAGAAAAAAAACAGAATGATAAGAAATTGAATCAACGCTGAGTATGACGGTCCAAAAAAATTACAAAGATTTTTCGCAAAACCTAATATGTTTCATTCTTGTTGTTTTTCATGTTTTTATGTTTTGGATTCTTTTCAGGTTTTTTTTTCAAAAGTTGCATTACAAAATTAATATGTTTCAGACAGACAACCGAAAAAAAACAGAAAACTGCTCAATATCGTCCTGCAACAAGCAACTGATGCGTACCGTTTAGCCTGTGAAACGTATTCTGAGGTTAGTGGATTGGCTCTTTTCTGTTTAAAAAATCTTTGAAATGATTTTTCTGTTTAGGAAGGTCGAGCACGTTTCGAGAAGCTAACTATCGTTCTCCATCACAATGAGAACGCTAACATCAACTTTGTGCCGTAATGCTGATTCACACTTTCATATTATGTAAAAATGGAGCTATTGATTTTGTTGTCTTCTAATGTTCAATTGACAGATCTACTGCCTTTATAAGCATGCAATTGTTGTGTAGGGCTTTGTTTACAACCTACGTTTATTGCTAATCGATGCTTTCTCAACATCGTAGTTTCAAATATTTAATTACCAGTCGAATTCCGCCGCCTGTCGGCGGCTACAATCGTGGACGGCGGAACCCGGGAAGTGTTGGCCGCTGCGAAGAATGACTACCCGGCGGCGCGTAGTTGAAAAATAAATCAAATTTCAAATTCCCGTCAGTTTCGTGTCGAGACCTGTCGGCGAAATTGCGTGCGCCTTTAATCTCGAATGGCACAACAAGCGCGGAAAATTTGCAAAACGTGAAGGTTTTTCTCCCGTCCTCGCCCACCCCTGAATCCGTGTCAAAGTTTGACAGGACTTTATCAAAGAGATTTGTGACAAAATTAAATTATATTGGTCGTTTCTGATAGATCTGTTTCTGATGGTGGAGTTCAATCTTGTCGGGTAGCGACTATGGTGGCACGGGGGTGGTCTGCCGGCGAATTGTCCCATTCAGCCCAAAAAATATTTTAGAGAGCACCCAAAATTCTGTGAAAACAAACATGAACATGTGCTTTAAAAGTTCTCGGCACGGGAATCCCCATTGGATTGTTATCTGACTAGAGACAAGCCATCCTTTTTAGAAGGTCAGGTTGGAACAAATGATTTTGGCACTTTCTGCTGGGCACGTTTTTCCGTGTGAGCAGGTTCTACATCTTTCTGGGCAGTCTAATTTGGCGAGCTTCATGGCACGATAATTTAGGCATCATAATTTTGACTAGAATTAGTATTCCTGGCCCACTTGCTTGCTCTCGTGAATCCGCTAAAAACAGTGAAAAAATCAAGTGAGGTGTACAGAAAGTAATGTCATCTTCGTAAAAATTGAGATATAAATATGAAACTTCACAAATCTATTAATGAAGAGATGGGGAAAAATTCGAGCACAATATCAACCCATGATAAATGCGCCTGCGCACGCCAGCTCAAGTCAAACTTTTGGTAACAGTACTTTTGCCGCACCCTTTATTGTTGATTTCTTTAGGCTAGGTGGTACGGGAACACACACACACACACACACACACACACACACTGATTGTTAATAGTGAAGATATGCAGCTCATATCAATGGATCAAACATATGTTTCATTTTATCGTACTTGCTTAATATTCTTATTTCGTTTCCAGGTGAAAAAAAATGCATTATTTATCTTTGGACGGATTGTTAACACTCAAAGAATCTGTTAAACTAGAATGCAAAAAGATGTAGATTGCATTAAAAACATTGGAAAGTCAAAAAGCTGGGTGCCGCTCTCGTTCGCCCATTTTTATTGTTTGCGGTCTTTTCGGAAAATAGCATAAAGTCGGGATTGTTCGAGGGGTTTTAAACCACTAGTTGGGTGATGATGACAGAAACATGAACCGATTGTCTTAGATGATTGGATGAAGCGTGAATCATATTCTAATTCCAACTGCTCTATGTTTTTCTTCTTTGTTTCAAACTCTTCACGTCTTTCCTGTGATTTATTAACTCGCTATTTACTACGTTCAGATCTGAGCTTACTTTTGTGAAAAACTGTTTGACAAGTTTGAATGCTTCTTGATAGCGCCGCAGCAGGACCATAGTGACAACTTCTCGACGTTGATTCGTTGGTGTGTTCTAAACGTCGGGTTTTTCGCTCTATTGTAAAACCGTTTTTACATACTAAACTTTGCTGGTGATTCTCTACGAATAACTTGTAAGTTCGCAGATTTTCCTCAAAAATATATTTTATTTTCTTTTTGATTTCTTTGTTTAAAATACTACCATACCTTTTCTTTATCTGTCGCAACACTACATAGCTGTTTGAAAGGTGCGGGGAAGGCGTTTGATTAAGTCTATCATACTCAGACGAGATTAAAAATCCTGCCGGCGAGGAATACCATTGTCGGCATGATAATTTCGCTTGCCGGCCAGAAATAGTCACGCCGGCTATATAGAGAGTCATGCCAGTATGGTAGGGAAAGAAAAATCATCTGCCGACGAGGAAACAAAGCTCCGAAATTCCGGAGTGTTTTTAATATTTTTAAATATATTTTTAAATTTTTCCTATTTTCAATCTTTTTTATTTTTGTTTCATCTCTCAAATATTTTCCAATTTTCAGAAAATATGGTTCTCTCAACTTCTCAACCAACTTGCGACAAGAAGATAATCGAGAAGGTTTGAAATTGCCAGGTTTTCTTAAAATCATCAGATTTTTCAGATACTCTTGATTGTCAACATAATATTTCCTTCTCATTTCGATCAAATGGATGCTGAACTGGTCGGATATAAATAGTCGTAACCCATTTTTCACAGATCTTGAAATCTGAAAAAAAAAACGACAATTTTGTGAGTATGACACTGTTGATATAATCAATTCAAAAATATATTCTCAGTCTTCGAATTTTGATCAAGAATCAAGAACTTCGATTCGAACAATTGATTACTCTGAAAACGGAACGAATTCAAACCAACCTCATTTGCTTCAATCAGACAAAATTGTGAAGAATTTGGCGACGAAATTACCTTTTGGGCCTTATCCACTTTTCTCAAATTGTAAACTTTAAACTTAATTCCCTACTTCTTATCGTTTTTTGGAAGATGTTATTCTTGAACCGTTTCTCATTGATAAGTGTTGTATTTTTTTTGGTTCATCAGCTGCGGAAAAAAACCCTGCTGACCTGAAAAAACCAATTCTCCCGCCGCGTGTACGCCGCAAGGAATATATTTTTTCTCGCCGGCAGGGTTTTCAATCTCCTCTGAGTAGCTAGAAAACCTATTATCGTTCGTAAAAAATTTCCCATTACTTTGTCTGTTTCTCGCCCCACATTGATTGCCTTTAAATCAAACAAGTATGCTTGCCAGACAACTGGAATGGATGAGAAAAACCTACTTAAACTGAAATAAGACAAGGAATTCTTCATCGAAATTATTGGACACAGAGCCCGCCTCTCACAACATCAACTTAAAAATCTGGGAGCTTTGAATAGAGTCTGTGCTTTTTGAAACCCTGGTCTTCAAAAAAAAACACACACTTTAGAATTCTCAATGAATTTTGTCATTAAAGTTATCATAAAATCAACAAGATAGACAAAAATTGGAAACGATTACAACAGAAATTTTGAAAAAAAGTTAGTCAGTGGATTCGGTAGGTGCTGGTGTAGCAGCTACGCTAGCTGGTTTCTCTTCGCGTTCCTCAACAGCAAAAATGGAATGCTTGGCCTTCACTCCAGAGCTGGTTTTCTTTTGACAGCTTTCGTGGTCTTCGTACCGAAGAACATCAAACAATGGGCGTTGGTGGATCATGGATGCATTGTTCAAGACGGTCTTGAGAACGTTGCTGCAACAAGTATCTTTGGTCTCGTACTATTAGTGACCATATCAACAGGTTTGGATTTATTTCAGATAATAGCAGATATTTAAAGCAGTGTCACATCACTTTTTGGTTTTTGCAGGAAAATGAAAATGAGGTAAGGTATTTTGTGGCTAGAAATTAGTTATAGTTGCGTCCTTTTCTATACAATACTTTCAGCTCAGTAATAAATCTTCGTTTTGTCCTATACTATCCAAACTGAGTTAACTTACCCAATACGGAGGTTTGCTTCGTCATCACTACTGTCGGTGGTCCATACCGATATTTTTGAGCCTTTTGTACGGACATTACAAACCATTCCACACACACTTTCAGAATCTTGTTTGAATTGCTCTCCAACCATAGCCATCAAAATCTCTGTCCAAATCAAGTCCATTATTTCCGATGTTCTTTTTTCAATTGTGATCAACCAGCGACCTCCATTTTTGTTTTCTTTCACCTGTAAACTCACTAATGTAATTTATTTTGATATAGCTGTTTTTGTACCTCCCACATTGGTGCAATTCCATCACGGAAAACATTGTAGTCAGATGACGGATTCAAACCACTTGGAGGCTTAATAGCATCGTGAAGAGCCCAAAACTCGCCAATCCCGGTAAAAGTGTGTACGTTTTTGAGTCTGTCCTCCCATGATTTGTTTCGATCATCCGACAGAAACCTAGAAAACGAACACTGATATTTTTTAGAAAAGTACGGTTTAAAAAAAAATTGAAAACGAACTTACCACCAAGACCAACTTCTTGCAAGTTTGTAAACTAGTGGTGATTTTTTCTGAGGTGTTTCAGCGATTTCTGCCATTTTTACCTAGGAAAAATTGTTGATTGCGATAAGAAAATAACAAAAAACGGAAAAACGAAAATTTGTCGCAAACATGTCGAAATCCTGCATACAAAAGATCAAAAACCGTACAGATTATCAGTTAAAAACAAGACGTGTCCTAAAATTCTGTGCAAACACCGTCACCCAAACCCACACACATTACACTGTCAAGATCGAATCACATCGGCCGTCTGACTTTTGTGTACGTCACTGTGTTTGCATTGCCGTGCAGCGGAACAGAGGCAAACGCGGGAGGTCAACGAGAGATACATTGACATAATGATGAGAGAGAGAGAGAGAGACGCACAAACTAGCAGAGATAGGTCTACAAGAAAAAACGATAAGATTGACCAGTAAATAAAGGTCAACGAGAACAATATGCCAGAATTGTAAAATATCGAGATGAACAGTTTGATGATTGATCCATAAAAACCGGACTCAAAATAGTTTTGTCGGTTTACGCCCCTTCGGGGCTAAACTTCCTGGCTCCCGCTATTCCCGTTATCATATAGAAAAGTTTATGTTTTTTTCATATAAGCTACGAAAATATAAAGAAGGAAGACACATTAAAAAAAACTCAAAGTAAGAACTTCTGGAATCCTGAAACTCTCAATTTCCAAAATCCAAAAACTCGGAAAATCGAAAAATCGGAACTGGAAACTTGGGAAGTTCGCACTTTTGGAAATTCACAAATTCAAAATTAAAAAATTAGAAAGCTTTGTAATATGGAAAACCTAAAATTCTGCAACTCGACGTTACGGAAATTTTAAATTTTAATAATTCGAAGGAAAAAGATTTCGAAAGAAAACTTTTAAAGTTGGAAACTCTCAAAGTTGCGCAAAACGTTGAATGCGTTTCCAATTCTAAATGAATAATCTCTCATTAGTCTGTTATACTATAGTTTTCGAGTTTTTTTGAATTTCATTAATTTTTAAATGGGAACATATCAACCGTAAGCTCTCAATATTCAGATCTGATAACTAGTTTCGAAAAACTTTCAAAAACTCACGATTTCTGTCGGCATCTTTCTCTGGCGTTAGCTTTTTCACGCGACATGTAAGCAACAATCGGGAAGTAGGTGTTCAATAAGGAATGAGCATGACCCTATTGTACGAGTTGGAACAGACTCATCCAAGTACACACATAATATCCTGAAGTGGGTAATAATGGAATGGTGTTGTCGTCGTCTGGTTGCAGCTGTCTTCGGATGAACGAAACAATAGACGTTATTATGAGTTTTTTAACGAGAAGTACTCCTTGAAGAGCTGAATATGTGAAAACAATAAGAGTCACAGTAAACGTTTTTACTTTTGTATAATTTCCAGAAAACATATACATTATTAACTTCAAATTGACCTCGAAATGTATACGAACATTCCCTCCCGCGTCTCTGTAGCGTGCGGTGACCCCTTCTATTCCTCTGATATCGATTTTTTTTTTTTTTTTTTTTGGGCCGCTATGGGTGAAACTATTATTAAACTTAAACCTCGAATAAGAGAAAAGCTCTCTCGGCCTTGAAAGATGAAAATGGCGGTAAGAAATCCAAATTGTCTGAATATTCCAGTAAGGAAGCTGTAAATGATATAATTGAATCTGTGGATGATATGTCTAACCCATTATATGATCTGCTGTCAAATGATTTCAAATCGAAAGAAGAATTCACTGTGAATGATATTGCAATGATGTTTAAGTCGCTGGCTGAAACGATTCTCAAGCTTCAATCTCAAAACACAATGTTGAAAAACCAAAACTGTATTCTAAATGCCAATTTGTCGAATCTTACGGAAAAAGTTGATGGCTTGGAGGAGAATCTCAAATTGTTATCATCTCAACCTAAAGAATCACCAAAACCTCCTACTACATTAATTAAAACTTTTGCTTCAGCTGTCGCCTCAACCATCTCTGCTCCAGAATCCCAAATCACTTTCATGCGAGCTGCCTCATTGGCTAACTCTGAAGATGCACGGAAATCGAATGTGATCATCAAAAATATCGACCTTTCGGAAGAAGCTATTGAGAAAGCTGAATTCGTTTCCAAAATTGCCAAGGACTGCGGTACTTCGACGCCATCGGTTTTTCGCATACCTCATCCGGCCAAAGGGCCGCCCATTGTGCGCCTGGCATTCAAGTCCAAGGAGGAAGCAAGAACTGTCCTCACCAAATTCAACTCAATCAAAGCTTCAATACAGGGGTGCTTGAATGCGTCTCCCCGCCCAGACCTTTCCAAACCAGAACTCGAGAAATATCGACAATCCTGGAAAACGGTGATCCAAAAGAACAACGAGGCAGGTCAAACCATTTATACGGTTCGCAATCTGGAAGTCGTCAAAGATGTCTACAGAGAAAATCATGAGCCGCGGCCATGGGCCAAAAAACACTCGATCCCAGAAAATTTCTAAAAATTGGTTACACCAATAGCTGCTCAATTAATAACAAAGTCCTCCAACTCGATCTATGGTCTTCTAATTCCAACATCGATATTCTCTGTTTAGTGGAAACTAAAATTGATTCAAACTATCCTGACTCCCTGCTATCTCTTGATGAAAAATATGCTGTAATCCGGAAAGATCGAAACAGACATGGCGGAGGTCTAGCCATACTAATCAAGAAGCCTATCAATTATACGGTAGTATCACTTCCGACACATCTTGAATCCGTTGAAATTCTATCTGTGGATATCAAAATACATGGCAAAACTACAAGATTAATTGTAAGCTACAATCCTAATCACAACCACTTTTTTAAGGACCTTCGAGAATCACTTAACATACAACTGAAAATCCATCTATTATCACTGGAGATTTCAATTGTGCCCATGTTGATTGGAATTCATATACAGCATCTGATTCTCAATGCCAGTCACTGTTGGACTTTTCGCTTTATAATGGCCTGACGCAATTTGTACAAAATCCAACAAGACTCGAACAACCAAATATATTGGATCTGGTGTTCACTAATTCCATGGACATTATTCGTGATGTCATTGTTGGTGAGAAATTCAGTGACCATTGCAGGATTGAGATTGATACCTTTATATTGCTTAATTCTATTTCACCCCTCAAATCAACGAAAAATTTCAAAAAAGGAGATTTTAGATCGATGAATTATATTCTATCAAATATCGACTGGGATTTACGATTTTCAACAATGTCAATTGATGAAATGTTTGATGATTTGAGAGGAATTATTCTGGAGCTTATTGAATCTTTTGTACCAACAGAAACTCATCGAATTCATAATATAATTTATTCCAAAGAAACCAAACAATTACTAAAGAAGAAATTATTGATTTGGAAGAAAGCAGGTAACTCGGACGAGTATAAACATGTTTCAGCACTATTCAAAAGGTCACTCGTAAAATCTGAAGAAGAAAGAATCTATAAACGTCTGAATTCTGGATCAAAAAATTTTTTCGGATTCATGAAATCGAAATTTAAAGGAAACAGTGATATACCGGCAATTCGATATAAATCTAATGAGAATATTATCATGAGTGATGAAGGAAAAGCCGAAATATTTGGAGATTGCTTCAGTGAATTTTTCAACATTGACAAAGATATCCTTCCTGCTACAGGGAATCTAATTTCTAAGTTCAGCTCAGATGTCATATTCACGCCGGAGAATATCGAGTTATTACTATATAAACTGAAAGGCCGAAATAATACTTCTCCGGATAGTATCCCGTCAATATTTTTGAAAAGAGCGTGTACTCCTCTTGCGATTCCACTATGCATTATATTCACAGAAAGTTATCGAGTTGGAAGAATACCAAAATCTTGGAAGGAGGCGATTGTTATGCCGCTCCATAAGAAAGGCTCCCGCTCCGATCCTTTAAATTATAGACCAATCTCTTTAACATCCAATATATGCAAGATTATGGAGAAGTTGATACGAAAACATCTAGTCCAATACTTATCCGAAAATAATCTGTTATCAGAAAAACAATTCGGGTTCCTTAATCAGAGAAGTACAATTTCCCAACTGATCGCCTACCAGAACAAGCTTGTTTTCAATTCTTTAAATGGGTTAGATACCCATAGCGTCTATATTGATTTCCAGAGGGCCTTCGATACAGTGCCGCTAAACAAATTGATTCATAAGTTGGAAACCTTTGGGATATCTCCCAAACTAAGAAATTGGCTCCATTCATTTGTCACGGACAGGAAATTTTAAGTCAAAATCAATGATATACTATCGAAGGAGAGGCGCGTATTGTCCGGAGTCCCGCAGGGATCTGTTCTTGGGCCTACCCTCTTCTTGTTATATATTAATTGTATTGGGGACAAATTTCAAAGTGACTATCTACTGTTTGCAGATGACTTGAAAATTTATGATACGAATGATAGATTGATTGATGCAGATTTAATTGAATTGGAGAATTGGTGCTCGAAGTGGAAAATGAAAGCGGCTCCTAAAAAGTGCGAATACATCAAATTCAATGCAACAAGAAAATATGCCAACTCCAATGTTATGAATCCCAAATTAAATCAAGCTTTGATTCCCCCTGTGGAAAATGTCCGTGATCTTGGGATCTACTTTTCCAGTAACCTGAGTTTCCATTATCATTATTCGTTGATTATTCGGAAATCACATCAGAGGATCAACATGTTCTTTTCCATTCTAAAAAACGCATCGTGGAGTGTTTTTATAAAATGCTATACAATTTACACACGCCC
>NC_013491.2:646376-650993 GCF_000004555.2 Caenorhabditis briggsae | reverse complement strand
CATTGATTCCACAAAATCCAGTTTCAGGGTTGTAATATGCATCGTCTAGTTTGATTTCCGATTTTTTAGTTTCTTTGGTAGAGGGTTTGATGGATTTTAAAGTACCTCCACTTTTTGAATTGGGAATTATTTTGCATTTTTTCGTTTTGCATACTACACATTTTCCCCTCAACAACTGCTTGTTGTTAATGCTCAAAATCTGAGATATGTCGGTAGTATCTGTACTGATCCGACATTTGAAACAATACATTTATAAACAAAAAATTTGCTGAAGAATATGTGAGATTGAAATTGGTGTTAAGAATAGAATTCTCAAAGCGCCAGCGGAGCGCTAAAGGGGCGATGACCAGAAGAGGGTTGATGGAGGACCCAGGCGGTTTCGGGAAAATGGGTGGAAAAGGAGAGTTATTTTAAAATGACAGTTTTGATTGATTAATGGTATTATCCTTAGAGATTGATATGAAATTTTGACAAAAGTGGTATTAATTAGAGGCGGTCTAAAAACTGTCCTAGAGCGTTACTTTTTATACTACTATTATGGATATGCCACATTTAGTGATGACCCAAATTCTGGACAACGCTGGTTTTCTAGCAATGTAAGTGTTTTTGGATAATTGGATTACTGTAGACGCAATTTTCAGTCTGAATCTTCGAAAAACGTGTAAATCCTTCCGAAATTTCATTGATGACGTCAAGCCGATGAATGATTTGAAGATTGTTAATATATTTCTTGGACACCGATTGCTGAAAGTTTATTTAGGTTTTGAGAAGAATTCAAACTTGAAAATTGGAGGGATGAATGTGTTTTATGAGGAAGGAAGAGAAGAAAACAGTTGTGTGGTTTCCAAAAACTCAGTGGAATTGGTAAAAACGGATGGACACTTTCTGAATGTATTTTTCGACGATTTCGAGCCCATTCTCAAAAATCAAAGTTCCAAATTAACTGATCTAATAATCAAAGTTGATTGCCGCACTTATTCGGATGCTCAAAGTACTTTTCCTCAATCAAAATCTCAAACGGCTTTATCGCATTGTCTGTGCTCTCGAAGGAAAAAAACCGAGAGAATTTTGAAAATGATAGAGGAAGAAAAAGACCATCAACATAAGAGAACTGCAAACAAAATGATGGGTAGATTTGAGGAAATTCTGCTATCGAGAACGGTTGCACTCGAAATCGAAAATCTTAGTCTAACACTTCTTGAATCGTCACAATTGTTTGGAATTTTACGTCTTACTAAAACAAATGTATTCATGGGAAATCAACCGATTAATTTCGGCTTCCGCGGTGGAGTAAGCACTCTACCACTCGACGCGATTCCAAAATTCGAAACGTTGAAAACTTTGGATGTTCTTGAAATTTATTGCTTTGTGACTACAAATACAATCTCAGACTTTTTTGACATTCCCGAACTTTTTCTGTGGCGTGCCAGCCTTTCTGGAGAGGATATTTTGAGTTTCGTTTCATTCAGAAAACTATGCTATGTATTAATTAATATCATCAAGTTTTCTTTGTCTTTTTTAGTATTCCCAGCTTTTTTTTTTTGCCGCGCCTTCGTTCAAGCAAATTCAAGCAAAAGTTATGGCCGTTTGAAAATTTATGTTTTCAGTTTTGACCTACCAGAAAAATTTTGGTAGATCAAAAAATATGTCAGCGTACTGCCCGTCCCATATGGGCACTAATGCAAGAAAGTACTCCCCGATAGCTCAACTATGAAAAAAGTTATTACCAAAAAACAAATTTCAAAAAAAAGTTTGTATGGCGCGTACCGCCTTTGGGGTGGACCAAATCAAAAATCTAAAAGGGGTATGTCCCCCTAATTTTTTGCAAGCTATCTAATCTGAAAGTTTGGTCCAATTTGGGCTTGGTGCCACCCTCGGTCTCACGCCAAATAGCGCAGGCTGCGCCTGCGCCTGAGCCTAGCTTCTCTGCGTCTCACTTGGCAAACAAACGTCTCTAAATTCCTTCAATCTAGACAGAACTAAGTGAAAATTTCAAAAAATATAAACCGAATCTTGCTTATGAGATTCTGCAAGTTTCATCTGAATTGAATAATTTTGAAGAGAGTTATGAGTGTTTGAACATAAGAGACGCAGACAACTAGAGTGTCTAGCTTCTCTGCGTCTCTTCAATCGGCTATAACCTGCTTCAAATTGGTCAGCATTTGATGAAATGTTTCAGGATATATCAAGTAAATCATCTTTCCCAACTTATGAAAATTTTATAAAGTTTCTATTACTGAGAAAAGAGTTATGCGTCTCAAAAGATAAGATACGCAGACAACTAGAGTGTCTAGCTTCTCTGCGTCTCTTTTTGGGTCATTTCCCTGTCAAAAATGATTCAAGTTAAGAATTTGTATTCGAAAATTCAAAAAAAAAAGTTTATTCTCGAAATTCATCAATTCTTCGTCTTGTCTTGACCTGCAACATTTGCCGAGCTTACTTTTATGATCTGAAATTTCGAAATAAATAAAAATAGAACGATTTAAAAAGATTTTTACCCGAGAATTTTTTGGGGGTTTACAAAACATCCCTTTTACAGTATCCCGATACTGTGAGGACATGATGAAACAGAAAAATGGGGAGTGGAGGCATTGAAAGTGACAAGGTTCTTACAGATGAAGGTGAGTGATCCAAGCAGGTCTCTGGAATTTTTTCGAACGGATTTTAAAGTGGTAGGCGCCCAGAACTTATACTCACACCCATGTCTGATCTTTTTCGGTAAAGTCTCCAGAAGTATCCGATAGCTTAGCCGTCTTAATTTGAATCAATAACCCAACTAAACCAGATAATCCCTCGGATAACATGAAACAAACAGTCATTGCTAATATCAATTTCGTTGTTTTATCCGATCGATCACTCAATGAATTCTTCTGAACATTCTCTCGCTTTTTCTTAATTGATCTCAATCGGAATAGCAATGCAATTGTGAGAATTGGATATAAAACAGCTAGAATAAACTTCATAAACGGGTCCCAGGAGTCTTGTTTGAATTGTAATTCCGCATAATTCGCCGGGAATGACCAATATGTTCTTTTTGAATTTTTTGTGTTCTTTGTAGAAGTAGCATCTGGAATGATATATAGACAACAATTAAAAATCCCTGGTTTTCGTTACAGTATCCCTCATGTTCATGGATTTTTTATTGTGCCTAGGAAAGTCCTTATCTTGCCCTCGCGCTTATATTATTACTGTTAAGACCTTAAGGAGCCTTAATCACCCATCAAGGACACCAGGCCAAGACCATCAAGAGAAGGACATCTTGCCCTTACCTTGTACTTACCTTGCTGTTGCCTGAAAATTGCAAGAAAAGTTCCAAATTTGGAAATTCTGAAAAAACAATGGAAAATGGGAAATGTTCAATTTTTAAATTTATAAAAAATCTATTTTCATACTTTTTCCAGCTGGTCGCGATGTATTTGCACTTGGTCACTGATAACAAAAGCGCCTCTCGGTTTTAAGAAAAGAAAAGATAATTTTCATTTATTCTGTTTTTCACTTCCTTTCCGCTTTCTCTTCTTCACTTTGGAATACACCATTTTGCTTCTTTTTTTGCGTTTATGCAGAATAATTTTAATTTTAAAAAGACCTTTTGTCGAATACACATAGCTAAACCACTACTTTTTTTGATTAGAAATGGCACTCCCAATTTTGATATTTTTCGCAAAATTTCCCAATTATCTGAATTCTTTTCTCTAATAGTTTTTCTTTTTTCTTTAAACTGATTAAAACATTCAAACATCCTAATCTTGCTCTCCATGTTTTCAGATCGAGTCGATTTTGTTATTGTGAGAAGAATCATGTCTGCAAGATTTACACACAAAGAAGACAACGCGTTACTGCTTTATGTCTTGAGACACTCAGAAGACCTCAAAGATGAAGTATTCGAGTCCGCAACAGAAGATGAAAAACTGACTGGGAGAACAGGAAAAAGTCTCAAAAAGAGGCGAGTTTATTGAACGACAAAAGTCACATTTTTTTAATTTGTCGTTTACAGATTCAAAAAACTATGCTCCGCAATTTCGATTCCTGCGTCTACAGATATCAAAGAGGAAGATGCATTGAAGCTGGCGAAATTCTATGATGTGATATTTTCACGCCGTGATATCGAGAAGTAATTGTTCCCGTAGTAACATAAAATTGTAGTTTAATTTTTTCCAGATTTCGAAAAAATTACGAAATCAGTTTACGCTATGTTATCCATAGTTATCAGCTGAAAGAATCGGAAACTGAAAGTGAAGGAGAGGAGGAGAGTGGAGAAGGAGAGGAGGAGAGTGAAGGAGAGGAGGAGAGTGGAGAAGATGAAGACGAAGAAGAAGAAGAAAGTGATAAGGAAGAAGACAAGGCCATACAAAATCTAGGAGAAGGTTTTAAAAATGTCAAATTAGATGACAAACCGTCAGAAGAATAACTTGAAATATTGTTTGTTTTTGATTTTCAATATTCACGTAAAAGTTCCATAGTTGCAAACGGGCCGGCCCGGGCAGGTGGCGGGCCGGCAGATAACTAGATCAAATCTCGACAGGGCCCATCACGTCTGTAACATTTCAACCGGATTCCGGTCCATTAACATGCCGCGGGCCGGGCTAGAATGGCAAATTTGGCCAAAATCGGGTTTTT
>NC_013491.2:639266-646247 GCF_000004555.2 Caenorhabditis briggsae | reverse complement strand
CTTATGTTGATGGTCTTTTTCTTCCTCTATCATTTTCAAAATTCTCTCGGTTTTTTTCCTTCGAGAGCACAGACAATGCGATAAAGCCGTTTGAGATTTTGATTGAGGAAAAGTACTTTGAGCATCCGAATAAGTGCGGCAATCAACTTTGATTATTAGATCAGTTAATTTGGAACTTTGATTTTTGAGAATGGGCTCGAAATCGTCGAAAAATACATTCAGAAAGTGTCCATCCGTTTTTACCAATTCCACTGAGTTTTTGGAAACCACACAACTGTTTTCTTCTCTTCCTTCCTCATAAAACACATTCATCCCTCCAATTTTCAAGTTTGAATTCTTCTCAAAACCTAAATAAACTTTCAGCAATCGGTGTCCAAGAAATATATTAACAATCTTCAAATCATTCATCGGCTTGACGTCATCAATGAAATTTCGGAAGGATTTACACGTTTTTCGAAGATTCAGACTGAAAATTGTGTCTCCAGTAATCCACATATTCATAAACCGGAATCCGGCCGAAATGACATAGACGCGATGGGCCCTGTTGAGATCTATCATTGGTACCAAAACTGTCTGAATATCTCGTTTTGGAGACAAGTTATCTGCCGGCCCGCCAGGTCGGCCCGTTTGCGACTATGAAAAGTTCAGCAATATAAGAATTGTTTGAACTGTTATATTTTCTTCCATTTTTGTTCTAGTTTACAATAAAAATGTTCTACGAAACGCGTAAACTTCACGTTTTATCAAGGATTTACTTTTAAAAAAGAATAACCATTACTGTCTGTACAATAGGACGTGAGGACCCGCAAATTGCAAAGTGACCCGGCCCTTTTTGCAATGCGTTCAAATGTTTCTTTTCTCACAGGTTTCGTAAAGGGATGTGTCGCGTTAGCCCCGCCCCTTGCCCAGAGTTATTTTATGAACAGTATTCTCGAGTTAAAACTATGGAAAAAAACCTTGTTCAATAGAAACCAACAAAAGTTTATTTCAAAAAGCCAAAAGAATAAAAAGTTCAATGTTCGGCTCTAGTATGAAATTCTGGTCCTTAAAAAAAATTCTGGTCCTTAAAAAAAAGCTGGTCCTTAAAGAAAGATGTGGGTATTTAAATAGCTTTCATGTTTTTGTCTGAAAATTTGGTTAGATTGAAACGTTTATCTTTTCCAATCATGTTTTCAATAGTTTTGATGTTTTAAAAATATTTTTTTTTGTAATTTTGATTTTTATTCAGAAGAAGGTATAAGACTAAAAGGCGTGGCATGTAAGAATTAGAGAGGATAAATAGTTTAGAACACAGGAAAAATAATATCGGTTGCAACAAGATGATCTTATCCGCGTCCTTTGAACTTCCTTCGGCCGGTGACAGTGGATTTTGGAGTAGTGGCAGTGAATCTTGGAGTAATGGTAGTGGATCTTGGTGTGGTGGTAGTGGGCCGCCCTACACCAAGGCAAACTACACCTAGGCAAACGACGACCAAAACTCGAAAACCTCGGAAGAAGACACAAAGTCGAAAAGCTGATCCTACAACCACAGCAATCATGATGACCACGACCACCATGAGAACAAGACGAACAACTTCCCATCAGTCGAGACGAACCACGACAGAACCTTGTACGAAACGGACGACGTGTGCCCCTGAAACGAGACAAACAACCATCACCACTCAGAAGACTCGGAATAATAGAAGAAGACGCCGGCGGCCCACTACCACCACACCAAGATCCACTACCATTACTCCAAGATTCACTGCCACTACTCCAAAATCCACTGTCACCGGCCGAAGGAAGTTCAAAGGACGCGGATAAGATCATCTTGTTGCAACCGATATTCTTTTTCCTGTGTTCTAAACTATTTATCCTCTCTAATTCTTACATGCCACGCCTTTTAGTCTTATACCTTCTTCTGAATAAAAATCAAAATTACAAAAAAAAATATTTTTAAAACATCAAAACTATTGAAAACAGATTGGAAAAGATAAACGTTTCAATCTAACCAAATTTTCAGACAAAAACATGAAAGCTATTTAAATACCCACATCTTTCTTTAAGGACCAGCTTTTTTTTAAGGACCAGAATTTTTTCTAAGGACCAGAATTTTTTCTAAGGACCAGAATTTTTTCTAAGGACCAGAATTTTTTCTAAGGACCAGAATTTCATACTAGAGCCCAATGTTCTTCATAGAGCACAATTGCAACAAATATTTTCTTTGATTCATTCGTCATTTTATCGAAACTAAATTTTTTGGAAAAACGATGTTTGACTCCCCAATTGCTTCCGATTAAGTATTTCAAAAAACACGCCAATAGATTATTCAAATTGAGAACCCCAGCATATGTAATCAAAACTGATATTGCTCTCAGTCGTCTTTTTCCGAACTTTTCCGGAAATTCGTCTTCGGGAAATTGTTGAAAATTCATGAGCAACTGTCTTTCACAGTATTTCAACACGTTTCGGATTTTGTAATAACGAGCAATGCTAATAATATCCATCAATTCAAGAGCTGAAAATTGACGATTTATTGGTTTTATTCTTTGGAAAAATGAAAGATCTATTTACCATCAAGTTTCAACTGAACACCATGAACAATTTGGAGAAATTTTTCAAAAATTTCAATTTCAAATTTTTTCAGGATTCCGAGAAGATCTATTTCCGTGTACTTATCCTTGATTTTTGACTGGGAATCGTGGAAAAGAACTAGCTGAAAATTCAGAAAATCAGATGAAATGTGAAAATTGAGAATCTATTTAAAAGTTTAGGAAGTCGGAAATTCAGAGAATCCGGATGTAAAGTGAAAAATAGAGCATTTTTTCTCCTTTTTCAAAAGTTATCATATTTTTCTTCAATTCGCAATCAAAAAGTTTGGATTCCAAATTGAATTTCCACATTTCTTGATCTTCATCAAAAATAGCATCAAAATGAAATCCATATTCAATTGTCATCGATCCATTTTCATCCAAAAATCCATTTTTTGAATTCAAAACTTCGGAAATTGGAATTCCTGGACCACCAACTGGTTTATGGCTCATCGCAAAAGTTTCAATTTTGAATTTATTTTGAAATTTCGGATTTCCACTCAAAACATTGAAAAATACAGGTGTTTTATGGAGAATTTTTCCACTTTCGGATAGCTCACTTTCAGTTAATATAGCTACTGACAACAATGATTTCTGATTAACACGATATTGGAGATAAATCCCGCTGAAAAGAGAATTTGGAAATTAAGAAAAAAGTCCATTTTTCGGATCCAAAACGTCCGAAAATAGAATTTCTGGACCCGATACGGACTGGTCGCGCTTCGCGAAAGATTCAATTTTGAATTCATTTTTGAATTTTGGATTTTTGCTCAATATATTAAGAAACAGCGGAATTTTTGGTGGAATTTTGGCACTTTGAGATGTACCCCTTTTAATTAATGACACAACCGGATAAACCAATTCTTCGCCTGACCAATATTTCATAAAAATCGAACTGAATTAAAGTTAAATTTTTTTCTGAAATTGTATGAAATTTTACCCTTTAAAGGTGGGGGGACCTGAAAAAAAATAATGTTCTCGAAATTCCTTTTAAATATGCGCCTCGAGGAGTTGAACTTGTGAGGGCGATGATTGAGGGTGCTGCGCCGCTACCGACTGAGCCACGCGGACAAAGATAAAGCGCACGCCCGATTGCATACATAAAGGCGAGGACGACAGCTGTACGCAGAGTGACATTAAGCGTTGTACACCGTCACGTCAGAATGCATACCCTAGCTACAAAAAAACTACGAAAAATCTCCTGTACCCCCAACTTTAAAATTATTAACTTCAAATAGAAATTGTGCTGGAGTATGATTGGCAGCCGCAATAGTTTCTGGAACATTTGGAATTTTACAGATTCCATTATGAGAATCTGAAAAACAAGTTTTATTTTGTCGCAGTTCTGAAACGTTCTATAACGTCACTGTTCTATAAAACCCAAAATACTTACATTTGAATCGATCACTCATTTTTGTAAGAATTTCAAGGAAATCATTTTTTTTTTGAGAAACGAAAAGTTTCCTTTACACGTATTTTTATTAAAATTTGGAACAAAAAAAAATTGTCCTCAAATAAAATTTTGAAAATAGTTCCATGAATTTCTTGAATGACGGGAAAGTTGAAATTTTTCAGATAATCCAAAACTCGAAAATTAAAAGATAAATGAAAATTCGATGAATTTCGAAAAAAGGGAAGTTAAACATTTGCAATAAAAAACGGGTTTTCAGAAAATTCATTTTAAAAGACCAAATAAAAAAAAGTTCACTATTTTCCATAAAGAAAATGCGCCACAATCATTTTCATTGATTCATTCGTGATTCGTTCCAAACATATTTGTCCTAAAATCAATGCCCGCTTATCGTATTTATCCTTCGAGAAAACTGCCAGAAAAAATGCCAATAGACGGTTCAAATTGAAGTTTGCAGCATCTCTAATTAAGTGAACAACTACAGTTCGATGTAGATGGCTCCAGAAAACTTTGAAGATTTCTTCACCTGGAAATTCTGAAAATTTCATGATCAATTGTCTTTCACAGTATTTCAACACGTTTTGGATTCCGTAACGATGAGCAATGCGCATAACATCCATCAATTCGTCACCTAAAAATTATCGATTTATTGATTTTATTGTTGGAAAAATGAAAGATCTATTCACCATCAAGTTTCAGCTGAACACCATGAGCAATTTGGAGGACTTTTTCAAAACAATCCATTTCTATGGTTCTTGGAATTTCCAAAATGTCAATTATATTTTTTTCACAACATATTTTTGAATTGGAGTCATGGAAAAGAATGAGCTGGAATTGCAGCAGAAAAATTATTTCAAACCCCTGAAAAGAAACTTACCTGTTTATGCGAAAAGAGCAGTTCTTTTCCTTTGTAACTTATCATATTCTTCTTTGATTCTCCATCAATAAGTTTGCATCTCAAATTAAATTTCCATATTTCTTGATTTTCATCTCACCATCCAGCAGGTCGAAAAAGTAAAAAATGAGGATATTGGCCTAAAATGTTCCAAACAATAACATTATGGGTCTCGTGAAGAAAGAATTGTTGGCGGGAATTTTGAATTTCAAAATTCAAAATTCAAAATTCGAATTTGAAAAAAACTGATTTAAAACAAAAACCAAAGACGGCGAGAGCTCCCGAGAGGATCACCATCCAGCAGGTCGAAAAAGTGAAAAAATGAGGATATTGGCCTAAAATGTTCCAAACAATAACATTATGGGTCTCGTGAAGAAAAAATTGTTGGCGGGAATTTTGAATTTCAAAATTCAAAATTCAAAATTCGAATTTGAAAAAAACTGATTAAAAAAAAAACGAAGACGGCGAGAGCTCCCGAGAGGGTCACCATCCAGCAGGTCGAAAAAGTGAAAAAATGAGGATATTGGCCTAAAATGTTCCAAACAATAACATTATGGGTCTCGTGAAGAAAGAATTGTTGGCGGGAATTTTGAATTTCAAAATTCAAAATTCAAAATTCGAATTTGAAAAAAACTGATTTAAAAAAAAAAACGAAGACGGCGAGAGCTCCCGAGAGGGTCACCATCCAGCAGGTCGAAAAAGTGAAAAAATGAGGATATTGGCCTAAAATGTTCCAAACAATAACATTATGGGTCTCGAGAAGAATATGGGTCTCGTGAAGAAAAAATTGTTGGCGGGAATTTTGAATTTCAAAATTCAAATCAAAAAATATACTTTATTTTCAAATTCAAAATATTTGGCGGTAAAATTCAAAAAATTAAAAATTTACTATGTTTCGAAAACAAATTCAAAGTGTCCGGCAATAAATTTCCAAATTCAAAGTGAACGTCGAGTGCCCGTGTAGCCTAAGTGTCGCGGTCGGCCAAAAAAATCAAATTGAAACCTCTCAAGGTGCGGCTCTGGTCGTTTCTGGAAGTTAACCTTGTTTGTCCAGCTAAGTGCTATGTACCTCATTTTGGTGGTAAATGTCCCAACTTACACGATAGTGGAATTCGGAATTATACGGGTTTTGGGATTACATAATTCTTGAATACCTTTCTGATTACGATTTTGGCCGTCGGCCAAAGTTTTAAACCGCATATTTTCGCAACGCGTATCTTATTTTGAGGGATTACTGGCTTATTGTGTTCCTCCCGCCGGAGTCGAACCCTCGCACCTGCCTGCCCTCTTGTTCCTTGTCTTTCTCTCTTCCCACCTCGGCCACGGCTGCTTTACACGATTGTGGGATTTGGAATTATACGGGTTTTGGGATTACATAATTCTTCAATACCTTTCTGTTTAAAATTTTGGCCGTCGGCCAAAGTTTTAAACCGCATATTTTCGCAACGCGTATCTAATTTTGAGGGATTACTGGCTTATTGTGTTTCTCGATGTTGGGATGTTGGGAGGTTGGGATGCTGGGATGTTGGGATACTGGGATGTTGGGATGTGGCGATTAGCTGCTTTTTTCGATAACGGCCAAATTTTCGATAACGGCCAAACTTTCGAAAACGGCCAAACTTTCGAAAACGGCCAAACTTTCGAAAACGGCCAAAATTTCGATAACGGCCAAATCGTTACTAACGGCCAAATCGTTACTAACGGCCACATCGTTACTAACGGCCAAATCGTTACTAACGGCCAAATCGTTACTAACGGCCAAATCGTTACTAACGGCCAAATCGTTAAGCCAACGTTAAGCCAACGTTAAGCATGGTCATTGACCCAGGCTTCCTATGCCTAAGCCTAAGCCTAAGCCTAAGCCTAAGCCTAAGCCTAAGCCTAACTCTCTCTCACTCTATCACTCTCTTTTTTCTTTAACTAGTTTCTTAACGAAACTAAAGATGATTTGGCTCATATCTCAAACCAATGAAAGACAGTAAATCGCTCGCTTCGCTCGCAAACCTGAAACCAATGAAAGACAGGAAATCGCTCGCTTCGCTCGCAAACCAAAAATTTATTTTTTTTGCGGAGAGCCAAATCGAGCCTTGTGTTGAAACTTGATT
>NC_013491.2:637989-638949 GCF_000004555.2 Caenorhabditis briggsae | reverse complement strand
AAATGTAAATTTTGAGCTCGGCAGAGCCATCAAATCACTAAAAATAGAGAGAAAGAATTACTGTAGCCAAACATTTTCGATCTTATGGGCTCTGTAGTCGCTTCAGCTGACGCACTAGCCTAAAAAGTAAATTTTGAGCTCGTCAGAGCCATCAAATCGCTAAAAATAGAGAGAAAGAATTACTGTAGCCGAACAATTTCGATCTAATGGGCTCTGTAGTCGCTTCAGCTGACGCACTAGCCTAAAAAGTAAATTTTGAGCTCGTCAGAGTCATCAAATCATTAAAAATAGAGAGAAAGAATTACTGTAGCCAAACAATTTCGATCATACCGGCTCAGCAGTCGCTTCAGCTGACAAAAAAGCCTAAAATGTAAATTTTGAGCTCGTCAGAGCCATCAAATCGCTAAAAATAGAGAGAAAGAATTACTGTAGCCAAACATTTTCGATNTTATGGGATNATACTCCTTATTTTCCAACGAAACGCAATCGCTATTGCGTAAGCTTAGCGTTACTGCTAAGTCCCCCTACCGCTGGAAAATAATTTGCGGCCCGATTTGGCCCTTCACAAAAAAAATAAATTTTTGGTTTGCGAGCGAAGCGAGCGATTTCCTGTCTTTCATTGGTTTCAGGTTTGCGAGCGAAGCGAGCGATTTACTGTCTTTCATTGGTTTGAGATATGAGCCAAATCATCTTTAGTTTCGTTAAGAAACTAGTTAAAGAAAAAAGAGAGTGAGAGAGTGAGAGAGAGAGAGAGAGAAAGAGAGAAAAGAAAAAAAGAGAGAAGAAAAAAGGGAAGATAGAAAAAAGTAAAAGCGTAAAAAAAGGTATAAGAGAGTAGAAAGAAGAGTGAAGAGTGTTCTATTTTTGTGACCTTCACGGTGACGCTTCGCTTCGCTCAGCGTCACCGTAAACGCAATCTAAGTCACGGTGCTGCGCACCGTTCCTGGCAAGAGATTCGAA
>NC_013491.2:619302-637513 GCF_000004555.2 Caenorhabditis briggsae | reverse complement strand
GCCATAACTCGGCTCAAAATGGACCAATCTTTTTGAAACAAAAGTTTAAATGTGTATTTCTGAGTGCTCTAAAATTTTACAATTCATGTCAGAAGGGTACCGTGTTTCTAAAATACTGAAAAATTGAAAAAACTACTTTTTTTGAAAAAAAAATTTGAAAAAATTTTTTCAAAAAAAAAATCTCGAAAAATTTTTTTCAGATTTTGATTAAACTTCGAAATTTAGCTAATCAAACCTCGGGCTTTCAGAAAAAAATAGTGTCATC
The DNA here is from genome assembly GCF_000004555.2 of Caenorhabditis briggsae. Taxonomy (NCBI): domain Eukaryota; kingdom Metazoa; phylum Nematoda; class Chromadorea; order Rhabditida; family Rhabditidae; genus Caenorhabditis; species Caenorhabditis briggsae. The sequence continues at coordinate 637,248 of NC_013491.2, read as the reverse complement.
TGCGAACGAATGTCAGTTTTTGAGCAATTCAGCTTTAAAAATTACATACAAAAATTCCAAAAAATTCAAACGCGTCTAAGTCGCCCCAGCTTTACAGTATCAAAAAATGAAGTACTAACAAAATGTGCAGAATCAAATGTTCTACAACTTTTATTATTAGCACTTTTTTGATTAAGGCCGCCGCTACCAAGTTATAGGCAAAAAACTGAAAAATTGATATTTTCGAACTCAAAAAAAAAAAAAGTTTCTATCAGAATTTTATGAAATGCTCAGTTAATACTAAACAAATAAAGGGCTTTCAAATGTATATAGTCTCCACTGCTGGGAATAATTCATTTTTGAGCAATAGCGTACCATGGGGCAACAACTTTTTTTTCAAACGCGCCTAAGTCGCCCCAGCCACAATGGACCAAAAATGTAATACTACCAAAAGATGTAAAAAACCAAACTGTACAACTTTACTGTTTGGACCATTTTGATTGCGGCCACCGTTCCCGAGTTATGGGCCAAAAACAAATTTGACCTACTTAACGAGGATTGTGACCTACTTTTTTTATTTGCTCATAAGATAGTACTTAAAAAATGCTATCCAACGAGCTATCAAAAAGTATATGTTGGTCGAATCGTTTTCGGGTTTTTGCTCATTTGAAAATTTTTGTTTTTAGTTTTGACCTACCAGAAAAATTTTGGTAGATCAAAAAATATGTCAGCGTACTGCCCGTCCAATATAGACCCTAATGCAAAAAAGTACTTCCCAAAAGCTCAACTACGAAAAAAGTTATGACCAAAAAACCAAATTTTTAAAAAAGTTTGTATGGGGCGTACCGCCTTTGGGGTGGACCATATCAAAAATCTAAAAGGGGTATGTCCCCCTAATTTTTTGCAAGCTATCTAATCTGAAAGTTTGGACCGATTTGGAGATGGTGACCCCCCTTACCTCACGCCAAATAGCGCAGGCTGCGCCTGCGCCTGAGCCTAAGCCTAAGCCTAAGCCTAAGCCTAAGCCTAATAAAGTGACATCCCAGAACACCTCTGAACAATAGAGTGCCAGCCCCTAATATAATGCCACTGCTGATTTGATGTCACTTTGGTAAAAGTGAAGAATAAAACAAAACATCATTTTCTGGTTTTCTAGCTTTTTCAAGCTTAAAAAAAAACTGTACTCATCAAAGATCTTTCAGGGTGATATCAGACTCCGAAAGTTAGGCAGACTCTAGAAAGTTAGGCAGACTCTAATAACGACAACCATAGAAATCGTTAAAATAGAGAGTAAAGAAGAAATCACCTTTCACGAGGAAGACCAGAGGGAGCAATGAGACCAGAGGACATATGCATCCTATTTTTTCTTTGTTAGGATCAGTGCTGCAAAAAAAACTTAATCATGATTTTATCTGCTATCTCTACAAAATTATGATTTGTTCAACTAACTTTTTTCAAATTTTCTAAAAAATTAATAACAAGTTTTGTCATTCAGCTCTACCTGGGCATGGGCATTTTAGATCCAGTTTTCTGAACTGGGCTTCAACGACCGACGGGCTACCTACAGTGCGTCCAATAAGTTTAGGACCCCCTATATTTTGGCCGTCTGGCGAAAACTAGAAAAGTTATCAAAAGTCTGTGAATGTAGTTCGATTCCAAACAACCTCGGAAACCAAATGTTGAGTATCCCACTATTTTTGGTGCTTGCGTACAACCAAAAAGACACTTTTTCAGGCGTCCAATAAGTTTAGGACTCCCCTGAAGTTTTCGAGATTTTGAAAAATTTTTGTCGAATTTTCGCTTTTAAACTGGAAATAGTTTTCAGTTTTGAGCTGTTTCCGTACATTTTAATAGGTATTTGAGAAAATTTTCATATTTTGTTGTCTTTCGAAATCATAATTTTTTCTCGTATTTGGGTTTTTTTGTAAAAATGACTCAGTTTGTTCAAAATTCGAACATTTCGAAGGAAATGGGCATGGAACATACATAATATGATACTGAGAAGTGAATTTAGGTAATAGAATGTCAGTCAGGGGCTTGATTAAGTACAGACGGAAATATGATTCTTCCCATACCAGATGTATCAACTTCCTAGAAATGGTGGTGTGGGAAATTAAAAGAAAGGGGTCTTAACGGTCTACAATCAACTCAATGTGCACTTACTTATTGAAAAATGATCAAATACAGGTATATTCCAACGTTGCCTGAACTTATTATGTCCAGAATGCCTCATGTGGGAAAACATGAGTTTACCAGTGGCGGTAAAGCTTTTGGGTGGCAGGATCATCTTTGCGTCTGTATCCAATCAAGCCCCTGACTGACCTTCCAGTACCTAAATTCACTTCTCATTATCATATTCTGTATGTTCCATGCCCACTTGCTTCAATATGTTTGAATTTTGAACAAATTGAGTCATTTTTACAAAAAAAACCCAAAAATGAGAAAAAAAAGATAATTTCGAAAGACAACAAAATATGAAAATTTTCTCAAATACTTATGAAAATGACAAAAAAAGCCCAAAACTAAATCTCGAAAATTTCAGGGGGGGGGGGTCCTAAGCTTATTAGACGCACTGTATGTGATTAAAGTCGAGAATACACTTCCTTCCTCTGTTTTCTGTGTGTTTTTCGTATTGTGTTTTATTTTTGTCTGAAAGTGTGAAATAAATTGTCTCCCATTTTTTGTTGTAGTTTGCACAGTAGCTTTAGAAAAACTATTTTCCAACTTTCTTAATATCTAGCACGGCACGATATCGTTTTTTGATTTTCCTTCAGTACTATTTGTGTTGTTACAACGGTTGTTTTCTCTTCGCTGTTCATTGCCTGCCCGACGACCAACTCTCCTAGCCCCCCGTCTCATCGATTGTCTGCGCTTCTTCCACCAAATTCTTCTATTTTGCCCCTGTCACGTGTTCGCCGCACACAGCCGCTGCTGCCCCTTGGTCGCAAAATGTCACTCACAACGCTCACATATGCGCGCACACCGACACACACTCACACTCACAGTGAGTCAGTGTGTCGTCACAATGTTGTTTGCGAGCGTATGCGTACCAATTTTCATTCAGTTTCATTGTTCGTTTCCCTTTTCAATTTTTTTTTTTCGCGAATGCCAACGCCATTTCCCAAACTGGTCATTATCTGTTTCCTTTTCTCAGTTTCATTAAATTTTGACATTTTTGAGGGAATTCCGCAATATCGATTTTTTAGGTTTTCATAACCATCAACTTGACACCTTGGAATGGAGGATTACTACACGCCAACCAAGACCCTCAATGGAGAAGATATATTCCGTCCACGAGATTTTGAATCACCAGGTAATAACGAATGTATGATTCAGTTGGTTACAATACCTTAGTGATGTACTGATGTAACAACACTCAATACGAAAAATAAAATTGTTTTGCTTTGTCGCCAATTTGTGAAAAAAAAACTGAGAAAGACAAAAGAGAAGCCCAACAAAAGGTTCGAGCCCAGAAAGGGACAGCCGAGCATTGAAATTTCAGGTTCTCCGGAAAACATGATAATTGACGAATTGCGCATAATTTGTTTTTGCTTCAGATCATGTTAAAATGCAGATATTTTTACATTACGCAGCACCGAACTGTTGAGTTGATGAATACGCCACATCGATATGATAAACACGCAAAGGATTTATTCATCAAATATCGATAATATCTGTAAAAATTACCTTCTAATTGTGGAAAAATTGACTAGACATCTCTGACTAATATTGTTAGAATTGTATCGATGACCGAATATGAGAGAGGAGTTTTAATTGCATGTTAGTTAATAATCAGGAGAGATTGATCTATCGAGCTGTGTAATGAGCAACTATAATAACGTGCCGTTAATTATCACGTTTGCTGGCCTGTCATTCCACTAGTGGAGATTTTGTTATTTGCATTGAAAGTCTTGAAGTAGCAAAAACTGCGACAGGCACAAAATCTCTCGGTACTTTTTTGGCAATCTTTTTGATTATTCACGTTTCAGCCGTCTACATTCCAACACCTATCAACCCAGCTGTATCTGAAGTCACGCCAAGCAAACCGGAAGATAAAACTACACGACAAAAATATGGAGGTAAGAAGTCTCAAACTACTTTGAAGCATAGATATTAGGGAATATGTCAGTACTGTTGGATAGATAGCCTGATTCAGGTAAACGGAGTTTTGTTCTGGTTTTTGAGATTGAATAATTTACTGAAATAGTTGATAAAGTGAGTTTTGCTATTTCAAATGCTGTTAAGAAACTAATATTTATAATCTTTTGCGAAACTTTCGGGAGTTGGTTTATAGAACTCTTTTGAAGATAAGGGGACGTGTATATATGATTTTTTGGAGAATTGTCTATTAAAACCTTTATAAAAAATCAAACTAGCGCAAATCATTGGGAGTGCCGTGCTACTACCAACTGAGCTATGCGGTCAAACACTCGACTGACGACTGGTTTGACATATTCAAAACAAACGATATTTGTGCCTGAAAAAAATTCTAGCGACGTTCTTCCCTTTTTTCAGTAAAAATGATTTAACATTACTTCGACAAAAAAATCAGTGTTTACAAAATCTAGAACACTATGATTCCCTATTTTTATCACCTAAAAATCAATTTTTCAGGTAAACAAACAAAAAGAACGGACGATAGGAAGTTGGAGTGTGCTGGAGAGGATGATTTGCCTATTCTCCTATTTTATGATTTTCTATGTCGCATTCTTTACTTACCCTCACTTTCTTGTTATATGTATCGGATCTTTCGTTCTGTCCTCGTTTTCCAGGCAGCCACAACAGGAAAATTGTCAATGACGAGAAATCTTTCAAGGGTTGATCCACATAACAACGGGAGATTTCATTTTATGCTTGTTGAGAGAATTACTAATTGGGAAAAAATATACGAGCTCCAACTCTAAAAAAAACTTTGAGCAAGACGAAACAATAAGAAAAGTAGAAAAAACACGTTTCAGCCTACGATTTCAGCGAAAAATGGAAATTCCTTCATTTCATCGATTGAGAGCCAACTTTCTGATTTTTTTTTGTAGCGCCATGAACGGGACGTTTGCTTAGTCAGATGAAAATACAGAATAATTGACAATTCGTTTAGCATCAGAGCCTGGCGATGGCAAAATACTCAATTTTGAAATGACTACCGCTTAGAAGATTGGGCAACGTTGAACCTTAATTCTTATCAATGGGTTGGGACCGATAAAAAAGAGGAATAAGTTCAAATTCTAAACTCTAAATTTTTTGTCAGCAATCCTTGAACATTTATTGGGTGAACTCTGGAGAGTTTTTAGTAGCTTAGTATAGTTACGCTGGTGGGCATAGTGATAGTCAAGGAGCAAGGAGTATTATAGTCAAATTTACAGTAGTCCCCTGTCCTTTTATCTCTCAAAAAATTTGATACTTCTCTCGTCGAGCGCATTCCAACTTTCGGTTTGTTTAGAAATGCGAGCACAACTGGAACATCACATTTTTCATTTTTAATCGTTTCAGCAAATAATTCTTATTCTCCATCAAACCCTGGCATCAGAATTGTCAAGAGGAAGCCGAAGGCTGTAGCTGAACCATCAACAAAGTCTAACAGTCCACCAGTTCTTAGAAGAAAACTCACCGAAGACGGAGAGGATCCAGCGGTGGCAGCATTGCACAAGGTAAAAATAGGGTTTTTTTTGTTTTGAGTGGTAGATGTGAACGTTATAGCTTTCAACTCGATATGTGTGTTCTTTCAGGCCCCGACAAAAGGAATTTTGTGTAATCACCTTTCGAAAAAGAGAAATCTCAAGATTTCATTTGCGGACACTAAAAATCTCCCGTTGTGCCATATTAAAGAAATTGAGCGGATTGCAGCAAGTAAGTTGAATGTAAAAATAATAGTTTTACAGTAACTATATTTAAGTTCACTCAAATGTGACCGATTTCCGATGTTCGGAAAAGAACGAAGGAGCAGCATTTGGGCAAGACATCGATGAATTTGAAGACGACGTGGAATGGAGTCTGTTGAATGTTAAAAATGCGCGACCTGTTCGAACCGAATTGTCCGCGACCGGAAAAAGAGAGTCAAAGCGACTTGAAGATGCTGGTGTGATGAGAGCACCGCCGTTTGGGTAAGCACCACCATTTGGGTATAATTCTTTATGATCCGATATAAATTTGTGAATGTCACTCATATCCCACCACATAACTAAAATTAAACATTGCAACCGATTTCAGGCACTACACTCTTCATTGCATTTCGGAGCTCAACGACTTGGCAGCCGCTGACATGAATAGCCTTTTACCGATTAGAATTCCGTTAACAAGCAGTTTGGGCGAAGCTGGCAAAGTTAACGCTATCCGAGACCTTCCACTTCCTGGCCGCTTTCGACACAACGGCCTTCTCAAAATCAGCCCAGATCAGAAACTACCTCCAAACTTCACGCTCGATGTACATGATCAGTACAGAGAGGAGCAGCATATGAGAAGCCAACAGAATGCTGATGAAATCAGTTATACGCAGCCTGAACAGAAAAACTCCCACGTCATTCAACAGGTGTTCCAAGAGCCCGGTCCAGGTACGCATACGAACTACTATGCAGTGACGACCACAACTACAACAAAATCAGCAGCATCAGCTCCATGCACGAGTTCATCGTTTGAGCTTCCTGACAAACTGAAACAAATGCTGGAAAAACTCAAGCAAAAAGGAATATTGTCATCAGAAGAATCATCGGCACAAGCAGAACAAGCTCCGGTAGCTGTAGATCCATTAATGGCAGCCTTGCATAAAGCTCAACAAATGATGCAAGAACAATCGTCTACAAGCACTTATGCAAGTGAAGAGCCTTATGAAGAGCAAGTGATGGACGGGTATATTGTAAGTTCGAAAGCTTTCCGAGGTTACTGTGATTTATTCGCATCTATTCAGGCAACATTCGCCACTCCGGAGATGGTTGCTCAAGAGCAACGTCAGAGTTCTCAAAATTCAGAAGGATGGACTCAGTCAGGATGGAAAATCTCCGAGCCTTGTGTTTTCTTCAACAATCGTCCAGGAGGATGCAATCGCGGAGACCAGTGTAGATTCATTCACGACGAGGAATTGGTAACTCTCAGTTTTTTAAGCTCTGTTATAGCAAGAATTCTGTCGCTTCCGTTTCATCAGAAAAAAATATTTGTGTCGTTTCCGTGTCATCAGAATAAAAACATATGCACTTTACAGAGGCGCAAAAATATGGCTGAGCTTCCTGTTCGTGGTCCATATCAACACCGTGGTCGCGGAAACTATAGGGGTGGAAACTATCGCAACAACGGCCCATATCAAGACCACCGGGAGCCATCATCTTCCGGAGGACATCGTATGAATCGATTCCATGAACATGATGGACCGGGACCTCGAGGCGGTCGATATCACAACAATCGTGGTGGATTCTCACAGCGAGGAGGATCTCGATTTGACAGAAAGCCAGATCAATTCAGACCAAACCTTCCACCACACCAATATCAACAATATGCTGGCTCACCTACAGAACAAGGAAACTCCGGGAACGATATCGATGTTACGAATGATGGTTCGAGCCCACCGAAACGTCAACGCACGAGCAGATTTGATTTAAAAGAAGATGATGGATCAGCTAGTGGGCCTGCTGACGTCGATAACCGCCCTCCACGTAGAAGCCGTTTTGATGACCGCCCACATCGCTCCCGTTTTGATCAAAAACCGGAACAGAATGACAGATCTGGATTCGGGCACCATATTTGATAATCCCAACAAAAAAAATTCGATCGGCATGTTTTTTGCCTTTCATTATTATAAAGGAATTCTAACGCACCGCTGCAAATTCTTGTCTCTGTTCAAAAAAAAAAATAACTCACGCGTTTAAACTAACATTTTTTCCTAGCCTTTCTTGCAAATGTGATATTTTCTCCGTTTTCCAGTCATCGTCAGTAGACCCGAGTCAATAATATATTTTTTGTTTTTTTTTCTGTGAATGAAATAATTCGGGGATAGCTTTTTCTTGGTACTCATTTTTCAATAATCTGTTTTGGACAGATCTGAATATTTTATTCATCGTTCATGATAATCATTCAATTTATTGTTACAGAAGCATTCAGATGGCTAACAAAGAGTTCTACTTTGCGATTATCGGACATTCTGACCAGCCAATTTTTGAGATGGATTTTCCGGCTGGTGAAAGAAAGACCAAAGAATCAGAAGGGACACGTCACTTGAATCATTACATTGGGCATGCTGCTCTTGACATTGTGGATGAGCACGCCTTCACCACTACTCAGATGTACTTGAAAGTGAGCTTTAAATACCAAAATTCTATCTGGAACAAAATTAGTTGCAGATGGTGGATAAGTTCAACGAATGGTACGTTAGCGCATTTGTCACCGCGAGCCGCATTCGTTTCATTATTCTCCACACTCACCGTGCGGACGAAGGAATCAAACAGTTTTTCCAGGTTTTAATCTTGTTATTTAAAAAAAATTCGCAAGGCTTTTAATCTTCAGGAAATGTATGAGACGTACATCAAACATGCAATGAATCCCTTCTACGAAATAGATGATGTTATCGAGTCAATCGCGTTTGAACAGAAGGCTGCACTCTATGGACGGAAGTATCTTTCATAAAGCTGTTTCATACTTGACAAGATATGGAAAATGACTTTAATTTTGTTCTTCGGGTCTATTTTGTAGTTGCATAAAACAAAAAATGTGCTGATCCAATTTCTCTAGTGACTTAATTGTGTTATTGTTTTCAAAATTCTAACAACTTTTTTTAATTGACGAAGAATCTCATGAATTTTTATTTTTTTTTTGCAACCGAAAAAACGAACTTTGGCTTCGAGCACTTTTTGCTTCAAATTTTTTTTTGGCTCTGAACAAATTTTACAGCTTTCATGGCATTTTTATTATACCAAACATATTCCGCTGGATGAGAGATCTTATAAAAGGTTTGTCACGGAGATTAACAAAATAAGAATCATAGCAGTCGCTCGAGATGTGTGAGTCATGAGAAAGAGGAGAGAATTGGAAATTTTATTGCATAGCTGCGAGACGATAACGATGCAGCTCCATTGGACGTCCATGAACCGGTGGTGGGAATGACTCCTGATCGGTGACGTGGTCTAAGCTGATGAAGAGAAAGTGTCTCTTCTGCTGGTTCCACTGAAAGTTTAAAAGCCATCAAGTTTTGTTCAAATAGTTTGAAAAAAAATTTGAACACTTACCCGCATTTTGAACAGAATCTGTTGGTCACTGTTACTGCACGATGCGCGTCCGGTGATAATGTCAGCAAGCTGGTAAAACGCATCGTAGACAATCCACTAAAAAACCACTACTTGTATCTTTTTTTAAATTATCACTGAACTTACCAAAGACGGGAATCGTTTCATTTCTTTGAAAAATGGCTCTCCGCTGACATCATTTACAAAAATGTTGGATTTTGCCTGAGGCTCGAACACGCATTCTATATCTCCGCCCTCTTTCTCAACTGCCATCCACGCTTCGAAAGTTGCATTTGCAATGTCCACTGCTTGTTCCGTTTTGTCAAACACTTGGTAGAGAGCTTCAATTGTCCGATTGTGAAGCAAGTGAAGATTTCGCGCGTTAATTGGATTAGGGTCGTGGGGAATCATGTCGTAAGGTAGGAGATCATAACGTAATTGGAACTCTCTATGATTCCCCCTCCGCCGTGGGTCGACGTCAAGATTTACTCCCTCGTTTTGTCTGTAAAAATTGATTCACTGAAGATGATTCACTGAAACTAATGATGAATTAGGCTAGTTCATTTTCTTTTTCTATGTTGTGATAATATTCGTCAAATCCCGTGCCGAACCGGATTATGACCAAAAAATTATCACTAGCACCGGATACCTGATTCCTATGTAAAGTTAGCTTCGATGACTCTCAGAAAAAATTTTTTATACTTTTTTTTCACTAGTTTTGCTTGTTTCAACATTTCGAAGTTTGATTCACCGGAAAAGTTTTAAATTCTACCTGGCCTGGCTCGTGCCAAGTATGGTTTCAATTGATCAATTTTTCTAAATACTCACCCTTGAATTTCCATTCTGAACACTTCCAGGTTTGATTGGTTCCCACGGTAACCGTTCTAAAAAACTTTAATCATTAAACATTTGTCGCTTGACATCTCAATTGATATTAATTCGGCGAAAAATTGTATCGAAAATGCCTACAAAGTTTTAAACACTGATTATGCAATACCGAAATAATTTGTTTCGCTGAAAAAAGCAAATAAAAGTGGCTATTTAGGTGGGAGTAGGAGCAAAATGAATTTCGAAATGGAAAATCGAAAAAGGTTCTAGTAGAGCGCGTTTGCATGCTCTCTGTCGAATTGTATTTTGTGTGTGTGTGTGTGTGTGTGTGTGTGTGTGTGTGTGTGTGTGTGTGTGTGTGTGTGTGTGTGTGTGTGTGTGTGTGTGTGTGTATGTGTGTCTAGCCAAAATAGAGAGTGTGCCACTGAGTGCTAATAAGAATTTAGAAAAACGAGAGGAAAAAGAGGGGAAAACACAAGGAGGAGTTCATGGGTAGGGGAGTATTAAATAAATGGGAGTGGCATAGACCTAGAACGCGTACAAAAAAAAGAATTTAACTGTGTTCTCTTCAGTAAAGATGAATAGCTTCTCTTTGTTTTTGGTTTATGTGAAAAACCCACTCAAGTCATCCCAAAGTAAGAAAATAATTTCAAGAAGGTTTTACGCATTAAAAAACACGGAAAATCTGATAGTTGAAAAAGACCAAAGATATATTTGATGAAACGGAGGAAAGAAGAAATAACTTTGAATTTTTTCTCCAGTATTGTTAAAAATACGCCAATAACATGAGAATTTGAACATTTAAACTTTTAATACAATTTTTAACATTATTCATTTAAAACAAAAATGAACATATCTGTTGAATCCAAGAATTGTGGTCTGAAGAGAAATGAGCAAAACGTTTTCTTAACTGTTTGGACATATTATCCTTTGCTTTTATGTGTTTTTGAACGTTCTTCCAACACACACACACACACACACACATTCAATTAACACTTGAAGATCAGATTCCTGAAAAACCATAGTATCGATATTCAATAATCCAAACCAAGGAGCTTTCGGAAAAAGTTAAGTTATTCACAGAATATCGTCCCAACCTTTTGATAAAGTTTCTCCCTCTTCCCTTCTTCAAATCTTGGCCACCACATTTCTCATCCGAAATTATGTTTTCTTCCGACAAACAAAACAAGTAGTCCCGATTGTTCTTGTTCCGGATGATAACAAGTGGACTGAATGAGATTTCAATATAAAAAAAAGTGAAATGAGACAGCCGAATACAGCCACAAACTGCAAATTTCGAGAATAAAAGAAACACACAGTCTCGAGAATTAGGCAAATTCTTGTGAAAACAATATTTCCGTAAAAGCAGTTGTAGTTTATTAATTTTAATGTTGAACTGAATAACTATATTCATAACCCAATAATTCGAACGAGCTCACTTTATAAAGTTATATACACTATGCAATTTTAATGGAATAAAACTGAGAATCCTGGTCAGATTTCCTACTTCCAATCATTGAGTTCCGCGTGTTTTTTTACATTCTTTTTATACCGTAGTTGCGTCGAGAAGAATGCATTTCTTCATCAGCAAAGATGAACAATAAGGCGAAACCTTTTTCCTTGGTTGGTATGTGTATCTGATGACATCCATCTACTCATTTGATCTGCGTTTGTCCTAATTTCGTTCCGTGTTACTCAATCAACACATATCTCTCATTTCTCGTACATGGATTTCAATTCTTTTCCTCTTCCTCCCACTTCACAGACCTACCTACTTTTTTTGGTTCGCACCTACTTTTCTCTCTGTTAATTAGTCTTTTATCTCATTTTTGCGCAATTTTCTTCAACATGCGTGATAATGCAGTTGACCCAGTTTTCTGTTTTATGTTTTTTCCTAAAGTGTGTTAACGGAAAACTATTGAATCTTTTACCGGTATTTAATAAAAATCTGATTTTCAGGTATAAACGAACAGCATAAATATTTCCTGTGAATTGAAAATTTTTCTTTTCAAGACTAATTAACTTTATATCGTTTCTAATACAGCTCGAATTAAATTTTCTTACCATTTTACTGTTTTCAGATCAAAAATAAAAAATGCAGACAAAGTCCCTGATTGTGTTTCTAGTAACCCTCGCATCCGTACTTGCCACAGATAAAAAATGTCCACCCGTTAAAAAAGGTTTGTTTTCTTAGATAAATGTTCTTCACCAACCGATTTATGCTCCAGCATATTCTAACTCTTTTTCTTGAGGTGCCTGTTGTACATCTCCAATTACGCCAGGATGCCGTTTACCTCGGCAGTGTTATAAATACATTATGGCCAATTGTCCAGATAGGAAAATTGCTGTTTTCTCGAGGAAAGTTGGGAATGATAGACGATCGGCCCCAAGAAAACCTTTAGTAACTTCCACCATCAAGTTTCCAATGTGATTTTTTCGCTTCAGGGAAAGTGCGGAACAGCTGAAGTCAACTACCAACCTTGTACGTCAAAAGGAATAGCCAATAAACTGTTCCTTGCTTGCTGTCAGCTGTATGTTCCGGAGGAATGCCATCATATGTGTGTCTACGAGACTGACCAATCTGTCACTAGAAATATGGTGAACCTTGATACTCTTTTTTTCAAATTGAAGGAAGATGAAAACTTAAGAGCATGATTAAATGCTCTTTCGATAAAATACTGAAATTCACGGGAATTTGAGTAGGGTTAGTAGGGTTAATAATCATGTGTATCCCTAACGGTCAACATGCGAAATTTTCGCCATCTTCTTCGCTTTCCTTTTCTTACTTTTTAGAGTTGAAACTGCTAGTCCCGAACAACTTCATTTTCCACAGAAAAGAAACCAAATACCCATCAAAATACCCATTGACAAGTTTTCTTTCTTCCACCGTTTGACATGTTGTTTTTGACCGAACACAACTGTTCCGCGGGGAAAAACCATCAATCACATTTTGGTTTTGCAAAACTAAAACATGTATTTACAGCTGACTAACATGCGAAAAGATAGCCAATGCCGTATCAAACACCTGTCGTCAATTTTGTATTGCGCCAGTCAAAATAGAGATAACAGAAAATGTTGCTTGGATTTGGATCTCAATGCTCCACAACTTCAGGTGTCTATTTTTTTTGATTTGCAAAAAAAATTATTTTTTAAGGTCGGATCTCGTTGCCTTAGAATGTGCGATCCATCGGGAACTTCAATTGACAGAATCACCAAAGATGACGTGACTTGTCTGTACAATTGGAATGTCATCATGTACTGCCATCATGCTGGAATTCGTGAAATGTAGAACAGTCAAATCATTTCAATTTACCGCAACTCATACCACTTTTCTTTTTATTTTTTTTTTGTTGCCAACGCTTATCTCAAGAAATGCATTCCAAAGTATAATTTGCTTCCAAGAAATGAAGATTGTAACAATGATAAAAAAAATTGCAGAATGTGCAAAAATTATAATGGTTATAATATAGAAGTGATAAAACAATTTGAACAGTCAATCCGTTTTGATTTTTTGACTCTTGTTTTTAGATGATTGAAAATTATTTTTTTGGAAAATTTCATGTTTTTTTGATTGCATTACCTCTTTTCAATGATCATTATCATGTCTTGAGCTTTGTAATTTCCTAGAAGCCATTAGGTTGGCAAGTTTGACTCCGGACACGGTTTTGTTCGCTTATAACTCGAAGAAACTAAAACTGCGTTTGTACTGTTTATGTTTTATTGTTACGAGTTGTTTATTATATTACTTGCTGGGTTTTAATTAATAGTTATCAGAAAGAAACAAGTTTGAAATACTCAAACAAAATTTTCTGATGCGCTTTTGTTTGCAGTACGGCTTCAAACAGTACAAAAACCATTCCACACACTGCCGAAAGTTTTTGTTGAGGAAGCACTATTACTGACGCAAGTCTTTGAATGGTTTAACCGATTCAAAAACAGTTATGAAAGCCTTGCGGACAACGGGAGTGGATTTCCTCCTCAAATTGTCGATCTCGATGTTCTAAAGCATATCATTGAGTCGGAACCGCGTCAAACGACTGGCGAACTTACTCAGCAGTTCGGATGTTCTTATGGCACAGTTTTAAATCACTTGCACTCAGTCGGCAAAACAAACCGCTACGGAGAATGGACGCCACACGAACTCACCAATGCCAACAAAGCGACAAGGGTGGGGAGGGTAGGGTTTCTTCTCCGCCGTGCCAAGAAATCAGGGTTTTTCGACTCAACTGTAACTGGAGATGAAAAATGTGTTTCATATGACAGCATCACAAGAAAATGAGAGTGATTGGGTGTTGGTTAACATCCGAAACCGATCCCAAAACAGGATTTTCATTGAAAAGATTATACTTTGTGTTTGGTGGTACAGTAAAGATCCTGTATGTTTGAGCTTCTGAATTCTTGTCGGAAAGGCACGGCAGATCTCCCTTGACATTTGCTTAACCATGTTGGTAAAGCACTTCGTCGGAGAGGAATTGATACGATGTCGGCAAAGTTGCTTCATGACAACGCCCGATCGCATGTTGTAAAGATCACATCGCAGAAAATCGAAGAGCTGGGATGGAAGTTTTTTCTCACGCGCCATATAGCTCTGATACAGTTCTATCAGATTATTATGTGTTTCACTCGATGAAGCACTGTATGAGAAATACTCCAAAAACAACGATGAGATCAAAAAATGGGTAGACGAGTATTTCGTATCGCAGCCGGCGGAGTTCTTCTATAGAGACATCCATTCTGTGCGTGAACGTTGGCATGAAGTTGTGAATAATAATGGTGAATACATTTTGGATTGAGGTTATACGGTTTCAAATTTACAATGAATTGTTTGTGTACAAAAAAATCCGGAGTCAAACTTGCCAACCTAATATTACATATATGCTGGAAAAAACAGGAAAATGTTAATTAAATAATTTCTTGTGTTTATGACTCTCTTCTCTTTTTCTAATTTCAAATTTAACGTTCTTATCTTTTCCGCATTTTCATCATCATCTGGTTTTCCTCTCCCCGACTCCACCAAATGGTCGTTCGTACATGTCAATAAACACACAACAATGGGTCCTCGGATCCGGTGGAGCACAAACACACATACACAAGTGGCATATCTTCGGTCGAATTCACTAGATTGTAGAGCAACATCAGACAACTGTCCTCGATTAGATAACACACGCGATTATATGTTGTATCAGAAACGAGTGAGAGACAATTGTGATAAAAGAAAGAGGGGCAATTGTTAGAGAAGGCGGTAGTTCTCAAAATTGAATTCTTCTGATGTTACATGTTTTCTCGCGATAGAAAAACTATCGAATGATTTTTATTGAGTTAAACAAGAATTTAGTAATGTTTTCTCTCTTATACAATGTTTTCAATACCTTTTTACGATCTATTACTTTAATAATCTCACAAATGTTATCTAACTGTTTTCATATTGCAGGGTCCATCACGATAACCGAATGTAAATGCCGTACGTCGGTGTGGGAGCGCAAAAAGGTAACAAACCATTTCTCATTCATCTTCTCATTTATTACCTGCCGAATGTTTTCGTTTTCCTCTCACCATTGATGTGACCTGAACAACTGCTGCAATGATTTGGCGGGTTACCTCTTTCACCTCTCCTTCCGAAGAACATCATAAGCTTCTGAGCCGAATTTTTTTCATGAATGATTGTTTTTCTGATTTTTGAAGCATACTTGTACCGGGCCGGGCTTTTTTTTCCAAATTTTAGAGTCCCTTTGTTTTAAAAGTTTAGAAATGCAAAAAGCCAATAAGGGGGGACCCTCATGTAATTTTTTTTGTTAATCGAACAGCCAAACAAACCATAAAAAAATTTAGGAAAAAATTCTATTGAGAGCTCAAAATTTGGCTTCAAAATACAGAATTTTGATACCGGGGGTAACGGGCCGTACCCTAGCCTTGAAAACTTCCGCAGGCCCGGCCAGGCCCGGCCCGGAACTTTACAAGTATTTTTCAAGCGTCAAACGTTTTCGTGTGTTTGACACAAAACCAATAGTAGGTGTAGACTAGGGTTGGCTATGGGGCAAAATGGGGCGATCCCCGCCCCAGCCCCGCCGCGCCCCGTGCGCTTGTAGCTTTCAGAGTAACCTAGTTGAGTACCCTGAATTGAAAAAAAATAATTCGAAAAGGAAGTTACTGTTTCATACAACAAAAAATTTTTCAACAGGGTGAATCCCCGCCCCGCGTTCGGGGGCTCCCAAATCAAGCGGGGAGCCCCCAACCCTAGTATAGACCAATAAAAATATATCAATCAGGTGTCCGGTATTGAAAAGTTTCAAAAGTTTTGTTACAGCTTCCACAAACTTGACGGGAGGTCCAATGATGAAAGCTTATGCTTTTGTTCTCGCTTTTTTCCTTCTTGGGTTAGGCGTCCTTGCTCTTGGAAAACATCACTCTGGACGACGATTCAACCAGTATAGCAAAGTTTCAATTGATGGTAAGTGTTTCATGATTTATTATAAAATCTTGGGCTTGTCCGGCCGACCCCCCCCTGTTTGTACAGACGCCGATTTTTTTTCCAAGAAGGACAACTTTTCCTTGTTAAGGAGAAAAAAAATTAAAGTTTTTTTTTCATAAAATAGGTAGGCCGGACAAGGTCAAGAAAATTCATCTTTAGGCTCCGCCCGGCCCGTTGCAACGTTGATTTATTCCAAACATTAAACTTTTTAATTCCAAACTTTTTCACTCTACGCGCTAGTGTTACTGGCAGACTATGAGCTTCCTAAAAGTGTCACCGTATTTTGATCAATTTCAGATATTCATGAAACCGATGCGAAAACAATTCAAGACAACATTAAATCCGAAAACATCAAGAAATACCTCCGCATCTTCACACAAGAACCCCATATTGCCGGAACCGATGCTAATAAAAAAGTAGCATATGCTATTGCTAGTGCTTGGACGGAAGCAGGTCTGGAAGATGTACACACCTTGCCCTATGAAGTGTTGTTATCTTATCCAGACTTTGAGAATCCTAATTCGGTTGTTATACAAAATTCAGCCGGGAAAGAAATTTTCCGGAGTAAAGGAGTCAGTCCAGTTATCATCCCCGATGAACAATCAGGAAAATGTTGGTTGCAGATTTTTTTTATTACTATCCCCAAATCGTATATTGCAGACGCGGGGCATCAATGGTTGGCGTATGGGGGTAATGGCACAGTTTCTGCCGACGTCGTCTATATCAATAGAGGAAACGCGAACGATTTCAAAAACCTGAAGTTGATGGGTGTCGATGTGAAGGGTAAAATTGCATTGATGAGATACGGTCATGGTTTTCGAGGTGACAAAGTGTACAAAGCACAACAAGCTGGTGCAATTGGAGCGATTCTGTTTTCTGACACTTCAGATGTTGCCCAAGACGGTGTTGATTCCGGTTAGAAAAACTTGCTTTGAGAGCTTCACTATTTTTATCTGTTCAGAGCATGTTTATCCAAAAACCATCTGGATGCCAAACGAAGGCGTTCAAAGAGGATCATTGATGCATGGTGATGGAGATCCACTCTCTCCTTTTTATCCTTCAAAGAAAGAACTCTTCAAAGGAAGAACTATTGAAGAAGTCGGTTCCTTTTTGACATTTTTTTAATTCTTAACTTTCTTATTCATTTTGATATAATGCATATTGTTAGGATTTCAATTAAACATTTCAAACGAACTCAAATAACAATATTTATACATACCGTAAAACCTCTAATAGAACGACACCCGGATCGTCCACTTTGAGCCTATATATCTCACTTCCTGTGAAAGATATCAAAAAGTGGCTAACTAGTAAAATGTTGCTGATATCCTGATAAACATTTTACTAGTTAACCACTTTTTGATATCTTTCAAAAGAAGTGAGATATATAGGCTCAAAGTGGACGATCCGGGTGTCGTTCTATTAGAGGTTTTACGGTATGTATAAATATTGTTATTTGAGTTCGTTTGA